>NC_133330.1:50930666-51245748 GCF_042186555.1 Aquarana catesbeiana
ATGTGACCATCTACCATGGGCACATGTACAGGTCCTTTCTGCAGTGATGTTTGTTTGTTTTTTAATAGCTCTTCTTGGTGTTAATTTGGGC
Source organism: Aquarana catesbeiana (assembly GCF_042186555.1). Taxonomy (NCBI): domain Eukaryota; kingdom Metazoa; phylum Chordata; class Amphibia; order Anura; family Ranidae; genus Aquarana; species Aquarana catesbeiana. The sequence continues at coordinate 50,930,758 of NC_133330.1, forward strand.
AGAACCAGTTAAAAATTCTCAGGCTCTACTGTAACTGTATTAAATAAAAGTTAACGAGGACATCATATATATATATACAAATGTCTCTGCAATAACTTTTTTTTTATTTCTGCTTTTAATTATACCATGAAGATTTCATTTTGAAAGTGTCACTTTTTCTTACTCTTATTGTATTTAGTTAAATTATCTTATCTCGCCTTAATTTAGAAACATTCAGTTTCCCAGAAAGGCTCCACGTATTTCATTTGAAAGTACTGCAGTCTACTCTAGATAATTCATAGCGCAGAAAATGAACCAAGTCAAGACTTGGTCTGCCAGGAGTGGTAGCTCTATTGCTGGGAAGAAATGCATTCCTCAAATACTCTATATTTTGTATTTTTATTTACTCCTATTTGTGGCTTACAATGGCTTACTCATATGGCGGACACGATGCTTTACTTTATGGCAAAAGTTAAATGGGTTGTAGTAGGATTGCACAGATACTAGTATCATTGCCAAAACCGAGTATTTGCACAAGTATCGGTACTCATGCAAATGCACCAATACCTGAAACCGATATTTTCAGGCTCGGTTCTTTGAGCTGTCAGTGGGTCTCCCCTGTTGACAGCTGAAGTGTTAAAGAGGAGTTTCCATTAAAAAAAAAAAAATAAATAAAAGTCAGCAGCTACAAATACTGCAGCTGCTGACTTTTAATTGGACACTTACCTGTCCCAGGGTCCAGCTATGCGGGGTATTGAAGCCCCGCTCGTCCCCCCCCCTCTGCTCGGCGGCGCCGGCATTGCAACTGTGGGCGCCGGGCTGTAGCTTCACAGTCGGCACCCACTGCGCATGCGTGAGCGGCGCCGCGCGCCGTGATTGGCCGCTCAGTCATCTGGAACCTGTAATGGGTCCCAGATGATTGACAAGAGGGAGGGAGCAGAGCTGAGCCCTTCCTGTGCCGAGGGGAATTGATGTCACCAGCCCAGGCACTGAAAGAGGCAGACTACGAGGGACCCCCTAGCAACAGGCATTTAGAGGTGAGTAAAAAAAAAAAAAATTTTCCAAATTTTTTTTTTTTATTTTTTTTTTTGGCACATTTTATGTTTTTTGTTTTTGTTTTTTTTTTGGGTGGAACACCACTTTAAAGTTTCCATCATGCTCATTTGAATTTTCTCATGACTGCAGTCAAAAATTAAGGCTGATTTGACCCCACTAACAATTAGACAAATAAATGAATATTCTTAATGCGGAACTAAACGGTATCTGAGCACTGCAAGCTCCCTCGTCCATCCTTGTCTCTGTGCTCTATTTTGTTGAGAAATGACTTTGAAAAGCACCCCCTTAGTATTTCTAGCCATCACCATCTTGAATGAGGGCAGATGACTCCTGTAGTATTTCCTTCCTGGAATCCAATGAGCCCCTAGCTCAAGCATGCAGACTGATGGGTGCGCTTAGCTGAGAAAGCCCTCCACCAGATGAAAGGAAATAAATGCATGAAGACTCAAAAAAACTCTAAAATGTGTGACATGATTTTGGGTTAGTTTGATGTGCAACCAAAACTATATATACACAATCATATATGTGAAAGCATGCACAAAAAAGATGCCAATATAAAATTAAAAGTCCATAGTGTCATTCCATATACATCCGTAGAACTGAACCCTTCAAAGGAAAGCGATTGCTCCGATCACCATATATTTCCACAGAAACGGACAGGAAATGAAAAAGGAAAGCCAGTGGGCCGCTTACCAGATCTGTTGGATCTCTAATTATGGAGATTGTATAGGCACACACAGGAGGGATCGCTCCAGCTGGGACAGCATGTTCACACACACACACACACACACACACACACATCCAATCTCCGGATCCTCTCCTCCGACAGTTCCAAGTGCTGCGGTATGCTCCATGGGACCCTGCACTACTTTCTTTGCTGCAGCCGGTGACACTCTCCAATGCTTCCAGAGAGATGTTTTCACTCCTCTTCAGCCAGTGATTTCAGGGTGCTGGTAAGGTGCAAATAAGGAGCGGGGCCTTGGCAAAGACAGTGGGGGAGATTTACTAAAACTGGAGTGTGCAAAATCTGGTGCAGTTCTTCTTCCAAAAATCTGGTGCAGTTCTTGCACACTTTCTCGACTGGCTGCTAGGCCTGAGAACTGTCACAGGGATGGAAGTCAGATTCTCCCGCATGCCTTTAAGCATTGGATAGTGTCGCTGGCTGCAGCAAAGAAAGTAGTGCAGGGTCCCACGGAGCATACCGCAGCACTAGGAACTGTCGGAGGAGAGGATCCGGAGATTGGATGTGTGTGTGTGAACATGCTGTCCCGACTGGAGCGATCCTTCCTGTGTGTGCCTATACAATCTCCATAATTGGAGATCCAAGAGATCTGGTAAGCTGCACTCTGGCTTTCCTTTTTCATTTCCTGGCTGTTTCTGTGGAAATATATGGTGATCGGAGCAATCGCTTTCCTTTTGAAGGGTTCAGTTCTACGAATGTATAAGGAATGACACTCATTATGGACTTTTAATTTTATATTGGCATCTTTTTTGTGCATGCTTTCACATGTATGGTTGTGTGTGTGTGTGTATATATAGTTTTGGTTGCGCACCTAACTTTTTTATACACGTTTTATGAGCTGAATATTCAGGTTTTTTTTTACTTGCAGCACCTTACATTGTTTGTTCACAACATATATATTTTTATATCTACATATTTATATTTGTACATTATTTGAGGGGATAGCGTGGATTTTCCACTTTATACATGATTTTGGGCTAGGCCAGAAGCCAGGAAGCAACTAAACAAACGTGTAAAAAAAAAAAAAAAAAAAAAAAGTTAATAAAATGTACCTGCTTGGCTATCTGTTTGCTAATGCTAACAGTTTATGGATTAAAATAATTGTTGATTTGAAAGAGTTTAGGTCCACTTTAAAGTAAACGTTTTCAAATAAAATTCTACTAGTCTATAGCCAACTTAACTGTCAGTATGCATACTAGCCTGTGTAATCATCAATATACTTACTAGTTTGTTGGGTAACCACTGGTAAGCACATACATTTTTTGGGGTAGCCTTCAGTATACATATCAGTTTGGGTATGCTTACTAGTTTGTCAGTATGCATATTAGTTTGTTTAGGTAACATCTGTATACTCACCAGTTTGCTGGGTAACTGTCAATATAAATGTTTGGGTAACCCTTGGTGTACATACTAGTTTGTTGGGTAACCATTAGTATGCATATTCGTTTATTTGGGTAACTATCAATATATTTACTAATTTGTTGGGTAACAATCGGTATGCATATTAGTTTGGGAAACCATCAACATACTTAGTAGTTTGTTGAGTAACCATCAGTATGCATATTAGTTTGTTTGGGTAATCCTTGTTATACAGACCAGTTTGTTGGGTAAACATTATGCATATTTGTTTGGCTAACCATCAATATGTTTACCAGTTTGTTGGGTAAACATTATGCATATTTGTTTGGCTAACCATCAATATGTTTACCAGTTTGTTGGGTAACCATCAGTATGTATATTCGTTTGGGAAACCATCAATATACTTACTAGTTCTTTGGGTAACCATCAGTATGCATATTAGTTTGTTTAGGTAGGCACTGGTATATAGACTAGTTTGTTGGGTAGCCATCAGTATACTTACTAGTTTGTTGGGTTATCATTAGTATGCATATTAGTTTGGGTAACTGTATACAAACTAGTTTGTACAATCTAACACAAATAAACTTTTTGAGCTGTGATGTATAACATCCCATTCAGTGCTATGTGACTGGTGCTGAGATCTTTCTGCAGCAGCGGTTGGCATTACAGCATAGCAGCATGCAGACGTAGAATTGCTTTTCAAACAATCCATGTTAATGTATGCATCTTTACCTGATCTTTGCTGGAATTTTGTTGAAATAAGTTACAGTAAGTGGGAGTCCTGCAGGTTAAGATGTTTTTTAGCGGTTCAGAATGAAATTGGCGTGATGATGCTTTTAGAGCATATGTTTAAAGATTACAAGCTACGCATTCAGCAGTGGGAGCAGAGAGCCTCAATTGCAGGTGTGAGACTCAACAGCTGCACAGCCCTAGGTTGCCCAAAGCAGATGTAGAGGAAGGTGCGGGCTTATTCAGTAAAGCTGTACAAAGGATGGTATTGGCAACTTTACACAAAATGCAGTATCCCTTAGCCTATTGGAATTGATTTTCCTTTACATTTATATAGTGGCTAAGCAGCACAACCTTGTCTGTTGGGGGGTCTTTTTTTGTTCAGGTGTCCTTCCCAACCGGAAACCTAGAAAATTAAGGTAGAAGTAGCTGACTGATGACCCCCTCTTTCTGTCACTCTGCTCTCTCCTCCCATCAGCATGCTCCTTGCACTGCAGCACTACTCATTGGCTTCTTGCACTGCTTATCCTTCCCAGAGTCTGAGCTCCGTTATACAGCGACTGCAGACAGCTGATGGGTCAAATTGATGTAGCTGCACAACTTGTATTGACTAAAAATGCTTTCCATTCTGTAAAAATTAATGCAGAGCTGCATTAATGTACCTTTTTATTGATGCCTGCTTTTAAGCACCTTTACTATAGTATGCTCATAGGGGTATAAGCTATTTTGTATATAGCAAAATATGAGTATCCATCAGCTGTAGTTTTTACTGCAATCTATTTTTATGGGCTTCATTTCATTGCAATTTTAAAAACCTTACATCACCTTTTCTTTTCGAACTGCTATTTTGCAGCGTTTAGAAGATTTAAATAAACTCGACAAGGCCATGGTTTTGTCTCACAACAGCTAGGTTCTAGTTTTCAAGTGTCTGTTTTATAAGTACAGGTCCCTTGAATAGCGGCAGAATTCGGATGTATTGTGTTTATAGAACAGCCGTTTCTGTGTGTCCTTCACAGGATGTTCTCGGAGAAAGAAGTGCATTATAGGGCACAAAGGATGAAATGCTGTTGTCTTTTAACTGACATCTGGGGCAAACTGTGTTGTCTACTTAATCAAGAGCTCCATAATCCGTTTAGATGTCTTATTGAACAGCGGAAAAACAAACCTGGGTGCTTTTATTGAACCTTGTCGAAGAATCATCTTTCCTAAGCATCAATGTCTCAATACATCTATTAAGAACAAGAAAAAAGACATGTTTGTAGAGTGCTGTAGACATTGAAAGTTTGGATACCATAGCAAAATTGCAGTGAAATTGCAGAAAACAGACATTTTCTAGGTAAAAAAAACCACATTTACGTTCAGCAACATCTCATTGCTAACTTTGGTCAAATCCTTCATTGCAATGGGGCTGTGGCCATACTACAAGAGTTAACTGCTCCAGGGGAAAGGGAAAGCACTTTTCCTTACCTGATCCTCCACTCCCCCTCAGATGGTGCTCTCGCCATGGTTGGCAGTACAGCCAAATACATGTTAGGTTTTTTTTTTTTTTTTTGGTTAAACCCTGAGTTTGCTCAGAAACGTAGACTACTGGTGTGAAGATTGAAGCTCAATCTTGGGCTCTGCTCCCATCTCTATCCATTGTGTCCCCACTGACAGTATTTGTTTTGCTCTTGTTTAGTTTTGTTATACTAAACCTTTTCTTGAGGTCACATGACGACACAAGGTTCTTTTCCTCATCTCCGGGATGGGTGTGTGACGGGAGTCACTTTGGGCAGTCTGATCTGTACCAATTGGAATCACTGTACAACCACACTGGAATGGTGTGTGTGTGTGTGTGTGTGTTATATCGCTTCCTCCCAGTCTGAATGTAGATATCAGATATTCCAAACCGCTGACAACCAATAACAAGGCAGTACTCATTTGGTTGCTCAACATAAACTGTTTATTAAAACACATGTACAGAGAGGTAACATTCAGGGGCAAACCCTCCCTTTGCATTCAGGGTGGGGTAAACTGACCAATAACAAGAGACACACAGGTCAGGGGTATTCAAACTTCTCATCAGTAAACAGTCTTATCAGCGGGGAGGGGCTGCTGAAGGAGTCCCCCTCCCCCCCTCCACATAGACATACATCCCATAATATACTTTTCTCCCAAGGCAGACAGACACAATAGAACAATAGAATACAACCACACTCCAAACGACCCAGCAAAGAGTACACAACAAAATAAGATCACACAACATTCCAGTGTGGTTGTACAGTGATTCCGATTAGTACAGATCAGACTGGATTTTTTGGTCACCCTGTGCCCCTATTAGAGACACAGGGTGACTTAGACATAGGAGGTACATGGGGACCTGAAACAAGGGTTCCCCAACCTCCCCAAGGGATTCTGGGTTCCACGTGCCCCCTGCCCAAAGTGACTCCCGTCACAGGGTGGTCCTCACTAACGCAGAGCAGTTATACTGTGAATGAAGGATTCTGTGGTGATACTTCCTCAGGGGCAGGCTCATTGCACTCTGCACTTAGAGCCCTTTCACACTAAAGGGCTGCTGCGTTAGTGGTAAAGCGCCACTAGTTTCAGCAGCGCTTTACCGTAGTTTTAGCTGTGCTTTTCGTTCTTGCAGCTGAAGAAAGGGTTAATAGCGCCTGTGTAGCACCACTGCCGAAGCGTTTTGCAGGCCCTTCGGCAGTGGCGTGCATTCATTTCAATGGGCAGGGGCGTTGGAGGAGTGGTGTATACACTGCTCCTCCACCGCCCCAAAGATGCTGCTTGCAGGACTTTTTCTAACATCCTGCCAGCGCAGCGCCCCAGTGTGAAAGCACTCGGGCTTTCACATTGGGGTGGCAGGGGAGGCATTTTTCAAGCGCTTTACAGATGCTATTTTTAGCCCTTTAGTGCCTGAAAAACGCCTGAGTGTGAAAGGGGTCTTAAGGCTGCATTCACACATCGGCTCATAAAACGCTCGTAAAAGGCCTGAAAAACGCCCAACAAGCAAAATCCCATTCATTTCAATGCCACTTGTTCACATCTGAGCGTTTTTGTCACCTGAAGCAAAATGCCTGCCCTAAGCTCAAAAAAGAACATGAGCTTCTTTGGGACAGATTACAGGTGTTTTTCTGCCTTTTGCATAGGTGACCTGAAAAAAAAAAAGGGGTAAAAACGCGCTCAGGTGTGAATGCAGCCTAAGCCCCTTTCACACTACCGCGATTTCAAAGTTGTGCGATTTTGATGCATTTTCAGAGAATGCCTGTGTAACTCACATCAAATTCGGACCAAAGTAGTGCAGGGACTTTATATACTAATATGAGTGGTAGTCATTGGAAATCATGGGGAACGACTTGACATACGACTTTGCAGTCCCAAGTTGTAGGACAAGTTGTACAAGTGAGAAAGGGGCCTAAAGGATTAACTCAATCCCCCAGGTTGGGTGATGATGAGGAGGTTATTTGTGAAAGGCAAATCCACTTTGCACGGCAAGTGCACTTGAAAGCGCAGTCACTCTAAATCTAAAGGGTAGATCTGAAATGTGCAAGCTAAAATGCTGTTTTTTTTTATTTGGATCTACAGTGACTTTACTTTCAAGTGCACTTGCAGTGCAAAGTGGATTTTCCTTTAGTAAATAACCCCCTGAGTCTTACTCAATCTGGAAGACTGGACATCATGTGAAGAAGAGGTACAGCCCTTTGAACTTGATATGGCAGAATGATTTGCAATACTCACCGCGGAGGGGGGGGGGGGGTTTAAAATAAAAAATGTTTAAGCTGGCCATAGATGTATTTTGTTTTTTCTTTCAGCCAGCTGACTAAAGGAGAAAAGTGAAAAATCGATTCCTCCATCCACACAAGGTGGATAGAAGAATCATCTCCATTGGGACGTTGAAGTGGTTCTATAGGTTTTTTACCTTTATGCATTTTATGGGCCGAGCCGCAGCTCTGTATGTGAATGGACACAGAGCTGCGACTTGGTTGTAGAACGTAGAACAAGCTGCTTGCTCTAGGGGCACTCGGCGGGGGGGGGGGGGGGGGGGCAGGAGTGCCAGAGAGAAGGATCTGTGCTGATCTGTGTAAAACCATTACACAGAGCAGGTAAGCATAACATGTTATGTGAAAAAAATTAAATAATAAGGACTTTAATATCACTTTAAGAGGGTTTACTAAAACTGGAGCATGAAAAATGTGGTGCATAGTAACCAATCAGCTCCTGACTTCAGCTTCCTTAATTAAGCTTTGACAATAAAATCTAGAAGCTGATTGGTTACTATGCACAGCTGCATCACATTCTGTGTGCACCAAGTTAAGTAAATCTCCCCCTATTGTATGCTTGACAGCCTTGACTCTCCGCTGTCAGAATACACTTATTAGCTTCAGCCACTGATTAAAAAAAAAAAAAAAAAAAAAAAAAAAACTAGCTTGTTTAACAGAAATTGATCATTAGATTGACTTTTGTTAAGTGGAAGGAGTCACACCCTACTTGAATTGACCAAACTTCAATTCATCTATGGCTGGCTTTAGAGTTGTCACTGAATTTCTTCACTGAAAATGCCAGCTATCTTGCTTTTTCTTGCCACAGGGCGGCTAATGTCCACTCTATAGCTGTTTTACTGCTACAGAGCACCTCTCCTGTGCAGAATCACACACACACACACACATACATATATATATATATATATATATATATATATATACATATATATATATATATATATATATATATATATATATATATATATATACATACATACATACATACATACATACATACATACATACATACATACATACATACATACATACATATGATTCTGCACTTGCGCCTGCAGGGGATGCACTCCTTCCCAGGTGTCATTCATACAGTTCCTGCAAAAGTGTCCGATTGTCTGCCGCAATATTGCAGCCCCGCTATGAGTTGCTGATCGCCACCATTACTAGTATAAAAAAAAATAAATAAAAATTCCATAAACATATCCCATAGTTTGTAGACGCTATAACATTCACGTAAACCAACCAATATACGCTTATTGGGATTTTTTTTTTACCAAAAACATGTAGCAGAATACGATCGGAAAACAGGGTTAAAAGAGGGACCAAAGCAAGGACCTCTCCAATAGCGTCCTGCCTCTTTTACAAGGAAAAAATGGACTATTGCAGTACCAGAAGGAAAAGACCTAGTTAAAAAGTATAAATTTATTTCAAAACATGATAAAAAGTCCTACAAGGGACACCAATTGTACCCTAATTTGCCTCCCTGGCCCGCCCCCGGGGAACGCCTCGTGAGGGCGTCTCACAATATCGCTCCAGAAAACCTCTTTGGTTATAGTTTGGTGAGTGCAATTTCTAAAACCTCAATATCTTAAATTATGCTCTCCAATATTAATTGTGTATTCTCTGTAAAATCATGTTTGTATTTTGTTATGTTGATACTGTATTGTTTTCCATTCTCAGACTATATACTATCAGACGCCTCCTGAAGAAGCGGCTGTGACCGCGAAACGTAGAGGTCACGTCTGCAAGTATCACACCATACAATTTCTGTCCATGTATCTGTGTGGGCACTAGCTATACCAACTAAGTATCAACTATGCTGTAAAATAATTATTGTATGTCCAATCTATGTACAATTGGTGTCCCTTGTAGGACTTTTTATCATGTTTTGAAATAAATTTATACTTTTTAACTAGGTCTTTTCCTTCTGGTACCGCAATAGTCCATTTTTTCCTTGTAAAAGAGGCAGGACGCTATTGGAGAGGTCCTTGCTTTGGTCCCTCTTTTAACCCTGTTTTCCGATCTTAGTCATATGTAGGATGATGGTACCTATAAATGTACGTTTACCCCCTTTTGTAAATCATGTGGCATACCCGCAAACTCTAATGTAGCAGAATACATCTTGTCCTAAGTTTATGAAAATTTTTTTTTTATTGGATGTGTTATAGCAGAAAGTACAAAATATAATTAATATTTATATTAATTATATTTTGTACTTTCTGCTATAACACATCCAATAAACACATCCAATATACACACACACATATATAATATGTGTGTGTGTATATACACACACACGGCGGGACACGTTCTCCAATGCAAAAATTGTATTTATATCAGATGCTGTTCAAGGCATAACAATGAATACATGCTACTGTACAGTTACGAGCATGCCATGCTCTTCATCGGGCTTCGTGCCATGATCTACTTAACCACATACTTTTATACCAGCACTACAGGGTGTAGCCTCACAGGTATATCCCACTAATCCCATTACAGCTGCCATTCAAAATTTTAACCTGTTACCAAACCTAGATCCTCCTTACACACTTGATCTAAACCTTAATGATATATACCCATCATTCGTCTAATTATTCAACTCCTCATACAGGAAAAAAAATTCAGTTTGTATATCTATTATTATTAGTTTGTATATTACATAATAATCGGGTTAATCATCATAAAAAGGAGGAAGAAAAAAAAGGGGAAAAAGCTGGAAAAAAAAAACACAAAAACAAAACACACCAAATCCCTATATTTCATTGAAACTGTATCAGTCATGGTCCATCTCCGGATATACTCCATATTTCCTGTCCTGTATAGGTCTAGGTTAAGCCTGTAAAAAAAGCATGAAATATACCTCTCACAATCTTATAGAAAAAGATATAAATCATAGTCCCTAGTCAGACCGCAATTTGTTTATCCACCATACTTTTCTTTGTTTTAATTTTAATATCCTGTCATCCCCTCTCCGATCTCTAAGTATCTCTTTTAAAATCATAAATCTCAGATCCGAAGCACTGTGACCATGTTCAAGAAAATGCCTAGAAACTGGCCAACCTGGCTGTTTATGTCTAATGGTACTACGATGCTGGGCAATCCTATCTTTAATTGTCTGTGTGGTCTCACCAACGTATATATGATTACAGGGACATGTTAAAATATAAATTACATAGGAAGACTGACAAGTGTGAAAGCCTTTTACCATGATCTTATCACCATTGCCAGGATGAATATAACTATCGCCTTTCATAATAAACTGCACTGGATACAATTTAGGCAAGGAAAACAACCATTTCTCTTTTTACCCTAAAATGTCATTTTTACTTGGTGCTCCCTTGGCCCATACTCCGACCTTACTAATGAGTCTCTAAGTGTCTCATTTCTCCTATACGCCTTCATTGGTAACTGGTGAAACTCTTCAATCTGAGGGTAAGCCCGTCTGAACAATGGCCAGTGTTTTTTAACCACTTACGGACCGCCCATCGTCGTCATACGGTGGCTGTTTGAAGGAGGATATTGTTGTTATGGCAGCAGCGGGCAGTCCGCTACAAGATGAAAAGTGGTCCCTGCGGCGGATTCGCCACGAGATCACTTTTATCGGTGGCGGGAGAGGGACCCCTCCCGCCGCTTACCGGAGCCGTCTGCATGGCGGAGGCAATCGCGTCCTGTCAGTAGCTGGGTATGGAGACGAGTGAGGGGAAGATGGCTCCCACCCTTCTCCATACAATTGCTGGGCGGAAGCAACATCAAAACGTCACTTCCGCCCACAGCTTTTAAAGGGCCATTTTTTTTCCAATCATTTTTTTAAATGACAGGTTTTTTTTTTTTTTTTTTTAATTATTGAATTTTAGTGTAAATATGAGATCTGAGGTCTTTTTGACCCCAGATCTCATATTTAAGAGGTCCTGTCATGCTTTTTTCTATTACGGGAATTAAGGGATGTTTACATCTTTTTTTTTTTTTTTTTTTTTAACAGTGTAAAAATAAAAGGTAAAAATAAAAAATAATTTTTTTTTTTTTTTTTTTTTTTTTTTAAACGCACCCTGTCCTGACGAGCTCGCATGCAGAACCGAACGCATACGTTAATAGCGCCGGCATATGAAAACGGTGTTCAAACCACACATGTGAGGTATCGCCGCGATCGGTAGAGAGAGAGCAATAATTCTAGCCCTAGACCTCCTCTATAACTTAAAACATGCAACCTGTAGAATTTTTTAAACGTCGCCTATGGATATTTTTAAGGGTAATAGTTTGTCGCCATTCCACAAGCGGCCGCAATTTTGAAGCATGACATGTTGGGTATCAATTTACTTGGCGTAACATTATCTTTCACAATATAAAAGAAACATTTGGCCAACTTTACTGTTTTATTTTTTTAAATTAAAAAAAGTGTATTTTTTCCCCAAAAAAGTGCGCTTGTAAGACCGCTGCGCAAATACGGTGTGACAGAAAGTATTGCAACGACCACCATTTTATTCTCTAGGGCAGTGTTTCTCAACTCCAGTCCTCAAGGTGCACCAACAGGTCAGGTTTTCAGGATTTCCACTATTTTGCACAGGTGATTTGATCAGTTTTCACTGCCTTAGTAATTACCACAGCCGTTTCATCTGAGGGAAATCCTAAAAACATGACCTGTTGGTGCGCCTTGAGGACTGAAGTTGAGAAACACTGCTCTAGGGTGTTAGCAAAAAAAAAAAAAAAGCATAATGTTTAGGGGTCCTAAGTCATTTTCTAGCAAAAAAAAAAAATGTTTTTAACTTGTAAACAACAAATCTCAGAAAGAGGGTCGGTCCTTAAGTGGTTAATGACTCCAAAGACATCCTCACTATAGCTGTGGAATTGCAAAAAATAAAAGGTAATCTTCTCACCACGTGTTGTTGGGAGTCCACCCTGACACTGATCTCTGACAACAAAATTAGACGAACAGAGGACGTAACCCACCCTATTTTGTGTGTGTGTGTGTGTGTGTATATATATATATAAAGCAGAGGTGATCAAATACCACCAAAAAAAAGCTCGATTGTGGGGGAAAAAATTTGTGGATACAGCGTCACAAAAAATAGCCTGGTCATGAAGGGGACAAATCTTCCAGAGGTCAAATGGTTAGGCAGCTTATAAATTAGTCTTTTTTTTTTTTTTTCCTGTAATCGACCAGCAATTTGAATGAAAAAAATGACTATGTGTGGATGGCAGAATCCTCCCTGGTGTGCTATTTTATTTTGATCGCAGGGAGACTTCCGTAGATCTGTTACAACCAGCCTGCCCATACATGGATCAAAATTCAGCTGGTCCTTGCTGAACCAGCCACATTTTGATCCATGTATGGCCCGCTTTAGCTGTACTGAAATGCAGCAAAAATAATAAAAAGTGAGAGGGAAGCTAAATTTCCTAAACTGCATTGTTTTTGTGTTGACTCAGAAATTTTAAGCTTAAAGATCTGCAAGACAGCCGAGCAACCAGCATTTCTAGATGGAAAAAGTCAGCATTGTGCTGCTAAGGAAACCTGTCATTACTGAATTTAATTTGTGTGCAGAATGGTTTCAGCAAAATTGATATTACATTGCTGAAATCTAATTGAATAAACCATGGTTAAAATGCCTGGATTGTCTGTTTTTTATTTCTATTAGAGTGTTGTGTAATTTGAGCAGATTTAACCTCTAGTCTAAAATAAAACATTAAACCATCTTCCGGATCTTTGAGCTGGTACGGTGGTTAGGCAGTGGGATGCCAGAGGATATTTTGTCACTTTCTTGGTTTGACATTCTGAAGTTAGAACAGTGCGGTTGAGGAAAGCAATTCATGTGAAGGATGTTCAGATCTAGTCTAATGATAATCTGTATATAGACTTCAGTGAACAAGCTGGTAAAATACTTAAAATATAAATATGCATTAAATATTTTTGGTTTCCTGAATAAACTTTTTTTTAAATGACTCTGTCCCTACAATGAAAACCTAAAAAGAAGGCCAACCTGTAAACAAAGGACTTTAAGAATAATTAAACCCAATAAAAAAAGTAATACATTGCAGCTTATCAATCCTTAGATGTGGTAGCTACATTTGTTTTCTTTTTTAGGCTAAGAACATTTTCAGTAAATGCAGAGCATGCATGTTGATTTTGCTAGAAATGCTGTGTTATTGTCACTTCCTGTGAAGTGACCTTGAAGCTCGTATAAGGCTTCATGCACATGAGACGCCGGTGCAAACTCTGCTGAACGCGTTTTTAAAAGCTGAAACCGGCGTTTAGAAACACCCGTTTTGCCGCGTTTGCATGCCGCGTTTGAGTCTAGAAGCGTCTGCAGAGCAGAGAATGACATTTTGCGACCCAACTTTGAGGCCCTGTATCTCAGGGCCACTTGGTGCTAGGAACACAATGGAACTAACACTACAACATATCCAAAGCTGGGGTTCCTAGCACCAAGTGGCCCCAAGATACAGGGCCCCAAAGTCGGGTCACAAAATGTCATTCTCTGCTGCAGAAAAGTGCTTGACATTTTGCGACCTGACTTTGGGGCCACGTATCTCGGGGCCAATTGGTGCTATGAACCCCAATTTGGATATGTTGTAGTGTTCCACTGTGTTTGCACACCAAATTTGGGGTACCTAGCACCAAGTGGCCCCGAGATATGGGGCCCCAAAGTCGGGTCGCAAAATGTCATTCTCTGCTGCACCATAATATTTCTGTGTTTTCTGGTCCAAAAAATAGGGTTCCTTTTAAAAACACTTATAAACGCAAACACGGTACCGGCATTTAGCCGTGTTTGGCGTCTGAAACGTGGAAAACTTTTGCATCTGAACCCATTTTTTTTGCTTCTGGAAAAACGAGGTGAAACACAACTGCCGAAAAACGTCAGAAAACGAGGCTGTGTACAAGGACACATAGGATAACATTGAGTTCAGGGGCAGTTGAAAAAAGTGTCCAACTGCCTCTGAACGCGCGTTTAACAGCGTCTCCATCCAATCCATCCATCTTAATCCAATCAACCCTCATGTAACATAGATGAACCAAGGCTGTCCATAGATTTTTATTTTTTTGATCAGCCCAAAAAACATGAACAGATTCTCCTTGCTGTGCTGCTATTTTCTGACTGCAGAGGAGAATACACCAACTGGCTGCAGCTGCTGATCGAATTTAAAATTCTTAAACATTCCCATTCAACAAAAGTCAATAATTCGATCGATTTCTGTCAAATTGGAAAAGCCATATTGGATCAAAATGCCGTATTTAGGTCCATCTATGGCATGGGTGTGCAACCTGTGGCCCTCCAGCTGTTGCAGAACTACAGGTCTACAACAGCTGGAGGGCCACAGGCATTTGGGAGTCATTCTTGTAACTGTCAACCCTTGCAATGCTTCATGGGACTTGTAGTTCTGCAACAGCTGGAGGGCCACAGATTGAGCACCCATGATCTATGACCAGTTTAATGCAGGCATGTTTGAAGTCCAGCCTGGGTGACTACCTCCGTGGATGCAGTGGAGGTAGAGTATAGCCATCTAGGAATAAGATGTGTTATTTGCAGGTTACCAAGTAAAAATAAGGAAGTCCAAAAAATAATTTCAGGCCTCATCCTAAGAACTGGTAAGCTGCATTATATTCCATTCTTGGTTTTAAATAATTTAACTTTACTTACCTATCCCACCACCCACTCTGCTTATTTCTTTTGAAGAGCTAAGCTTGTTGAAAATTCTTCCACAAGCATCATCATTCCTTTGCCCCTTTGGGGTCTTGTGGTTTGATCCAGCAGCTCCTACACCACTACAGGACTGAAAAGGGATGTATGGTCCGATTGGAGGAATTATGACCCTCAGTGGGGTACCGGGTGTCAAGCACATCCAGAAGTGTCAGATACTTAAGTCTTCAGCCATGGCAGCTCTTCATAGTCAAAAAAAGTCAAAGTTTGCATCAGAATAATGGGAGCATCAGAATTCCTCTCCCCCTTTGGGTCTTGTGGTTTGATCCACCACCTCCTACATTCTTTCAGGACAGAAAAGGGATGTAAGGTCTGGTAGGAGGAACTATGACCCTCAGTGTGTGTGGGGGGGGGGGGGACGACTGGATATTTGGAACTTTCAGAAGTGTCACATACTGAAGAGTCTTCAGCCACTGTAACTCTTCATAGAGTCAAAATTTACATGGGTGGCAGAAAAGAGGTCTCTGGCCTTCTTTCCCAGTTACTCCAGCAACAGGAATGCTTTAAGGATGTTAAGCAACAAACCAGGCTTGCTGTTAAAAGTTACTATAGAGATCAACTTCTTTCCTATATCGTGCTGGATTTGGAAAATGCAAGACAATTTATGTCAACGCATCCGCTGTGAAACAAGCCTTAGATAAGAGAGCTATACATTGTCCTAGGGAGTGAAAAAAAAAAAGCCTAGAGGTAAAAAGGTCACTCTTGTTTGCGTGTTCACTAGAGAAAAATCAAGTTTTAGCATCTGGGCTTCTAATGACTGAATTCTACTGTTGTTTTGCTAAAAAGAATCCAGAATGGAATACGGTGCATATGTTTTCCATTAATTAGTGGAGAACTGGCTTGCTGTAATGTACTACTTGAATGAATGTACTTTGTTTGCTGGGAAGGTTTTTTTTTTCTTCAATTCTTTTTCTACTTTATTGACAAAGTTTTTAAATGTCTACCTTCAAAATGGATTCTTGCTAATCCTTAGATCTGTACTGGCTAGATAGGCCATTTGTTTACTCAATAATTACAGACTTGGCATTTGAAAAGTGCTAGGACAAAGCTTACTATTAATTACCCAACAAATTAAATTCAAAATACGAACAACAACTTATAAAGCCATCCACAACTCTGCCTCCAGCTACATCACTAAGGCCCCTTTCACACTGGGCGGTGGGTGCATCCGCAGTAAAGTGCCACTATTTTTAGCGGCGCTTTACCGTCAATTTCACGGTGCTATTCGCCCACTAGCGGGGCGCTTTTACCCCCTGTTAGAGGCTGAGTAAGAGCTAAAACTACTGCAAAGTGCTGCAGCGCTATGCCGGCGGTATAGCTGCGCTGCCCATCCATTTCAATGGGCAAGAGCGGAGAAGGAGCGGTGTATCACCGCTCCTTCACCGTTCCAAAGATGCTGCTTGCAGGAGTATTTTTAATGTTCTGCAAGTGCACCACTCCAGTGTGAAAGCACTTGGGCTTTCACACTGGAGAGACGGGAGCGGAGCTTTACAGGCGCTATGCAGGCGCTATTTTTAGCACTGTAGCGCCTGTAAAGTGCCTCAGTGTGAAAGGGGTCTAACCTATTCTTAAAATACCAAACAAATTATAATCTTCATTCCTCCCAAGACCCCCTGCTCTCTAGCTCCCTTGTCACTTCCTACCATGCAAGCTTCCTGGACTTTTCCCAAGGCTCTGCCATCCTATAGACCTCTCTACCCCAATCTGTTTTATCTCCTATTCTTTCCACTTTTAGACGATCCCTGAAAACCTTTCTCTTCAGAGAAACCTATCCTGCCCCACCTAACAACTGTATTTTTATTTTCTCCATCGGCTCATCCCCCACAGTTATTAGCTTTTTGTTTCGCTTGAACCTCCCTCTTAGATTGTAAGTGCTAATGAGCAGGACCTTCTGATTCCTCCTGTATTGTAACTGTAATGACGTCACATGGTGGCGGACCTCGGTGTAGGAAGGACAGGAAACTAGGCTACGCCTCCCTTCCTCTTTTGCATTTTTCAAAGAGTACTTTGGATACGCTCTGGGGATGGCTTGCACCTGAACTGTTGACTACTCCAACTCCTACCACAATAAGGACAATATTAACTATATATATAAAGCTGAATTTACAGGCTTTCTCATTGCTATGTGCTGGGTAACCCTCTCTTTCTAAGGAGCATCAATCTCTTGCTTCATGTCTGCAGTCTCTGACCACCTCCTGTATCATATCTGCTAGAGGTGCACCAATGGAAATGTTGCTAATAAAAACTGTCATTTTCAGCTTCGGTTTTCAGCTAAGTGCATCCTGCATTTTTGGTTTCGGCACCAAAATTTTCATTCGGTGCACTCCTATTATTTTTGTTTATTTTCAGTAACATTCATGAAATTGAAATGGATTTTATCATAAAGAGTGGGGGTTAAACTTGTCTTTGGGTGTCGGCCAGGTACACCATATTCATTTTTTAAAATTTTTTTATGATTATATCTACAACCCATTGATCATGGTGCCACAAGCTGTAGATATAGCAGTTTTGAGCTAAGGTTTCCTGAGACCTGAAAATTATTTCAAGCATTTCTGTGGGGCAAAAAAGTTGAGAATGGTAGGTTTAGATAAAGACGAGTACTTAATTACAATGGAAGGCAACTACATTTTTTAAGAATTACCCTTGCTATGGTGCAGTAGAAGAAAGGGTGGTTTGATGAAACAAGGTTTTCTAACTAGGCCCTAGTCCCCTATCATTTCCTGTTGCACTGAGTATATTTGTTACAGAGAAAATCTGATTCTCGCTTTGCTTTACAGCCAATGCTGTAAGGAAAATCAATATTATTGCAATAGACAACACCGATCGAGACATGTTTTTAACCACTTGGACATTTTGATAAAGAAGGCTTAACCCAAAGCCTTTTTCCCAAAGCCATTTGCTTTCTGCAGTCCAAAGTTCTGTACCATATTACTAAAACATGAACATTTGGAAGATATGAGTCCACCCATTACATTTGTATTGTCCATCACTTGTGTACCCCTCAACCCCCTGTGATGTTTGTAATCTGCATTGTAGACTTCAGTGTACTGTACTTTTTTGCTCTGGTTAGAAAAAAAAAGGTGTTCTAATTTATAATTGTAACAATATAATTAGACAATTACTTAATCTGCACTAATGAGACAAGATTAGATAATTGCAAGGAATGCAGTTGAACTGAGACATGCTTTTTGACATCTGTTAATATTTTGTTCTGCCTGTTCTCTAATTGCTGAAGTCATTCCGTAATTTTTGCTGCTTTTAAGCAGTTAGGCGAGAGGAAGTTGAACAAAAGGTAAAGGCAGTATGGAGAAAAGGGGAACAGACAAGAAGGGTTATACATGAATCTGCCTTTATGTCTTTATAGGTAAATGTTGATAGGCCTGTAGTGACAATCTAGGAAATCTGGCCTTTGTTAGAAGGGTTTGGCGTTTGCTGTGTATCTTGTCCCATTTCTGCAAATCTTTTCAGTTGCTATTGTCTATGGTCAGGTCAAGTTTAAAAAAATGTTCCTTATGTTACAACAATGAAAGTGACAGTAGCTGATAAAATGGTTAGCACCACACATTATTTTTGGTCTCCCTCAAGCGTATCTAAAGCTAAAAAATTTTCACCCTCCATTTGTCCTGATGACTATTTTTACTGGAACTGAAAATAGGTGAAAATCCAAAAGTTTGAGTTATTACCAGAACAGGAATAGAGGAAAAATTATGCAATGGTTAGCATCTGTCCACAAGATCTCCCTCACCTCTGCTGTGTCCATGGGACAAGAAGTTAGGTCAAATCTCCAAAGGGACACAGATGGCAAGAGGGTTTTAACCATTTCCTAAAAAAACAAACAAAACACTTTTATTTTTACACGATGTTAGGATTTCTATCAGGCATTTAAAATCTGTAGATTAGATGTCCAGTTTCTCTTTAATGCCGATATGCTTAATGGCAATCACTCTAATGAACATGAAGAACATATTCATCAATATATAAATGTGTTGATTTTCGACCACTGATGTTTTCTGCCTATGCACTTTTGTTTGCTCCACCCAGTTTCCTAGACAAAACAGCCAGAGGATATTAAGTTAATCAGGAAATGTTCTAAGTAAAACAAAGTCCCTTTTCTTAACAAAGTCTCTTGTTGCACGCAGCAAGGGGAAGTCGCCGAGACATTCTCAAGTTGTGGCAGAGCTTATGGACTTTCCCTGGAACCTTAATCAAAGCCTTGTGGGCGAAGTATGATTTCAGTCACTAGGGTTGGGCTACTTTTCCTTATGCAGCCTGCTTTAAAGAGTGTTTGGTGCAGTGCATTTTTTGCACCAGAAGTCGGTGTTGAGAAACTTTAGATCACCCATGTTGTTAAATTAGAAGGTGTGGCAGACCTGTAGTAGTTCAACAAATTGGAGGCATGGACAATGACCAACTCCAGTTTGCATATTTAATTTGAAGCCCTTGAAACTGTGCTGTGGATCTTTTTTTTTTTTTTTTTTTTTTTTTTTTTTTTATTAGTATGTGCGGTAAACCCAATTAAGGAAGTAAAGTCAAAAAAACACCTGACTACTGTGCAGGATATTTTGATCATTTAAATGTTGCCAATCCATTGACCCCCTGTATCATAGCTGTATATGATCATCTAAGGCAATTCTGCCTTTGACTACTGGTTTCAGGAAATTTGGAGTAGGATTCGGTTCACTGCTATGCTTTTCACTGTTATCCTTGCTGGAGGACATAAGGAAGTAAAGCCCGGCCTACACCTAGATGAACACCTTTGCATAAAGACTGTGCAGAGCAAGGCATAGTAAGCCAGTAATGAGGAAAGATCAACTGCAAGGAGACCACAGGTGATACCTCTGACTAGTCCTACAGCCTCTGTCTGCTTTTTTTGGGCACAACATCCAGAGTACAGTTTCACATTTAACTAAAGCCACCGCATTAAAATGCTTAAATGGACAACGTTTTTTTTCAGAACTTACTCTGAGGTACTCTTAGATAAAAGAAAGGACTTTCCCTCTGCAAAATGCCAGAGATTATTACGTTGTCTATTTTTTAAGTGACTGTTCTTCACATCATTGTTCTTGAGGCCATCAAAAAAATGGCCTAAGGGGATGTGCATGTATGTACAGTTGTGCTCATAAGTTTACATACCCTGGCAGAATTTGTTTTCTTGGCCTTTTTGCAGAGTATTTGAATAACACAAAAACTTTTCTTTTCACTCATGGTTAGTGTTTGGCTAAAGCCACCATTTATTATCAATCGTTTACTCTTCTTAAATCATAATGGCAATATAAACTACTGATCAAAAGTTTACATACCCCAGTTCTTAATACCGTGTTTTGCCCCCTATAACATCAATGACAGCTTGAAGTCTTTTGTGGTATTTGTAGATGAGGCTCTTTATCTTCTCAGATGGTAAACCTGTCCATTCCTCTTGGCAAAAAGCTTCCAGTTCCTGTATATACTTGTGCTGTCTTGCATAAACTGCACGTTTTGAGATCTCCCCAGAGTGGCTCAATGATATTGAGGTCAGGAGACCGAGATGGCCACTATAAAGGACCTTCACTTTATTCTTCTGTAGCCAATGACAAGTCGACTTGGCCTGGTGTTTTGGATCATTGTCATGTTGGAATGCGCAAGTACGTCCCATGCGCAGATTTCTAGCTGATGAATGCAAATGTTCTTCCAGTATTTTTTGATAACATATTGCATTCATCTTGCCAACAATTTTGACCAAATTTTCTGTGCCTTTGTAGCTCACACATCCCCAAAACATCAGCGATCCGCCTCCTGACTTCTCATCATAGGCCTTGTTGACTCCTCTCCAAATGTAGTGTTTATGGTTGTGGCCAAAAAGCACAATTTTGGTCTTATCACTCCAAATGACTTTGTGCTTGTCTCTGTGCTATTTGGCGTTTTGTAAGCGGGATACTTTGTGGCATTTGCGTAGTAATGGTTTTCTTCTGGAGACTCGACCATGCAGCCCATCTTTCTTCAAGTGCCTCCTTATTGTGCATCCTGAAACAGCCACAACCACATGTTTTCAGAGAGTCCTGTATTTCACCTGAAGTTATTTGTGGGTTTTTCTTTGCATCCCGAACAATTTTCCTCGCAGTTGTGGCTGAAATTTTAGTTGTTCTACCTGACTGTGGTTTGGTTTCACTTGATTAGAGTTTGAACACTGCTGATTGGCATTCTTAATTCCTTGGATATCTTTTTATATCCCTTTCCTGTTTTATACAGTTCAACTACCTTTTCCTGCAGATTCTTTGACAATTCTTTTGCTTTCCCTATGACTCAGAATCCAGAAACGTCCATGCAGCAGTGGATGAAAGATGCAAGGGTCTGTCAGGAGTCCAGAAACTCATTGACAACACACACACAGTAATTACAAGCAAATAGATCACAGGTGAGGATAGTTACCTTTAATAGCCATTCAAACCCCTTTGTGTTAACTTGTGTGCATGTTATCAGGCCAAAATCACCAGGGTATGTAAACTTTTGATCAGGGTAATTTGGGTAGTTTCTGTTGTGATTAATATCTAAAAGAGTAAACACAGTTGATTGATAATAAATGGCTTCAGACAAACACTAACCATGAGTGTAAGAAATGTTTTTGTGTTATCCATATTGTCTGAAAAATGGCCAAGAAATCATAAATTCTGCCAGGGTATGTAAACTTATGAGTGCAACTGTGTATACTGTATATTTGATATATATTATAAAATATATTGCTGTGATCAGCTTTTTACAGATTCAAACCGTAACCTTCACAGAAGCAAACAGCATTTGATTATAGAGTTTAGAGTTTTGTTTTCTGAAAAGGTCTTTCATGGCTTAGACTTAAAAATATTGCTGTCCCGAAGAAATGACATTTATAAATGCTGCCAATTTCTTTTCACATTTGCTGTACATACTGTTTTGCAGAATTCTTTTTCCTTTGATTTTTTTTTTCCTCTCTTGATGGATATATTTTCAGGGAACATGGTGGAGAATTTTTTTTTTCTTTTAAACAAAAAACAGGTCTGGCACTTTGTAAAGACTGCTGCATGGCTTTTGTATGATTGGTGGGGAAGAAAATAATGAAGTGTGTGTAAAAAAAAATATATATATATATATATATATATATATATATATAATATATATATATATCTTTGTCTCAATTCCAGCCAGCAATCCCCGCAAGCACCTTCACTAGCAGTTTCGTCATATTTTGGGCTCTGTTTTTAGAGATCTTGATTGGCTGTTCAATGATGATGAGACACTTGTGTAACTCCTTTCACAGCATTATAGTACACGCTGAACAAAGAGGAATGACCGTTTTGTGTGCCCTTGCCCTTTTTTCTTTTTTTTTTTTTCACATGTGTACTATAATGCTGTAAACCAGGGGTGCCCAAAATTTTGACCTTCCTGGGCCACATTGGAAGAAGAGACATTTTCTTGGGCCACACATAAAATACACTAACAATAAGGAGAGCTGATGAGCAGAAAAAGTCAGGCAGATGACAAGTTAATGATCACAGATATAAGTAATGTACCTGATTTAAAAAAAAAATAATTTATCTTATATTTTTTTATTATAAAACAAGGCATCATAAACCTAGTGCGATATTTGACACAATAATATAAAAAAGTGCTCCCGTGCTACCACTGTAAGTACACAACTAACAGCAAACACTGGTAAGCTAAATCCATAGCAATGGAGAAATAAAAATGACAGCGTATGGTGCTGCTCTATTAAAATGAATAAATGTGGGAAGTTGAAGGAGACTTAAAGCGGGGTTCCACCTATCTATCGTTTTTTTTTTTTTTTTTGAGTTAATTCACAAACTTTTCTTCTCAGCATTACATACTCACATATTGTGTGTAATATGTCCGCCTGTGTCAGATTTGGTCGGAAAGAATAACTTATATTATTCACTGCAGGCGGTTTCCATCTTCATTGTGGGCATTTGAAGCCCACAAGCATTTATTTCCTGGATGCGGTGAATGCTGTGCTCCCAGCATTCACCGCTCGTTCCCGCACATGCTCAGTGGCATCCTGGGAAGCCTGAGACTAGCTCCCAGGAGACTGTGCAAACCTACTCCCATGGGAGGAGAACCAGGAAGTACAAAGAAGAATAGAAAAATAAAAGGTAATTACTGCGATTTAAATTTTTTTAAACGGCATGTCAGCATCTAGGTAAGGAAGAGAATACATACAGATATTGTTCAAAATTTGGGTGGAACCCCGCTTTAAAGGTGCATAGACGTGTAAACCAATGAATATGTGAAATCGCGCAGTTAAACTTAAACACACAGGGAGGTATAGCAGCCCCTCCTACCATGGGTAAATCTACATGACAAAAAACAAGAAGTGCTGGTGATAAACAGTGACTCAATAGATGATGTACGTGATAAATACTGAAATCAGTCCAATATAAATATTGCTGAGTGAGTAAACGTGCAAAATAAACAACCAAAGTGTGACTAGTGTCTCTTCTTTCAGTGCAGTGACACCGCTGATTGGCCTCTCACCTTACTGCTGTAAGGTAACAGCACGTGCAGATAATCTTGGTGAAACTACAATAGCTTTGATAAGCTCTCCTAAGGTTAGCCCAGCTGATGGTTCTCGAAGAACATAAATTCAGGCTTCCTCTGGGGATCTGCCTCTCCTAATCCAGGTCACTCCCCAGGGTAGATGTTGTGGCTCTTCTAGGCAAATCTTGTGATCTGGGGGTCCACCCCAGACTTCCCCGTATACAGGCTCTCCTCACTTAACGACCAGGTCATTAAACGAATTGGTAGTTAAACGAGGAGCCACAAGTAATCTTTTAAGCATTCTTAACTACTGTACTGCATTGTGAAAAAAAAGTCTAAAACATAACTCCAGCTCAATAACTTTGTTTTAATTTGAATAAGTACAGAATACAAATGAAAATACTGTACAATACAATGATGTATAGCGGATGGGGAGAGCTGGCCATAAATCAGTGATTGTTAAACAGGCAAGTCGTTAAATAAGGAGTATCTGTAATGTGTAAAATAAAGGGATTCCCAACGCGTATCATCACTATCACGAGACTTACCCTGATGAAGTCACTTGATCGTGACGATACGCGGTGGGATTGATCGGGCACAGTGGAAGTGACGCTGGAATATGAGCTTGCCGCTCGTGGATTATATGCTGTTTTTAAGTGAGTAAAAAAAGCTGTTTTAATTAAAAAAAAATCCATCAAAACAGTTCTACACTATCTGGAAATCCCTTTATTTTACACACTATACGGGGAAGTCTGGGGTGGACCCCCAGATCACAAGATTTGCCTAGAAGAGCCACAACATCTACCCTGGGGAGTTAACTGGCTTAGGAGAGGAGGGTACCTAGAGGAAGCCTGCATTTATGGTCAGGGAACCATCAGCTGGGCTAACCTTAGGAGAGCTGATCTGAGCTATTGGAGTCTCCCCAAGATTATGTACACATGCTATTACCTTACAGCAGTAAGGTGAGAGGCCAAACGGCACAGAAGAGGCACTAGTCACACTTTGGTTGTTCTGCACGTTTCAGCAATTTTTTGTTATTATTTAAATTGGACGGATTTCAGGATTTATCACGTACTTCATCTATTGAGTCACTGTTTATCACCAGCACTTATTGTTTTTTGTCATTTAGATTTACCTATAGTAGGAATGGCTGCTATACCTCCCTGTGTGTTTAAGTTTACCTGTGAGATTTCACATCACGTATTCACATATTCATTGTGCATGTCTATGCACTTTTAAGTCTACTTCATCTTTCCACGTTTATTAATTTTAATAGCGCAGCACCATAAACTGTTATTGATGTTTGACACTATGTTTGATAAACTAACGCATCATTGTCTGGTTGGATGGATGTAGTAGCAATTCTCAATTAATTCTCAAGGTGCTCGTCAGATATTTTGGTTTTAATGTTGCACTTTTTGTGCTTCATCCTTGAAAATATTTGCTTAAAAAAATATAGGTGCTGCCGAAAACTGATAACTTCAAGATTGGGATATTTTTCTCTCTCTATCTGCATTGTTTATGTATTACCTTCTTCAGCTTCGGTGGATGAAGGAAATAACTGGTTCAAGTACAGATGAGCACATATCTTGCCTATGTGACAGTGCAGAACCAATCAATGCAGTCAAAATGATTCTATAGCCCTGTGTGCACTACGTCTCCATCAACTTGAATCTCCACAGGGATTTGCATTGCTTTTTACTCCTAGCAGCTGAATAGAGCAGTGGAGTTTGTGTGTTTGGGGTGGGGGACAAACGTAACCTGTTGGGAGGTCTGCAATAACCTGTAGCTATTTCCTGTGTGGCCAAAGCACAGGTTCCTGTTGAAGCCGAACTCCAGGAAAGGTGCTAAATACACAGCTGAAACACATTTTTGAAGTCTTACCTGGGAATAAAAAGCATTTGTGATTTTGTGCAGCCAATATTGTGACCCAGACAGGCCTACCTTATGCCTTGCACATACGATAAGATTATCGGACGCATTGTTTTTTTTTTGTTCTTCTTTAAACTAAGAAGTTGCTAAGTTATTAAAATTCTCGTATGGTAGAACGGAAGTGCAACAGAACGGAAATAATGTATTTGTATTGTATTCTCAGGTGAAAACTGTACTGATTAATCTCATGATCTGGTATTGTACAAGAAAAATTTTCGTTAGTGATGCACCAAATTTAGTCCGCTGAAAATGATTGGACAAAAAGATGGTTTTCAGCGTTGTGCCGAAATGAGAAAAAAAGTGCAGATAATGCCTGCTGAAAAACGCCTGCGATTTTGATGCAATTTTACTATGCTTTATAGTGTGTTTTTCATAGGTCATGTGGTTCAAAATCATTTCAATAGGGAGGTGCATTTTTGGTGCAGTTGCACCAAAAAAGCAGCAAGCAGCATTTTTAACACAAAAGGTGCTGATAATGGCTAACAAATTTTCATATAAATTCATAATACTAATTAAAAAGTCAAATAGAATACAATTATTTATAAAAAATTATGTTTTTAAAAAACGGTTGGTTTCCGTTTTCGGCCAAGTGTGTCCTGAAATTTTGATTTCGGCACTGACATTTTGATTTCGGTGCACCACCAATTTTTATGCTTGTCCAATTAAATATCAGATGAACTGTTGTGATTGGCTCTCGAAAGCTGTGCACTAACGATCAGATTATCGTACGATTGCTTTGAATGCAGTATTTTTCAGCAGATTTCCTAATTGTGTATACAGACGTTTAGAGGACAATCAGATCTTCAACCTCCACTGCAGCACCACCTTGTTTGAGAACACACCATAATGAAGCAGTAGATCTGCTCTGTGTGTTCTCTTCACCTGTTGGAATGTTCTCCATTAGCATGTGTCCACAGCAATGCCGGATCTCTGGCTAGATTTGGCATCACTGTTAAAGTCTCCAACCTGAACCATGTGAAACAAAAACTCTATTTGTTCTTTTTCATTGAGTCAAAATATTGCAGTTAGGGGATCTAAACGACAGCCAGGCAACTGGTGTTTTTAGACAGAAATAAACTATGGCAAACTAATTTTTATCTTGACAGGTGTCCTTTAGGAGCTGTTTGGTATTGGCCATTATTATCAATGCTTTTTTTAGATAAAGTTTGAGCTCATACATCACCATTTGCCTTGATGCAAAATGGTTGGCACTGGCTCAGCTCTGAAATCTGTCTGCTTCAGAAAACCTGGCAGCTTTCACATTGCCCTCAGACGACAAATGGGAAGGTCAGCACCTGCCTATATATCTATGTCACTGTAGTTTTACTTGGGGCCCCTTTTTGTCCTGTAACTCATTTTTGGAATGGTACATGAATGTAATTGAGACCACTTATGCCGGAGACAGTGATTTGTAGTAATGGGGTCAAGAAGTCATGTTTACTACTATGTAAGCTGCAGATTGGCTTCTTATCTGAAGTCCTCTGATTATTCTGGTATTTGAAGATTGTAAATACTTCTCCACTAGACTTTTTATATGACATTGGGACAGTTAAATGAATAATTCTGGAACTATTCCCGTGTGAACGTGAACCTAGAAGAATAATATTTACTGATAATGTCGTATGGCACATTGTGCAGAAATCAGAAAAATGCACTGCAACATTGTTCTTTTGAAGGAATGTAATGGAAGGTAGGTCCTTTGTCCATAGGCAAACAAGACTGGCCAGTTGACCCCTGAATAATATCAATAGTGGGGCAAAGATGAGTGGGGTGTTTAGAGCTCAACTCCAAGCTATTATTTTTTAAATGTTCCCTTAAAAACAAAAAAAAATTCCAATACTCACCATCAATCTGGAGATGTTTGCCTCAAGATGTTCTCAGTCTTCTGGGTTGAATTAAGTCACTCAACCAGGATGACTAAGGAAAGACTGGGAATATTTGGGGGGGGGGCATGACCCCTCCCACCGGAGCGTGGAGTCATTCACTTACAGTGTATTAATGCAGAAATTGCAGCTCTCTGCATCATTCAGGAAATCAAGAATTTTACGGGGGTTATCAGGTACATAGGGAACATACTCCATCAGAAACACCTGTCCTGAAGCCAACTATTCAACAGGGGGTTTTAACTATCTTCTACCCCAAAAATGTAATCTTACATAATCTTTAAATTGTACACTGATTAGCCATAACATTGTAGCCACCCACCTTATATTGTGTAGGCCCCCCTTTTGCTGCCAAAACAGCCTACTTCTGAAGGTATGCTGTGTTATCTCCCTCCATTGACTTGCTTTCTTCTCATACTGCATCCAGATGCCATCTCTTCCCCAGGTAAGTGATGCACACGCATCCAGCCATCCACATGATGTAAAACATGACATGATTCATCAAACCAGGTCATCTTCTTCTTCTTCCTTTGCTCCATGGTCTAGTACTGATGCTCATGTGTCCATTGTAGGCAATTTTGGCTGTGGACACGGGTCAGCATGGGCACCCTGACCAGTCTGTGGCTATACAGCCCCATTCAAAACAAATTGTGATGAACTGTGTGTTCTGACACCTCTCTAGAAACCAGAATTGTGAGCTGCAGTAGTCCTTCTGTTGGATCAGACTACATGGACCAGCTTCGCTCCTCGTGTGCATCAGTGAGCCTTGGCTGCCCATGATCCTGTCACTGGTTCACTGATTTTCCTTCCTTTAGACTGCTTTTGGTAGGTCCTAACCACTGAAGACTGGCAATATCTCACAAGAGCTGCCATTTTGGAGATGTTGTGACCCAGTCGACTAGTCATTTGGCTCTTGTCAAAATTGCTCAAACCTTTATGCTTATGCCTGTTTTTTTTTTTTTTTTCTCATTTCAACACATCACTTTTTCCTTTACTTCCTCATATATCCTACCTAGTTTCAGGTGCCATTGTAACAAAATATTCACTTGGTGAATACTGTGGTCATAATGTCAAGGCCGATCAGTGTAATGCTACTACACAAATGGTGTGTTTTGCGCTTTGCTTGCTGTAATTGGTTTCTGTTGGGGAAAAATACAGGAGTGTTTAAATGTTCTTGATATTAATAAATTTTGTGGATTTTTTTACTTGATACCTGTTGAAATAAAGCTTTATCACCAAGACCTTATTTATATTCACGATAAAAGTAAAAAAATGATGTCCTTGAGAGATAAAAGCTGTAAGAGTATGAGGGGAGCTTACAAATAAAATATCTGTTTTATAATTGAGAATATATTGCATTGAAATGTCTTTCTGGAGCTGAGGCGCACATAGGATCAAAGGCCTCTTCTTAAGGTAGTCGATCTCAGCTGGCTCTTCCCAAAGGTTTTACTTTTTAACAAAATGGGTAACCTATTCTTTCATGAAAGAGCTGTGTGGTGTACTCCTTCAGGGAAAAGGGCGCATTGATGTTGGTATTTCTCTGTAGCTTGAGCGGGGATTGAACTGCCATTATTGGTACCGCTAAACAAGACACATTCAAGCTCATATAACCTGCAGTTCTCCTTTGCGTGAACAAGAGGCATTAGAAGGGGGTATCCATAAAACTCATTTGTTCACTAACCCAGCATTGTTGGTTCTTCCCTCCTGGTGACTATGCAACCTGGCCATTTTAGAGCCCGTTTACACTAGCCGCATACTACAAACTCTTCATCTTGGCATGCAGGATGGTGTCTAATTTGCTTGGTGGCGTGTTGCCTTATTTCAGCACATCAAACTTTTTTTAGCGTTGATCAGGTGGCAAAAAACACCAGTCTGCATTGTAACTTTGTGTTACCCGCTGTAACCCAGTTTGAAATAAAAAGAGAAATTTAGGGAAAAAAAATTGGAGAAAGTTATGATTAACACCTGTCATTGACGCAGCTTCGATTGTTGACTTTTTTTTTTTTGCAAAGCTCCTATTGATGACTTTTTTTGCCGATGCTAATTGACTGGTTGTTGTATTGGCTTTTTGATTTTAAACCTTTGTATCACTAAATAAAACAAGTATGCAAATGAGAGACGTTGGAAGTTTTAGGTCAAAACTTAAGATAAACATTTCAGTCATATTTTAAAATTCATAACTCTCACAAAATACTGTGCCCTATTTCCACTAGCCTCGGTTGCTCTCGATAAGGCTGTTGCAAAAACGCCTACATCTGAAGACTTCCCAGACTATCGTTTCTAATTCCTATTTAGAAAGCCCTGTAAACTTACCAGTTTGTCTTTTTTTTTTTTTTATGAGTAGCAATGCATAGGGACCTATAAATAGAAGCATCCATATGTTTTAATATTCATCTACAATGAATGGGTGTGATTATTAGCATTTACATTGCGAGTCGTTGGTGTGCATTAAAGCTTATGGGTTTCTGTGTCGGTAAACCATTTGCCTCTCTTTTCCGATTTCATTAAAACGATCTCCAGCTGAGTCACTGAATTCTATGGGGATCATATTCCTGGATGCTGAGCGTTGGCAGAACCACAGCAAGCCTCACCTTGCCATGAATGTGTTGTCACTTTACATTAGCATATCAGCATGATGTGTACGCTGTGCGCATTGACATCTCCAAATAGCTGTTGACTGTTTGAGTTGTAGATGTTTTATGCAGTGAGATGGTCACACTCACTTTGAGCCGTGTGTTTTTGACAGTATTCCTTTGCTTTGTGTTTATCGTTCCTCCTTTCCTTATGTGTATATATTAAACCATCGGACTATGTATGCATGGTTGCCGCTTTGCCCCTGATCTCCAGGGACGGTGCCCGGTTTTATAATCTTGTCCTTGGTCCTCTGTATTGAAGTAGGTCTGAATAGTAACAAACAGATTTCATGTGTGTATTTTGTGGTTTCCTTGTGGTTGCTTTTAAAGCTGAACTCCATTTGCAAAAAACAAAAAAAATCCTCTTATTTCGGTAAAACAAATCAGCTCTAAGTCAGTTGACTTTGATTAGTGGTCTTCTAAGTTGGCATTGTGGTGAAGAGATTATTGCACCATTTTAGTATTGCACCAAATTATTATTATGTTGGAAGCTTTAAATCCTTTTATGAGGATGCCAGCAACCATTTGGGAGGCCTTGCTTAGGGGAACCATTGGATGAAGATAATTGGATGGAGATAGTAGCACATCATGTGTGGTTTAGCTCTGCGGTTGATGTCACAAAACCTTTTTCAAGAATACCCAAGAGATGCATGAAGGCGGCATACGAGGATGTGCACAAACCAACCCCAATTTTTTTTTTATTATTATTTATTTTTTATTTTTATTTTTTTACTGGAATCGACCTGTACATTGCCCAGTTGTGGCGAGCAGTGCTGGGACTGGTCTCAAAACAAATATCAAGCCATGAATTGGAGGCCTACTCCATTGCAATGAAAGCAGAATTGAAAACATTTAATGTAATTAGATTCGTGCAATATGTAAACCCATGGAAGCAAATCACGATCTGGTCAGAGTCCTGACTTTGTGCCCTTGATTAAGTTGTTAGCAATGTGTGTTTTGATCAACAATCTCAAGAAGCTCTAAAATTGGTAATCAGTTTTTCGGCGCACATAATGTATAGAGATTACAATCAAGTGCTTGATTGGAACACAGGATGATTAGCAATGTAGAAGTTCTGACATTTTAAAGTTTTGCTGAAATACAGTGTACATTTACACAAGCAAAATAGTGTAAAAAATGTTTAGGTATAAACCTTTGGGGCTTAAAAAGTCTGGAATACTGGATTTAAAAAAAAGTTTGCGTAGTATTGGTAAAAGTAAAAAAAAAAATCCCCAAAAACCCTAGATAAGGAGATAACTGGGAAGAAACAAGTTAGTGCTAATGAATCTTGGTAATTGGGATTTAAATAGGAAAAAATATTTAAAGGAAAAGTATGGCCAAAGCTCTTCTGGCCAAACTTCTCCTCTGGGTCACAGGAGTTCACCTAGTTCTGCACCCCTGTGACCCTGATTCAGCCAACAGTGGGCTAGAGCCCGCTGTCGGCTGACATCACAGAGCCTGTCCAGGCTCTGTAGGGATACCAACAATAATGTTGGAATCGGCCCACATCCCTAACCTGCAGCTGGCTCAGCCTCTCAGCGTTCCACCTGAGCCAGCTGCCTCCACAGTCTACCGCTCAAATGAGCACGGACAGTCGCCACTCTATGCTCAGAGCAGATCCGTGATCAGCGGTCTTTGATTGTTCAGTTCTCGGTGTAAAGGCAACCTACCAGATTGAAATTTACTGACACGACACCTAAAATTTAGTGGCATAGCCACATTTTTATGGAGTTTCCAAAAGTTACAAAATGTATTTTTAAGTGCAAATTTCAGTATTTCGGCTACAAACAAGTACACTATGCAATTAGCAATGTGATTTAAGGTAGATATTAAGACAAAAAACATTTCTTATTTTATTTTCGATATAGTAAGTAGTTCAGGGAAAGAACTCAGGAGGGCAAGTAATTAGAATGGGCAGGCACACACATGAAATTGACTTCACACACATGAGGTGACACCTCATTGACTTGACACGTTTCCTCCTAAGCCACAGTGACCGTCTCTCTTCATGCAAAGCGGTCCCTTCAGTCCGCTCCAGTCTAAACAGCACTGACAGTCTTGCTCCGGGCTTGCAGACCAACACATGACACCTTGGCCACTCTGCTTGGCTCCGTGCACCATGAAATTACACTACATGCTCAGGCATTGCCTCCACCAGATCCGCCCCATGTCTGTGCCACCCGAACACACTGTAGCAGGCAACCTTTTCTTGTCACTGCCATTTACTGGCAGGAGAAATGTGTCCATTTTTTACTGGCTGACAGTAAAAATACTGACGGTTGGCAACACTACATCGGACCAATGCTTTATCTACCTAAGTGGATATTTATATATATTTTAATTCCACACTTCTCTTAGGCCCCTTTCACACTGGGGGCACTTTGCAGGCACTACAGCGCTAAAAATAGTGCCTGCAAAGCTCCCTGAAACAGCCGCTGCTGTCTCTCCAATGTGAAAGCCCCGAGGGCTTTCACACTGGAGCGGTGCGCTGGCAGGATGCCAAAAAAAGTCCTGCTAGCAGCATCTTTGAAGCGGTAAAGGAGCGGAGTATACACCGCTCCTACCCATTGAAATCAGTGGGGCAGCGCAGC
Source organism: Aquarana catesbeiana (assembly GCF_042186555.1). NCBI lineage: Eukaryota > Metazoa > Chordata > Amphibia > Anura > Ranidae > Aquarana > Aquarana catesbeiana. Next base: position 50,963,622 of record NC_133330.1, read on the forward strand.
TATACCGCTGGCTTAGCGTTGCTGCAGCGGCGCTTTGCGGATGGTTTTAACTAGAGCTGCACGATTCTAGGAAAAATGAGAATCGCGATTCTTTTGCTTAGAATACAGATCACGATTCTCTCACGATTCTTTAAAATGGTTTAATTTAAAAGAGAAAAATCAGCTGTAGACGGCGCATGTGCAATCAACACACCGCTCGCTCCCGATGCTCGGGGCTGGTTATTCATTTAATACAGCAAGGGGCGGGTGCTTTTCTCAAAGGGGCGGATCTATAGTTAACCATACATCCGCCCCTTTGAGAAAAGCATCCGCCCCTTGCTGTCTTTATAACCATATATACATCTGCCCCTTTGAGAAAAGTATCCGCCCCTTGCTGTATTAAATAACCAGCCCCGAGCATTGGGAGCGAGCGGCGTGTTGATTGCGCTTGCGCAGTCCAGGCCGGCACTATGCTCTATGCCAGTGGTTCTCAACCTTTCTACTGCCGTGACCCCTTGATAAAATTTCCCAAGTTGTGGGGACCCCTAACAGTAAAATTATTTTCGTAGCGTGGGTTGTCAGCACCCAAGGCAAGACAAGTAATTTGCACCCCTAACCCACGAACATTTAGTGCTCTCCGAGTCCCTTCCACTCGTACAGTATTAAAAACCCTTATGGTACATTTTAGGATGTACCACTCTTTCTCTTTGTTCTCCTTTCTTTCTCTATCCTAATTTCTTGTTTTTTTCCCCATCCCTCTCTCTAGACATCTTTCTTGTTCTTTCTCTTATTCTTTCTCTCCCTTTTTCTTTGTTCCTCCCCCTCTTTTCCTCTCCCTTCCATGTATGCTCTATTTTTATTCCTTGGTGGGGGGTGGGGGAGTTGGGACGAGTGGCAGTTCTGGTGGGGGGTGGGATCAGTGGCAGCGCTGGGGGGAGTTCTGATCAGAAAACTTAGGTGCTCTTGATCAAGGTCATCTGCTGATCCGAGAACTGTAATGGGGACTTTTAATGGTAACTCTAATCACAGGCAGTGTTGTCTCCGGCTTTACTGTGTCTCCAGCTCTGTGGTGTCTCATAGCAGTGACACCTATGCCAAAATCAGGAGATAGGGTCTCCTCCAGCCCCTCCCACTTCACATTCCTCACCAGTCAGCTGACCTCTAATCTCTGCCCCCCAACCATGCCGTGAACTGAATGGGTGGCTGAAAAGAGGGTGGGCGGCCATGGGCTCCGGGAACAGCCCAGCAGGGCGGCCACAGGCTTCAGAGACAGCCCTGCTGGGCAACCGCAAACAGGCTGGGAGAGTGGTGTGGGCTTAAGGAACAGCCCAGGATTTGGTGATCGTCATTCGACCCCCAAGGGGGTCCCGACCCCCAGGTTGAGATGACTGACATCAGTTCCGGTTGCTGATGTCAGTTCCGATATCGGCGCCATTTGCGTTCCACGCTGGTTCCGTGCTTCCGACTGGGAGATCCGGAAAATTGAGCTAATCCAGCTTGCAGATCGCGCGGGGGGGTGAATCGAAATCGCGATCTTATATACGATTAATCGCGCAGCTCTAGTTTTAACCCTTTTCCGGCTGCTAGCAGGGGTTAAAACTGCCCCACTAGTGGCCGACTACCGCTGCTAAAACGAGGGTGAAGAGGCGCTAAAAATACCGCCGTTTTACCGCCGACACTGCCCCTGCCCCAGTTTTATTAGTCTTTGGGATGGTCATGTAATGCGGTGTCCTCTTTGGTTTTCTTCAGCTCTGGAGGATGTGTTGACGACAATTCTCTGCATCATTGTCCTATGAGCGCAGGACACAACTGGGCACCATGGCAACCTTCGCTCACAGGGAGTGTATTTAATGGTGGTGTTTGCTTTTCTCCTTTTTACTTTAGGGCTCATTTACATTACTGTATTGCAGAGCCATTCATTTTGAATAGCACCCCAATGGATGGATTTGATTTAAATCGAGTCGATTTAAGTCACGATTTAAATCACTAGTAAAAAGGCTTGATTTAAATCATTATTTTTAAAGAGCAGCTGTCATCTCTGTCCCGCAGTGTTTCCTTCTCTGACCTGCTGTTGACTCACCGACGGCTGGTGATGCGGCGGTGACCCAACAAGGTGAGGAACGTGGTGGCAGCAGGTGAGTGGATGCCCGCTAACAGGCGCTGCCATGATGGATCTGAAATAACAGGTGCTCATTACATGTAAGGATTCATTCTTGCTGGTAGTTAGAATCTTTAATATTTGCAAACAAAATTAAGGTTTCCTATTTAGAATTATAAGCTGTCAGGTTAGTAAAACAGCGATATCAGAACTGATTCAATCATACAGTTTGTAGTGTACATACAGTAGATTTGCAAAACAATGGGATTAGGAATATTCCTGAACTTTGTTTTATCTCATGGTTACTGTGAAATTGTGTGAATGCATCAATGCAGTGCATGTTATCTCAGCTTGCAGAGCTTGGATTCATTAAATGAGTTTACCAAAAATGTAAATATTGCAGAATATACAGCCTCATGCCACATAACTAGAGGAAAAAAGATTTCATCTCCAAATACGGAAAGGTTTCTTCACAATAAGAGCTGTGAAAATGTGGAATAGACTCCCTCCAGGGGTGGTTCTGACTAGCCCAGTCGATTGCTTTAAAAAAAGCCTGGATTCTTTCCTAAATGTACATAATATAACAGGATACTAACATTTATAGGTAAAGTTGATCCAGGGAAAATCCGATTGCCTCTCGGGGGAATCAGGAAGGATTTTTTTTCCCTGCTGTAGCAAATTGGATCATGGTTTGCTGGGGTTTTTTTGCCTTCCTCTGGATCAACTGTGGGTGTAGGTTTGTGTACATGGGATTGTATTTTTATTTATTTTTTTACATTTTTTCAACCTAACTATTAACTAAGCTCCATTTCATGCTGAATAAGCACAATTATTTATGTATCTTAAATAGAAAACTATCTTTAGATAGATTTTTTTACTCCAAAAGCATTTTATTAAAATAAATTTGATAGAAATCAATAAAATTGATTTAAATAAAAAAACTGTTTAAAAAAAAAAAAAAAAAAATCGATTTTTATCCACCCTGACCTTAATGCACCAAGACAAACCACATGTGTTGCAGTGTCCAGTAACGCACCATAGTGCGTTGTATTACGAATTTTGCGGCATGTTTGCTTTTTGGAACATTTTGGTGCGCTAGCAGCCCATTAATGTCTATGGGCTTCCTTAATGAAGCTCATGTTAATGCCTGACATACATAGTGTGTAAATACACCACAAAAATGTAAATGGGCCCATAAGCTTTCTGTAGCAGAGGTTGCAAAACAGATCAGAGGAATAGCCCTTCATCTGCCTGTGACAACTGCAATTACAGGCTATCAAAATAGATACATTGCACCTATTAAAGATTGCAGCCCTTGTGCTTAACCTGCACCCCAGGGACCACATACTGTCCTTTGGAACTTACTTTGTGGCCCTGGGGGCCACTGCAGATAGACTGTGTTTTAGTGATTACTCAAGTCAGCAGAGAAATATTAGACTGGCTTTTAGTGGTTAAATTATTTAGTTTATTTCTTTACTTTTTTCTATGTTGTCCATTCATTTCTCTTTAAATTTTATAAAAATTCAGTGAAAAAAAAAGAGAAAGTTTTAAAAAGTAATTTTTAAGGAGGTTGTAGGGAGCATAAATGTGGAAGCTTTGATTTTCAATGTAATAGCAGCAGCCTCTAGCAGGCTCACGGCCTCCAGTCTTTTGATTAAACCTGTCTCCAGTTTCCATCAAAACTATCATTCTACCACTTTACAAGACTTTCTCTGGTTTGGCTACATATTGAGTTTGCCGTCCAGTTTTGGTCACCAGTCCTCAGGGAGGATGTGCTTGAACTAGAAAGAGTCCAGAGAAGGGAAATAAAGCTATTAAGGGGGCTTGAGGACCTCAGTTTCAAGGCATGAGTACAAGCAATTAACTTTTTTCTCCCTGGAGAGGAGAAGCCTGAGATGAGATATGATAGCCATGTACAGATATCTCAATGGTAATTCTAGGGAAAGAACTATTCATATTCAGGGAGCTTAAGAAGGCACGTGGCCACTCAATGGAATTGGAGGAGAATTGGTTAAACCTTAAACTGCGTAGGGGCCCAGATCTGTAAGGGTGTGGAACGCCCTTCCACAATTGGCGATGCCTGTGGGAAGTGTCGATAGTTTCAGAAAACTCTTAGCTGGGCATCTTGGCAAACACAATATACAGGGATATAGGAAATGGTATTGACATAAACACACACAGCCCCACACAGGTTGGACCAGTATCTTTATTCAACCTTGCCAGCTATGTAACTATGCAACTTCTACAACATGCTAGCAGCCTTTGACCATCTCTTGTAGTATTTTCAGTCTCTGACCATCTTCTGTTGCATGTCTGCAGTCTCTTACATAGCATTGCATTCATTGAATATTATGTGTGGCCCATTGGTGTCGGGGACCACACTTGAGGCCCCTATATCAAGTAACTTTGACCATAGCTGGTGCGATTTTTTTTTTTTTTTTAATTTATTTTCTGCAACCCACGGAGTATTGTCCCGGCAGCAGGGGGGCATGCGGAGCCATTCTGGCCAGGAGAACACACCGTGATTACTGCTTGCTAGCGGCCAATCGATCTACTTGGTTACAATCAGCCTGCACATACATGGCTATGGCCGGTTTAAGTTGACCACCATTAGATTGCAATCCATTGATGAAGTAACCATTTGACAGCAGTTCCTACGTATAGATCCAGACCTCTGCTGTCAAACTTCTCTACGTTCTTCAGGGTTAACAATAATAGTTTTTTGCTGTCCAGTCCAGCGAGATACGGAACAGGTGGGGAGCCTAGGAAGAATATGTAATGTTCATAAATATTCCCGTGTTTTTCAATCCCCTGTTTCCTGTTTGAAAACCATTTTATCTCCCGAACACAACTAAACTGTACAGCATTTAAATGGTTTGTGCTTCCAAGGAAGTTTCAAGTGCACATCTTATGTTCCAGTAGAACAGATGTTTTTACTTAATACAGGTTGACCTTTCAGATCGTATTAATGACTTGGATAGAAAACATTTAGGTGAATGCAACGCTCAAAGGTTGGTCAATCCATTTTCTGCATTTTTAAAATTTTTTTTTTTTTATTTTTATTCCCCTCCAATCGTCGGTTTTTTCATTATCTCTGGAAATTATTTTTCTTCTCTGAACAATACTCCTCTCTGAGATGCATTATTCTGATCTCTGCTCCTGAGTGCAGTTCATGATGCTATAAAGGAGTTATAGAAACCAAGGAAAACCAAATGGTTGTACATTCCTTCCATCATTGTACAGCTCAACTCCAGACAAAGCTTTTTATTTTTTTTACATGTTTTAATTTTGCAAAGAATGTGAAAGGGTTGTAAATTACAGTAGTTTTTTTTTCTTGCTTTCTGTATCCAGGTTGAAGAGGTTTTTTTGTCTGATTTTAAAAGTGTCTCCATAGAGATTTTTTTTGTAGCTCAATTGTGCTATTATAGTAGCTAGAGGTTAAGGCTAAACTTCAGGCAAACAGCTAAATGCACAAATAAATCAGGTATATTGGAGACAGAGGTATTGTACATGACCTACACCTATAGTTGGGAAAAGGAGCACCATTTTACCAGTGCTATGTAATGTGCTGGGGATCCGGGAATGCATAAGGGGTTTTGTAGAAAAAAATGCAGGAAAGATGAATTAACCTTTTAAAATTATATAATTTATTAATACAGAGCTCCATTAATTTGTGTATTTTATATGTGCCTAGGTGAACCTTAAAGCAGATCTAAAGGCAAAAATACTTTATTTTGAACGGCCTGACACTAGAGCTGCACGATTTAGGGCACCTTCACACGGACTTGTCCGTGTACGGAGCCCGCTCTGCTCAGCGGGGGATCGCTCCGTGGATCCCCGCTGAGCCGGAAGATGACAGGTGCAGCGACGGACCTGTCACAGTGCCGCTCATCCCTATGGGGGATCGGATGACGACGGACCGTAGAGTCCGTCGTCACCCGATCCGAAAACGGATGGAAAAGTAGGTTTTTCCTCCGTTACACTTTTTCGGAGCGGGTCGGATGTCAGCGGACATGTCACCGCTGACATCCGACACTCCATAGAGGTCTGTGGAGGGTCCGCCTAAAAAACTGACAGGCGGACCTGAACGGATAGTTCGTCTGAAAGAGGCCTAATAGTCAAAAATCGTTATCGCAATTTTTTTTCCCCCCGTTACGATCTTGACGAAAGTGTTTCATGATTCTTGCTACGCAAAGAATTCTCTCTGCTCTTCTGAAGCCACAGTCGTCAAAAGAAAGGAAGAAAAAAAAAAAACAGGCAGTCTGCCAAGAATCACAACATTCTTTAGCAGTGGAACTAAGTATAAACATTGTAACAATTTGTCAGAGGAATAGACTGTGTGTAAGGCCCCTTTCACACTGTCGGACCGTTCAGGTCCGCCTGTCAGTTTTGTCGGCGGACCAGAACGGGTGCTCCATGCTAGTCTATGGAGCGACGGATGTCAGCAGTGACATGTCCGCTGACATCTGACCCGGTCCGATCCGCTAAAATCAGACGGATGCCTCTATGTTCGCATCCGTCGCATCCGATCGGGTGAGATTTGATGAGAACGGACATGCTGTCCATTTTCGTCCGATCTCTCCATAGCCAGCAGCAGCGCTCACGAGCCCCTCCCCGCTCAGTGAGCAGAGAGGGACCTGTCATCCGCCGGCTCAGCGGAAATCAACGGAGAGATCTCCCGCTGAGCTGGTGGACAGAAGCGGACTCCAAGGCAGCAGATCCGCCGCGTGAGAATGATGCCTAAGTGAGGAAAGTTTAACCACTTAAACACTAAACCTTTTTCTGACATTTGTTGGTTTCAAATTAAAATCTTTTTTTTTTTTTTTTTTTTGCTAGAAAGTTACTTAGAACCTCCAAACATATTATATATATATATAGATTTATATATTTTTTTTTTAGTAGAGACCCTAGAGAATAAAATGGTGGTTGTTGCAATATTTTATATCACACTGTATTTGCGCAGCGGCCTTTCAAATGCAATTTTTTGGGAAAAAATTACTTTAATGAATTAAAAAAAACCGAAAAACTAACCAGTAAAGTTAGCCCAATTTTTTTTTGTATAATGTGAAAGATTTTACGTTGCGAGAATCGTGAGAGAATCGTGATCTTTTTATTCTAAGCAAAAAAAATTGTGATTCTCATTTTGGCCAGAATCGTGCAGCTCTACCTGACACCCACGAGGTCCCTTGCCAGCGCCTGCATCTTCTCCCTGGCTTTTTTCGGGTGTCGGGCTTCAGCCATCTGGATTATCCAGTGCGGGAAGAAGTCTGGCCCTCACATGTGCGGGAGTACAGTCATCCCAGCACACAGGTAGTATGCTGGAATGTTAACTGAGCTGTGCATGCAAACAGACAGGTAGTTGTACTTTACTGCAGAAGAGACTTTGGGGTTGATTTATTAAAATTGGAGAGTACAAAATCTGGTGCAGCTGTGCATGGTAACCAATCCGCTTCTAACTTCAGCTTGTTAAGTTAATCTTTGACGAAAAAAAAACTGGAAGCTGATTGGTTTCTATGCAGAGCTACACCACATTTTTCACTCTCCAGTATTAGTAAATCAACCCCATGTCTGTACTGTAATAAAGAGCCTTACTTTTCACATTTTTTTTTCCAACTTTAGTTCCAATTTAAGGTTGGTGGATGAGCTGGAACATTTGCCATAATTTGCAAGTATGTACAGCATGGTTGCACAGTACGGCATACTTACCTCTTAGTTTCCCTCCTACAGTGTTGACATTTTCACACTCTGGGTTGCCACTGCTGCCATTTTCCCTGCTATTTCTTCTGCACTCGGCATCTTCTATCCATGGCCATTGGGCAGGCACTGATTATGTAATGCCACATGTGTGCTTTTGCTGGAGTTGCCTTATCCTAGCACTCTACTTCTCCCTTAGCATCTTATAGATCGGCCGTTATCAGCCAGGGTTGTGTGGAACCCTAGGGTTCCTTCGGAAGCTGCAAGGGGTTCCTTGAGCAATGAGCAATTTCTGCCTTTCAGATGAATAGCCACTGATATTCTTTTTAGGTATCTATAAGGGTTGGCGCACTTCCCAATGATTGCAAATGTAAGGAACATTATTCCTTTAGGCCATCATACTAATGTACTGTGAGCTGTAGATATAAAATTATTAGCAGGGGTTCCTCAAGCCTGGTTAGTTATTTCAGGGGTTTCCCCATATTAAAGAGGTTAAGAAAGGCTGTTATAGATGTTGAGAATGTACAGAGTGCATGCTTCACTACATATATGGTATTTTTCCCCCTACAATTGGTATATTGACTTAAGTTGTGCAGTGTGTTTCTGTGCCCTCTTTACAAGGTATTATCCCTATATTCTAAAGCGAAACCCACTACCGTGGGGAGAAACAGGGGTTTGGCACTTTGCAATACCACAGAAAAGTAAATATTAATATAAACACTATGCAAAAAAGAGATCTCTCTAAAATTGCATAATTTTATTGGACAACTTAAAAATGAGCCCTGAGACAGGGGACCATGTGGTATATCAAAACAACCACTAAACAGTAAAAAATTGTGTTATGAAGCATACAAACACAGGCTTATGCACATACAAAGCAAATGCATTTGATAAGTTAAATTAATACACCATCAACAGAAACGCTGACGTGTTTCAACTAATCATCAGTCTTCCTCAGGGGGTTGACAATGGTTGTTGGTTTACAAAAATCTCTGCAACAGATACACGGATCAGTATATGCCATAAGTTACAAAGATATTCAATTTTAGTCAAAATATGTATAGGGATGTCAAAGATAAAACATATGTAAGATGCTTCTGGAGTATGCAGGATAAGGCTTATGTATTGCCCCCCATTGACTCCCAGTAAGCACACACAGGATATTTTTAGGACCCCTCACCATGTGGAATACTAAAATGTAAGAAATGGCAAGGAACAATAATATAGTACATGAATGAGGGACATTGAATAAAGTTGGATCACATTGGGGCAGGATGTATTGACTCATCAGAGATCTTACCCAGAAGGAATATGTGGTCGTTGGACCAAACACTAATGGCAGGCTCCCCGGCACAAACAGCAAAGATGCTAAACAAAGGCAAAGATGGTGCTTATTGCCAATATATGAACCATAAATCTAAAAATAAAAATCAAGGAAATTGGGTAAGAAAAATGCATACAGAAGAATTTCCTAAAATGGCATATTTTCTATCAAAAATCAAAAATGACGCCTTCTTCATAGGGGTCATTTGTCTCATCTGTTTAGCGATCAACCGCTTCTGCTAGCGGCTTATCACTAGTGCTTTTAGTATCACGATTCAGATATAAAGAAATTCTTCTAGTCTAAGATGACTGCTAGGAAGTGGTTATATGTCTGAGCAAGAGATTAAAATCACCAATGTGGCTCAGCCTTTACATTTATGGGGTGACCCTTAAAAATCAGGATCTAAAGACTGATCACTTTAATAATGCATGAGTGCTTTTGAGTCTGGGTGGGCTAACAATTGAATGAAAAGTCGAATGCACGCCATAACATGCGCTGACACGCATTTCAGCTGCGTTGTGCTGCATTTCTGAAAATGTTTACATGGCATATATAGTCCCCCAAAGAGAAAGCAGACACAAGTAAATGGCTATCCTCTTTCTTAGTTTTTGTTTTGCCTGGAGTTCTCTTTTAAGCCCTGTCTCTTCAGTGGAGAAGGCTCTCATCTCAGATGTCACCTCGCATCCATCTCCCCTCATAGCTCACAAAATGTCCTGTAGATCCTGCTTGTTATTTGTTAGTGGCATTCAGTCACTTTAATGCTTTTATAATCCCCGAAGAGAGTGAGGAGGGGGAAAAAAATGCATAAATGAGCTTTTACTGTATACTAATCGCTGCTGGTACAAAAGGTGTATTGATTCCCAACCTTTGTGTGATTTAGGCTGGACGAATGGCTTGGAACATAACGGCATTTCTAATAAAGAATTCTAAATTATAAGCCTCTGTATATAGAGGGAGAATAAAAGGGGGACGCTAAAGAAGGAAAATTTGGATATTATTCGTGCCTGCTTTTATTTTTGGATAAAAAAAAAAAAAAGTCAGTTCTACCCATTGTTTCCTTGATTATGGGCACACCTTCATCTCTGATGTTCTCTTGTTATGTTCCTATTCTTCTGAGCCCTGGTCCACTTGTGTGTTGACTGTGACCTATTTTAATATTTCCTATGGCAACCTCCATGTACACATTAATTTTTCCTTTGTTATGGCACTGTTTACAAAAATTTGTAAATTAATAAAAACTTATTGAACACACCCTGAGGTGGCACATGTGTTAACATGGATATATCTATATCTATATAGATAGATAGATATAGATATATCTATATATAGATAGATATATCTATATATAGATAGAGATATATATCTCTATCTATCTATAGCTAGTATAATATATATACAAGTATATACATGTACATAAAATCCATTATTCTCTATGGAGATGGTTCACATCTCCACTCCAAAACGCCTGAAGCCCTACGCCTGAAGCTCAAACAAGTTCTGGACCCTTTTTTGTCACTCGAATCGGGCAGATTTGGGCATTTTTGGAGCAGGAAGCAGATGACAACATAGCAACAAATGATGAAACAGATGATCTTTTTTCCTATTGGCTAATAAAAGAACGCCAAAGCTCAAAAACGCCAGAAAACGATGCATGGAAACGCGCAAATACACGTGACAAAACGTCGTAAAAAAGCTCAAAAACGCCACACTCAGGTGTGAATGGGGCCTTAGGGCTGCACGATTCTGGCTAAAATGAGAATCACAATTTTTTTTTTTTGCTTAGAATAAAGATTACGATTCTCTCACGATTCTTGCAACGTAACATCATCTTTTACAGTATACAAAAAAAATTGCGCTAACTTTACCGTTTTTAGTTTTTTTTAATTCAATAAAATAAAATAAATTGCGTTTTGAAAGACCGCTGCACAAATATAGTGTGACATAAAATATTGCAACAACCATTTTATCCTCTAGTGCAGGGATATGGAATTAGCAGACCTTCAGCTGCTGCAGAACTACAAGTCCCATGAGGTATAGCGAGTCTCTGATAGCCACAAGCATGACACCCAAAGGCAAAAGCATGATGGGACTTGTAGTTTTGCAACAGCTGGAGGTCCGCTATTTGCATATCCCTGATCTAGTGTGTCTGCTTAAAACATTTTTTAGAATGTTTGGGGGTTCTAAATAATAATGTTTGGGGGATCTAATTTTAACTTGTGAGCAGCAACTGTCAGAAAAAGGTTGTCTTTAACCTCTTGCTTACTGGGCACTTAAACCCCCCTCCTGCCCAGACCAATTTTTAGCTTTCAGCGCTGTCACACTTTGAATGACAATTGCGCCGTCATGCTACACTGTACTCAAATGAAATTATCATTTTTTTCACACAAATGGAGCTTTCTTTTGGTGCTATTTAATCACCACTTGGGTTTTTATTCTTTGCTAAACAAAAAAGACAAATTTTTGAAAAAAAAAAAAAAAGTTTAATAGTTTGTTATATAATTTTGCAAACAGGTAATTTTTCTCCTTCATTGATATTCGCTGATGGGCTGCACTGATAAGACGGCACTGATGGGCCCTGATAGGGTTCCACTGATGGGCACTGGTAGGTGGTATTGATAGACAGCACTGGTGATGAGGCACTGATTGGTGACATTTATAGGTGGCACTGATTGGTGACACTGTGGGCACTGATTGGTGACACTGTGGGCACTGATTGGTGACACTGTGGGCACTGATTGGTGACACTGTGGGCACTGATTGGTGACACTGTGGGCACTGATTGGTGACACTGTGGGCACTGATTGGTGACACTGTGGGCACTGATTGGTGACACTGTGGGCACTGATAGGTGGCACAGGTGGGCACAGAAGCCTCTGCAGAGGCTCTCCACGATCGGGGCTGGTGTCCCTCTCACATCCAGCTGATCACCGGCTCTGTTTACATCACATGATCATTGGCTGACACTCTGATCACGTGGTAAGGGGCCAGGATTGACCCCTTACTCCGATCTGTGATCAGCCGAGTCTCATAGACTCACAGAGCACGCCGTGCATGCCCTGCAGGGGGCGCACAGCCCGCTAGAGCACGGGAGGACGTCTGTGGACTCCCTCCTGGCATATTAGGTCCGCGCTGTAGCCGTCTTTCGGCTATAGTGCGGACGGGATGTGGTTAAACTGACTTAATTTACAGACCGAATTACATCCCTTTAATATAAAAGAGCTAAATGTTACAATGTTTCTCTTCATCTCCTCCTAAGGGATATGATAAACTTGGCAGGCTGCCTGCTTTTTTTTTTTTTTTTGACAGCTGTGAGCAGAGAATGGCTCTGCACTGAATCGAGAAAATGCTGTTTAAGATCGTGAGGGGGTTAAATCGTGATCTCGATTCTTTAACGATTAATCGTGCAGCTGTAGTGTGACTGTGTGTCTTCAGGGCCAAAGGTGAAATAATCTGTTGGCGGTATCCTCTGTTCTTTAAGCAGTGGAAGCCATTGGGCTGACACAGGAAGAAAACCTTCTACTGGGCAAGATTTGTGAATTCTGAATTATGTTAAGCCTAAATTCTTTTGCATGATTAGTGTGCCCTTTCCAACAGACAATTTTTTATGCTGCCAACGAAACTGAATGAACATGGGTAAAAAATTGTAATTTCACTGCACATTCAATGCACATATTCAGAAAAATGTATCAGACTGTTCCATGTTAATTGAACAGAAATTTCAATTTACATTCACAGGATTATTTGATTTTCTACTAATCTATGGCCTTCCTAATATACAAGTGAGATTTTGGCCAAATGTCATGGTGAGATGCTTCTAAAAGGAAATCATGTCTAAAGGGATGCGGACACTGCCACCCTTGTCATTAGAACCCTGCAAGTGCAGCAGCTGATTGATAATTATTAAATAATGATTTATTTGATTGATAATCAATGATGATTTAGCTGATAATTATTAAATCACTCCCTCACCCTTATTTCTTGAGAATAGCAAAAGGTAGGAATCTTCAACAAAGTTTGTTAAAATTCCTGCAATGTACCTAGATCATAGATCAGAAGGGATTGTTTTTTTTTTTTTTTTTTCTCAACTAAAGTGGAGCTCTTCTTTAACTGTATCTGAATCCCAGAAACTGAAAATGCCATTTCATTCATTTTTATTATTCAGAGCAAACTCTTTATTTAGGTGAGAAATCACTTTGAAAATTGCCCCTCTAGAATTTCTAGCTGTACCCATCCTGAGTAAGGGCAGATCATTCATGTAGCATTTATTTTCTGGAATCCATCTGCCCTTAGCTCAAGCATGCATGCAGGAGGATGTGCTTAGCTGAGAAATGGAAGAAAAAAAAGATGGTCATGAAGGCTCCTGGGATGTATGACATAATTTTGGCCTAGGCCAGAAACCAGGAAGCACCTGAAATATAAAAACAAAAGTTTGAAACAAGTAAATATAATATAGTTTCCGATCTATTTACTAAGGCTAGCAGCGTAAGGATTAAAAATGGTTAATTTAGAGAGTTTAGTTCCGCTTTAGCGTCCTCCAGACTCTCCTGATGGGTTTTATCTCTCAGACCTTGCACCATTGTTGTCCGCCTCTGGATTTCCTCCGGTCTTATCAATATCAAGTCATGACCCCCCCCCCTCCTCCCCCCGACGGCATACATGTGTTTCATTTTTTTGCAAATATTTCTTCAAGCTTTCGGTGGTTTTGTGCAGACAACCTTGTGCGTTCTCTGGAAAGGTTAATAGTGTTTTGTGTCCTGTCCTTTTAATGCAGTGTGACTAGCAGTCAGATAGCATTAGTCATCCTGCCATTGTTGAGTGACATATATTGAATACATAGTTCTCGATGAGCTTCTCGTTCTTGTATGAGGCATACTTGACACTTTTGGCGGGGCACTGATGTTTTGCTGGTTTACTAACCAGCTCTGACACCTCTGCACCTGCCCCAGCATCCTCTTTGCATTTGCTTGCAATCCTGTTTTCTACATAATCGCTCAGTTGCTTAGAGACTCTCTCGTGAGCTTCGCTCACCTGTTTTCTCGCCCTCCAGAGAGAACATTATCGGCTCCTGTAATGAGAGCCGCTGCTGGGAGAAGCAGTTTTCTGTTAAATAGGGATGGTGCTGCCTTAAAGCGATCCATTGATATTTGGTGTTAAAGGCCAACACCATCCAAATCTGATTCTTTATCGAAATCACATTGTGCCTAATAATGTTTATCTGAGCTCTAGTGGTCAAATATCCCAACCAGCATTTCTAGTTTTTGCTTTAGGTTCACTTTAACCACTTACCAGTTGGCCAGTAGTAATTTTATTGCTGGCAGGCGCCTCCCCTGGGCACTGCAGTGTTACCCGTACAACGTGCCAAACGTCTGGGTTTACAAGCACACATGTGCACCCCCTTCCTCCCGTGCTGTGGTTGGACACAACACAAGTTCATCAGCAGGCTTGCAGCCAATGTTTTTGGCTGTGAACTTGCTGATTGCTGTTGCCAATCACAGCACAGATCGGTGTGTGTTAGTAAACACAATGCAGATCTGGATGTTTTTTCTCTTTATGATGTCACTTACCATTCAGAGCTGAAATCGGAAATAAAAGCTAGCCTGTTAGCGAGTAAAAGCAGCACACATACACGGCGCACACATCCCTTTGATTGCCTTTCTGATCACCCTTGACACCTCCGCCAGTGGCATTAGTATAGTGTCGGTGTACAATATTATCACTGTATTAGTTTCACTATCTACATCAGTTAGTGTCCCTCCCAGCCAGTGTCAACGCCAGTCCGTGATTGCCCACCACACTATCAGTTACTGATAAGTCACTGATCACTGCCATTACTAGTATAGTGCAGTGGCGGCTGGTGGTTTTTTGCTTGGGGGGCAGCAAACAACCGAACCCCCCCATTCCCCCTCCCTCTGTCTGCCGGTTGGTCCACGGTCACTTACCCCATCTAGGCGGCGGGCAGTGGCTGGGATTCAGGCATCCGAGGAGCGGTGGGGATTAGGGCACCAAGCAGTGGCTGAAATCAGCATCCAGGCGGCTCTTCTCCTCGCTTCCGCCGTGCGTCTCCTCCCCTCCTCCTAGGCGTCCAATAGGATCGCCTGTCCTTCCAGCCAATCGGGTGATGGGTATCAGACACGCTTGCTATTTTGAAGCCTATTAGAGCCTCTGGCTCTAATTGGGTGCTTAAAAATTAAAACCCTGCCGGCATGGAGAGGGGGGCGGCACCCGTGCGCCCACAATGGACGGGGCCACCCCTGGTATAGAGTCTGTCCGGGTCCATATCCTGGTCACGATCAGAACTATACTAGTGTCTCCAATAGCACAGTGTTAGCAGGATCAGCCCTGATCCCTGCCAGCACCTGCGCCATATAGCAGAATAAATTTTGGCCTGAATTTATGAAGAAATTTGATTTTATATGGATAGGTTTTATAACCAAGTAGAAAATATTGTTTTCTTTTCTCAATTTTTTTTCGTTTTTTTTGTTTATATAATAAAAAATAACCCAGTGGTGCTCAAATATCACCAAAAGAAAGCTCTATTAGTATGAAAAAAATTCTGTAAATATCATTTGTGTACAACGTTGCATGACCGAGCAATTGCCAGTTCAGCGGTGAATAGCAATAAATGGTCTGGTTATGCAGGAGGGGGTAAAACCTTCCGGAGGGCAAGTGGTAAATCCAGCACTGACCTTATCTCAGAGTAAAAAAAAAAAGTTATTGACCAGAAATATTATAAACAATTCCAGATTCTAGAACCTAGAGCAATTGACCAGGAATCTGCTGCCCCCTAACGATGAGAGCAAGGGTCATCTTATGCCTGGCAAGGGTCATCTTATGCCTGGCAAGGGTCATCTTATGCCTGGGTTCGCCCACACTGCTTTGTGCACTAGACTTTTTTTTTTTTTTTTTTTTAAGAAATTTGCAGTAAAACAAATGGAGTCTGTGAATGTTTGCAGAAAGGCTGTAATGTGGGGAGTTGCATTTGATTAGTGTTTCCATTTGGTGCCAATGCAGACATATGGCAACGATTGATATAGTCTGACAATAGCAGTTATCATTTGTTCAGTCTTTGTGGTTCAAACCAGGGCACATCTGTTGTAATTCATTGACCTTCAAGGTCCGTAAAAGCCAAAGAGAATTCTTTTCATCTAATTTCTCCTGAACACCCAGCTTTTGTAGTTGCGCATTCCTTCACCATTCTCCTCCTTAGCCCAAGTTCGATGAGCTTCTTGAGAAATCGATCGGCTAAGACTCATTAAGCTTGTGTGGTGGTCTGCAGTTTTTGTTTTTCTAGGTTTAAGTGATGCTTTCTGCATAAACATCTGTATTTAACAATTCACTGTGGTGGTAGAGTAAATCAAAATGAAATTTTGGTGATTTATTTTATAAATGGCACTAAAAACGATTCCCTGTTATATAGATAATTACAGGGGGAAATTGGCACTCTACTAGCCATCAAAATTAAATGCTTATAAAGTGGAAAAAATTAAGACTCCCCACTGTCAAGTTTTTTTTTTTGCTGTCCCTTCTATCTGAGACGTAAAGTGAAATCGGCTTTCAGGTTTTGTTTTGTTTTTTGTCAAAGTTAGAAGCTGATTGACTATCATGCACAGCTGCAACACATTTTGCACGCTCCCGTTTTAGTAAATCAACCCCAAAATATCTTAAATATACAGTATAGGACACAGGCTAAATATTGATAGTCCCCTGGGCTATAGGCTGCTACCTTTAAATGATTGGAGACTGACAAAGGTTTTGGACACATCTCCTGGGTGTACCTCTATAACCCTACCCCATTCTGAAACCTTCGTTTAGTGTCCTTAGATGATGGACCTTTTCTCCCTTACGTTTATTTGCTTATCTAGTTCTTATTTACTTTGAATTTTTCAATCATCTGGATCGGTGTAACCTCAGGCAATATCTTGAGAACAGTACTTGGACCCCATGCTATGGAGATGGCTTGTAATGTTGCTTTGGACACTAGATCCTGCTTGGGCTCTCACCTAGGTATGGAATGCAACAAGCGTAGTTAGCCGCAGGGTGCGATACAGGTCACAAGACCGTTGGCATTGAATTGTTTTACTAATTTCAGTCTGGTCGCTCTTGGGCTTTGGAGTGGACTTCTAAAGCTGGTAGCACCTCCAAAGTGAATGCGCTGAACCAAGTGGCTTTGTGTAACTTTGAAAGATTGTTGCATCCCATTGACCCATTGCAGCTAAAAGTGCACCATTCATCAGTTTTGAACAGGAAAATGAAGACTGATAAGTTTGCTATTAAATACTGAACTTCACAGTTGGCCCTTTGTTGAATAAACCACCTGTGCTTTTCTGTTGTGTTTTTTTTTTTTTTTTTAGTGTAAAATGACACCCCCGCCTTTTGGTAATTTTTGGCAAAACCAACCAAAACTACATGGGGAAGCAATGCCTCTTGTATATCCTCATACACAACTTCAGTATATGACAAATATTTATGCCATACCACAGAACTCCATTTAACGAACACGTTCATGCAAAGTCTCAATGCTGTAGTTTGATAACAAAAAAAGTAATTGTCCACGTATGTTTAGGGTCAAAGTATCATCCACCCCGGGCTTGAAAGCAAGTTATTGAGACTCTGCTTAGAGTTACTATTTGTACATTTTTACGAGATTCATTGTGGTGGGTCTTGTGATTTATGTTTGCTCCAAAGTTTTACAAAGGTATTTCTGAAGTTCGTCTTTCTATTGGCTCTCTGTCATCACTCGTGCATATTTTATAACTTTAACAAAAACTTTAAAAAGAAACTAGATTATGTTTAAAGACAGCCGATGCAGGGAGAAATGTGGAGGTTTCTATTGATAACCTTGGCGGGGAGCTGTCCCTGCCGGGAGAACTCGATGATTAGTGCTACCGTCTATAGCCTCTGGCAATAATTGCATATGAAAATCAAGTGTGTCGGTTGTACCCAAGTTGATCGATGGATCAACTTAAATCAATTTTGGTGCAATCAGCCTGCCCATAGATGGTTTGAATCTGGGACAGTTCCTGCTATACTGGCAGAGATTTGAACCATCTATGGCTGGCTTTAGGAAGTGCTGAGGCTGTTAAATCAGCATGACAGCCAGGCAACAAACATTTCCAGGAGGAAAGGTCAGCTATGGCCATTTCCATTTATCTTATAGCTCAGGTTTCCTTCAATAACTGCAGCAACTGAGCATTTCCCCCAGTAATGTCTCCAGCCTGGTTGATGGTCACATGTGCTTGCTTACTGACAGGTAGCAGGGATTGGCCTGTGGTCTCCTGTTCCCATGAGAACAGAACCGGATGATGTCTAGAGATGTTCCAATGGCGTTTAACCTCTTATTGATAACCTGCAATGATCTAATGGAACATTAAGATTTTATCATTTGCTGCAGCGAGAACAGCTGTGTGATTTAAGGATTATGACACAACAGGGAGCTCTTTCCGCTTGATTATATCTGTCTGGGGTGCATTACAAGCTGGAAGTATAGACAGAGCCCCGTACTGTCCAAACATCGTACAACCTGGATGGGTTTGTACAGGAAATGTATAATGCATGATTTGTACATAAGCTGAGCCGCAGTGTTTTTCACCCTAATATGAAGGCTGACATTTTAAAAGCCAATATTTTCTTGGCTTATTGCTTTGTTTGTATCCAATCCACCTGTGCTCTATTAGACCTTGTATTAGCCACCTTGTGAGTGAAGAGGGCTTAGCAAGGTTTGCTTTGTGTGCTGTATCTTTCAGCATTATACTGATGTGGTTGTGGAGATATGTTGACACTCCAGATGACCCGGTCATTAAACATTTTCCCAGTGGTGTGTATATGTACTCACGCGTATGGAAGTCACACAAGTATAGCTCATTACCGAAGTTGTTGATTTCTGTTTGTATAGTTTTAGTAGTATTACCTAAGGATGCCTGCATGATGCGGCCAATTATACAATTATACTGCAGAACCTTACATTTAGCACTAACCTGTAGCAAGTGCACTGGCATATTATACCTGCATATTGAGAGTGAAGAAAGGTACGTATGACTTGTTTTTTTCAGTAGAAAGAAGGGGCAGCTCTTTAGTGGGTACTTTTTATTATCCGAATGTGGTCTTCTGTCCTAGAAGTCCCAGTAGAACCCGATAGCCCATGGACTGTTACAAGAGGCAGGAATACATCAAGGAAGTATCCTAAATAATTGATGCTCAGCTCTTAAACAGGCTTGCAGGCCAGAACTTACATTTTGGGTTTTTCTTTCCAGCTTTCATTTCAGTCCACCTACCAGAACACACATGGCCAGTTGAAGTATCTACCTTGGGAAAAATGGTAATTTACCTATTTTTGCACGTACCAGGAGATAACCTCTCACCAACATTAATTTAGACATTGCAAAGGGCTTTACAGTTACATAGTTACAAACGTCGGTTTAAATGAATGGATAGACTTCAACCAAAACATGAAAAGAACCTTAAACTTGCATTTGATCAAAAGGCAGGCAAAAGACTGTCACGATGATGGCAGATGTGACGAAATGTTTAGGGCAGCGCTTGCCCTCCTGACGTCACCATGCACACTGACCAGGAAGCTGTCATATTGGATCCCAGGACTGGTGAACTGTTAAGCTCTTGTTTATACTTTTGTGACTAGTCGTTTATTTTAATAATTGCGCATACAGTTCTACTTTATGTGGGCCTTCCAGGTTCTTCTTTTTTTATATTCCTGTTTGAACATCTCTTGTTATTGGATGGGAGATCCTGGTGACTACAGGTGGAGAGTTGGAGGTGATACAAGTTTCCCTATAGATGGCATATTCACAAGCTTTCATGACACTTTATATAAAGGGTCCATATGTTCTGGTATGAGTTAGAGCTGCACGATTCTGGCCAAAATGAGAATCACGATTTTTTTTGCTTAGAATAAAAAGATCATGATTCTCTCACGATTCTCACGACGTAAAATCTTTCACATTATACAAAAAAAAAATTAAAAAAAAGGGGCTAACTTTACTGGTTAGTTTTTTTTTTTTTTTTTTTTAATTCATTAAAGTAATTTTTTCCAAAAAAATTGCATTTGAAAGACCGCTGCGCAAATACAGTGTGACATAAAATATTGCAACAACCACCATTTTATTCTCTAGGGTGTCTACTTAAAATATATATATAATGTTTGGAGGTTCTAAGTAATGTTCTAGCAAAAAAAAAAAAAAATGATTTTAACTTGAAACCAACAAATGTCAGAAAAAGGTTTAGTGTTTAAGTGGTTAAACTTGTTTCACTTACACATGAAGTCTATTCCATTGACAAACTGTTACAATGTTTATACTTAAGTTCAACTGATAAAGAATGTTTTGTTTCTTGGCCCACTGCCCAGTTTTTCTCCTCCTTCCTTTTGAGCGCTGTGGTTTCAGAAGAGCAGAGAGAATTCTTTGCTAGAATTGTGAAACACTTTAGTCAAGATCGCGATAACTATTCTTGGCGATTAATCACGATAACGATTCTTGACGATTAATTGTGCAGCTCTAGTATGAGTCCTCTTTATTCAAGGTGGTGGCACACATGTGGGTGTTGAGAACATCAGAATAGAAAGATGTTTTCACATCACATTTTTCATGAATTTGGGACTATTCTTATTATTTATTTTATTTATCAAGACACACTTGCTTTGATTTTCACTGGTCACTTTTAGTGCGGCAATGTAGTTTTAATTTCTTATACAATTTGTCTAATTGTTACAATATCTTTTTTTATAACGTTGTGTAATGTGATCCAATTTGCTTCAAGAAAAAGTCTACACTGTTTCTTTAATATTTAGCACATTTAGGCCCCCTTCACATCCGAGCAGAGCGATTTTCAGGCGTTTTTTATGTGCACGTTTTGCCAGCGTATTACAAGCATTTTACGTGTGTATTCAAGGGTCAGGTAATTTTATTTTAGCTGATAGCACTTATGGGGCAGGGATTAGGGGTGGAGCTGTTTTGCCAGGAAACATGCAACCAACCGCTTGTAAAATGATTGTAAAAAGCTCATTACGCTCCTATTACATTTTTGGGGGCCAATCTGCCTGAAAGAAGCTCATGTACTTTTTTGAGCAACAGGCATTTTGCTACAGGCAACAAAACACTCGGATGAACAAGGGCCATTTAAATGAATGGGATTTTGTTTGTTGAGCGTATTGGAGCCTCAAGCAGAAAATCACTCAGGTGTGAACTGGGCCTTAGACATTACTTTTGAAAAAACTACTTGGAAACAACTTTTAGCTGAGTTTACTATATGGACCATTTTTGTGATCATTGATGGAGCGTACACCTTCTGATGTTCTCCGTTTCCATCTCCATGAGGCACTATGGACTTCTCAATTTCATTTAACCCCAATGCAGGCAACCGAATAAATACACAAACACATGGCAAACACCCCAACTTATAACTAGCCATTGCAGCAAGGAGCACATGGAAGAGGCAACACATGCAATTTATCTAATAAATACAGCCTGGAAAATTATGGCAGAATGTTTAAGCCCTGAAAATCGATAAAGATTGTTACCATTCATTAAAGTGGTTGTAAACCTAGTTACACCACTTTTACCTACAGGTAAGCCTATAATAAGGCTTACCTGTAGGTACTGGAAATATCTCCTAAACCTACATGGTTTAGGAGATATTTACCATATACGATTGCGCCAACGTCATCGGTGCATGGTCACTGAAGAAGGGGCACGTTTCTAAAGGGCCCATGCCAGTGCCGCTGGCGTGGGAGTGACGTCATGGGACTCTGGCCAGTCACAGAGCCGGAGTCCAGGGCCCCGGAAGTAAGAGGGGTTTAGATGGATACGGGGACATCGCGGGCTTCATTTGCAGGTAAGTGACACATAATGGGCTAGTATGCGATGCATACTAGCCCATTAAGCTTTTACTTTGCAGGGAACAAAAGCAGAAGTAAAACCCATCAGGGTTTACTTCCTCTTTAAGCTATGTCCCCATTATTACTAAGTGCTCATAACCTCATATGCAAAACAGATTATCCCAAAGGATGCCCTCACTGCAACCGGTGAGGTAGCAGTCCAAGAGTCCTCCTCAGTTGTATCTCTACTATAGGCTGGCCACCTCTAGGAAGTGTCACCTCCATATACAGACAAGTTAAATCTCATTTTTTGTTGGTCCAGCACCTACCATACATCGACCATATTTCTGCCCTGACCATTTTTTCCCCTTTATTTTCTTTGGTCATACACCAAAATGACCTTGCCAACCCAGTGAGCTCATAGATGTGCATGTAAAATGGCAACTTGGCACATCAAGTGGGCTGTTTTTACAATTTGTCAATTATCATTGATTCCTGGTAAAGCATTTGTTCAGCATTAATATACCAAGATCTGTTTGGAAATCTCATGCCTCTTTGCTAGCGGTAAAATGTTGTCCTATTCTTTTAATGGCCTTTTACCAGTGTAATACACATGTTTTGTGTTGCAGTTGTTTGTTTCTGGTTACTGCTAGAATAAATCATGTTTAGAACACAGCAGTGACGCCTGGCTCGATGTTCGCGTACTGTGCCGCTAGTTCCAGGAAGGGAAGGCGGGATTGGATCGGGGTTGTACAAGGTCTCGTGTCGAGTTCTAGTCTAACAATCTGGCTGGGGACTCTTTCCCACATTCTCTTGTACTTTGCAGTGTCGCTGTTAATTACATTTGTAATATAAACCTGATTTAAATATGCATATCCCATTGGGATAATCCATGACCTTTAAATCACAGGGCAGAACAAAGGGACCTGCAAGCAGAAGCGGGAACAAATTTTAATTCCAGAGTGACCTTTGAGATTCTGCTTTAAAGTGCAACTCCAGGCAATGCATAAAATCGATTGGGGAACTGGCAATGCTCTACAGGAAACATTGTATCTATTCTGAGTTCACTCAATTATACATTATTTTGTTTGACCAGAGACTTAAAAAAAGAAAGTGGCAAAAGACTGTGCTAAGCACTTTGTAAAAAGATAAATTTTTGCCATTAACCCCCCAATTATTTGGTTTTTAGTAAGGGTTTCCCCTGAGGCTTTGTAATTATTAATGGGATGGAGAAAGTCTGCATTAGATTGTGTCATCTGAGCCAGCAACTCGGTGCAGGAAGTAGATTCAGTTGTGGGACAAAGATAGTGGGAGAAAAGCAATTAAAGGCACTGTACGTTGATCTCATTGAGAGGTAATACATACCTGAAAGTGTTAAATCTGCACAATACTGGGCTAGCTAAGTCCATATCGCTCTTTAGTGACCATTGCCGCCTTCTATATGTGACTTTTTACACTCGGCGGTGCGCTTGCGGGACGTTTCGAAAAGTCCTGCGAGCAGCATCTTTGGGGTGGGTTGGTAGCGCTGTATTTAGTGCTCCCAAAATGCCCTGCCCATTGGAATGAATGGGCAGCGCTTCTGAAGCTCCTCCTGAACAGCACTTTGGAAGCGCCACAACACGCAAGTTTTTAACATCTTCTTTGGGGCTTAAAAGCTCCCTGCTAGCAGCTGAAAAGCGCCGCTAAAACGAGTTGTGCTTGGCCGCGGCCCTAGTGTGAAAGGGGTCTAACGTGGCAACCCTCCAGAAGCACTTATAGAGCCAAATTTATTTTGCGTTCTACTATGGCCTTGGCCATTGTGATGTCTTGATTTTGTCCCATTTACAATGTTATGCTTTTTACATTATGTTTATTTGACATGACTCGTCAGGGATCTGGCTATTGTACAGTTTGTTTTGCTGTTTCTCAAATTTTTCAATAAAAAGTTTGAAAGAAAAAACTATACATGCTATGTATACTGTATCAGAATAAGATCACATCCCAGTAACACTGACTAAAATGGACGTATCCAAGAGTAACATCCTCCTGTATATGTAACATCTCCTGCTGTGTGCCATTATATAAAGGATGAAGCTGTTTTCGAGCCCCATATTGTCCTTGTGGTAAAGAATGCAGCAAAGAACCGTTAAATGGCACGTTTATGTGCATGTGCCATATGGTGTATATACTGTACATGGTTTCTTCCAAGAAGGATCAGGACTGAAGGTATTCAATATTTAAAGTGGGTCTCTAGGTTCCACTCCCTCCCATAAGCCACCTTACATTTTCTTCCTTAAAAAAAAAAAAAAAAAATACAAACTTTTCGCGCAGTGTTCAGACTGATCTGTTGCTGTCGCTGATCCTTTTTTTTCTTCCTTGGCAGTGATCATGGGCAGTTCTTGAAGTAAGAAGTGTTCGCACTGTTTAGTCTTGGAATAATGTAAGCCCATGCTGTGTGATGTTTAGTAGCACCTCAGGGGTGGGTCAATGGCATTCTTTGTTTACAGAAGTGGTTTGAATAACGCTGACTGTTTAATCCAGAAGACTGAGGACCTTTTATTTTTTTTATTATCAGAGGAAGTACTGCAGATGGGGCTAGCTCTGGATTAAAGGTGACTTTTGCAGCAAAAGCTGTTTATTTATTTTAAACCCATTGATGGCCAGTATACCACATTTATGCGATAACATGAAGTGGGCCTTCTGAGGCGCCCCATATATGCACAACAATGTTTTGTGGTGGAATCATGCTCCACAGTGTGCTCCCAACAGAGAGACCGAGTTGTCGCTCCAGGTCACTTACTGTACTAACGATCGGTAGCTAGGAGAACCGACTTCTAATTACATGATCACTGTGATAGCCTGCAATTGGCTATCACAGTCATGACTCAGTAGAACCCACACCTGTACTCAGTTTCTCCTTTTAAACAGAGATAAAGATACCTTTGTCACTAAAGTCCCCGTTTACCCTGAAATAAACAAGATATATTTTACCTGGCTACCCTAAGTATAACCCCATTTCCAAAAAAGCCTGCTCTCCAGTGATCAGACTTGTCCCCCCCGGACAGCCTTCTCAGTGTGCTGCGATTTCTCCTCCCCCAGCTCTTATGCAGCTGAGAACAGAGGGAATGTAATCGCTTATAAAAAAAAGGGGAGGGGGAAAGGTGTTTATAAGGGGTCTTTTTTTTTCTCTTGTATCTGTACACAAATATTTTGCCTTTTCATTTCTATTTTGAACGGAATAGGTTGTTTTACAATCTGGGGATTTAAATCTTTTTAAGAAAGCAGAAAGAAGAATGCCTCCTCGACAAAAAGACTCTAAAGGGGGGTAATCTCAGGGATTTCAAAGAAATGTTGCCACTAAAGTCAAAAGCCGTAATGGTGATAAAGGATGATTTTGTCCACCATTGACCTGCTACAATTATAAATGTTGTAGGTGGACTCCACTTTAACCACTTCCAGCTCAAGGCCGTCATATGACGTCCTTGACTTTCAGTGGGAATATCTGGATGATGCCTGCAGCTACAGGCATCATTCAGATATCCTCTTCTTCAGCCAGCGATTCTGTACACTGCAAGAATGATCATAGCAGCAGTTAAGCCACTAGGTCATTCTTACAGGTGACGGGAGGGGACAGCCCCCACCCCCGCTGTCCTCCGGTGCTTCTCCGGGCTCTTCCGTGCCATCGGGGACCCAGAGAAAGAATCGGTCGCCGCTGGATGACGATCTTGGAGATTTCCGATGACCAGGCGGTCACTAGTCATCTCTTTGACCGTCGGAGGCCCGGGCACGACCTTATGACGTCACGTCCGGGCCGTGCTGGTAAACAAAGCCGCGGCTGGAAAGCATGGGATCGTGCTTTATTTATTTTTTTCAAACTCAAGCCTGGAGGAGAGATGTGGGGTCTTATTGACTCCACATCTCTCCATAAAGAGGACCTGTCAGACACCATTCCTATTACAAGGGATAATAGGAATAGGAATAAAAGTGATCAAAAAAAAAAAAAATTAAAGAGAGAGTGTAAAAAAAAAAGTAAAATAAGCAATAAAAAGAAAAATTTAAAGCGCCCATGTCACCGGTTGCTCGTGCACAGAAGCGAACGCACATGTAAGTCACGCCCACATATGTAAACACCCTTCAAACCACACATGTGAGGTATCGCCACATGCGTTAGAGCGAGAGCAATAATTATAGCACTAGACCTCCTCTGTAACTTTAAACTGGTAACCTGTAAAAAAATTTAAAGCATCGCCTATGGAGATTTTTATGTACCGAAGTTTGGTGCCATTCCATGAGTGTGCACAATTTTAAAACGTGACATGTTGGGTATCTATTTACTCGGCGTAACTTCATCTTTCACATTATAAAAAAAATTGGGCTAACTTTTCTGTTTTGTTTGTTCATTCATGAAACCGTTTTTTACCCCCAAAAAAATGCGTTTGAATATTGTTGCGCAAATACCGTACGACATGAAAAGTTGCAACGACCGCCATTTTATTCCCTAGGGTGTCTGATAAAAAAACATATATAATGTTTGGGTATTCGGAGTAATTTTCTAGCAAAAAAAAAATATTTTTACATGTAGGAGAGGAGTGCCAGAATAGACCCGGTATGGAAGTGGTTAAATAAAAAATACAACTGCGTGTAGCCTTTCCTCAGCCCAAAATGGATGATGACCTACATTAAAAGCCATGTAGAGAATGTTGAAACTACAAATGTGTTATAGACTTCATCTTTGACGGCAACGTCTGTCTTGATAGTGTCCCTGTAATAATGATCATGCTGCACGTAGAATGAAAACAGAACATTAGTATTAGCTAGGCACCGTTAATTAAAAGTGCTTTTTCAAGACTGCAAAGTGGGAAAAATGGTAACAGACCTCCCAATTCTTTGAGAATCTAACAAGATCAGCTGCTCCATTCTTTTTCCCACAAACTGTGTCGAGCAAGTGGTTCCTGAGACCTGTTACCATGGCATATTTCCCAGTTGTAATACAGGCGCATCTGTTAATCAGGGCCGTGTGTTAGTTTGTTCCTGATGGTTTGGGCGGTGTATAATTTATATCGTGTTTCCAATTTTTTTTTTTTTTTTTTTTTTGCTCTTCCTAGTTGCGTAGAAATGTCTTGCATTTCTTTCAAGCTTATGGACGTTTACAGCTGTTACTTGTGCTGTTACCTGCATAAAGATAAGAATCTTGAGACAGAAGCACCAGCCTAGCACAAATCAACCACCCAAGGACTTGGAAAGTGCACAGGAAAACTACTCAAGGAAGAAAATGGAGGGACTTTGATACCCACACGGGACGCGGTGAAGGCTGTGCTCCCAGCATTCACCGCTCGTTCCCGCGCATGCTCACTAGTAACTGCGAGCATCGTCGTAAAATTCCGCGTTGCCATCACAACGGGCGTCGTCGGAAGTTCCCGCCCTGTTGTGATGGCCTCCACACATATGCAAACAAGCCTCATGTACTGATGACAATTTCCCATTGTGCTCCCAGCATTCGCCGCTCGTTCCCGCGCATGCTCACTAGTAACTGCGAGCATCGTCGTAAAATTCGGCGTTGCCATCACAACGGGCGTCGTCGGAAGTTCCCGCCCTGTTGTGATGGCCTCCACACATATGCAAACAAGCCTCATGTACTGATGACAATTTCCCATGCATGCCCTCATTTAAAATGGAGATTTTAGACACCCCCACATCACGTGACCGGCGTCACTCGTTTCCGAGATCTCTCGAGATTTAGTCATGACGGCGTTCCACACTGCATCCTGGGAAGCCTGAGACTAGCTCCCAGGAGACTGTGCGGAGTCGGGGAAAGGCTAGAAACACGCCTACTCCCACGGGAGGAGAACCAGGAAGTGCAAATAAGAAGTTTAATATAAAAGGTAATTACGGCAATTTGATTTTTTTGCAACGGCATTTCAGCATCTAGGCAATTAAGTGAATGTGTTAAGATAAAGTTAAAAATTTGTGTGAAACCCCGCTTTAAGTCTTCCTCATGGAGATTGTAATTGGCATATCAGAGAAATCTTTAAAAAACATACAAAGGTAAGCATATACAGATACAATGCAATGGTCAATTTAACATATCACACACTGGTATTCCACTTGACATGATCAGGGATAATGAAAACATCTGACATTATGCTGGAAGTCCACAGAAAAGACACGGATGTGGTGCATCAAAAACACTGTGTCCCAAAACACCAGGGACATATACGTATCAACCCAAGTCACTGAATATGGTGGTTAAAAGGGGGGGGGGGTGATTCTTTTCTATACCCACTTGTATATGTGTGAAGCGCTGTGCAGAAAATGACGCAACTATATAAGTACTTGTAATAAATAAAATATTTTTAATAAACAACCTCAAGGTTTTGTGTAGCGTAAAAAAAAAAAATCTCTTCACCAGCTGTTTACACGGTTAAAAGTGAACCGCAGAGTTAAAACTACAATCAAATCAAACTGCATGAAAAGTTTTCCTGACACAGATTGACTGATTCTTATTGCGACTTTAATGTCGGCACAGGAAGCGTCGCCCACTCTTCTCGGATTACCTCTTAAATTCCCAAGCACGGCTGAAGTGGGCGTCTCAGCCAAGCATGTCACTGAGGTTTTCTCTTAATTGAGGAATAATTTTAAAGGTAAATTGGCTTTGCTTCGTTTACGGGTGACACTAATTACAGCATGCCCAGAGCTGTGCGCTTGGTGGAGATCTGCCATTTCAAGCTTTCCATCTTGACGTGACTGCCAATTGCACAGGTACCGTAATTTCCTCTTTGGTCTGTGCAGTTCTTGAAGAATTAATGCTCGGGAGCAGAAATGTGAGAACTTGGAGGCAACAGAGCAGTTCTGATTTTTCTGTAGTTCCTATGTGATCAACGAGCCACTTGTCTGTGGCTGTTGGCTGTTAATATTTATATTTAAAACATTGCAAGTTTTATGGGAGAACTCCATCTACAATTGCAAATTTAGTGTAGGAATGAGAATCCATAAGTAAAAAATGCAGAATAATTTTTTGGACTAAAAGTGGTTGTAAATCACTGCAGTAAAAAAAAAAAAACTTTCCGTCATAAGACATCGCATACTAGCATATTGTAAAATACTTACCTTAGAACGAAGCCCTCCAACAGTGACCGCTGACAGGGTGTCCATCTACCCCCAGTCTTTCTTCCGGGTTCGCAGACTGGCTGTGTGAGTGGCTGGAGTCGTAATGACGTCACTCCCGGGCGTGGGAGCCTTTGGTTCCGGTACGGTGCTTTGAAGGTCTGGCATGGTATGCTGGACCTTCAAAGCCCATGCGCCGGTGACATATCTTTATCTGTGCTTGTTCAGGAGATATTCATCTTACCTATAGATGAGCCTTATTATTTATAGGCTTACCTGTAGTTAAAAATCACAAAGCAAACTTTTTGACCGCTTTAAGGTATCCCCTTGTGATCTTCTCTGGCCAGTTGTTTCCTAGGTCACCTTGCTGGGCTTCAGTCTACATTCAGCGTTATTCTTATTTTTAAGGAACATGACAGCCACTGCTTTGCAACTTTAACAATTATTTAGGAGAAGCAGCTCTGTTTAAAGTATCACTAAACCCACAAAAAAATGATAAAAAACTATCAATACATGGTTTATTACATACTGTTCATAATCAGTTACTATGAGATTTGTTTTCTGTATTCTGCTGATCCTGCTGCTCTCTATCTCCCCCTTCTGTCCATGCCCTCAATTCAGTTAGGGATTTTGCAGCTGTGGTGGCAACTATGCACATGCTCAGTTTTCAGTGAATTTCTATTCTTAGCATTTCTGTCTATCACATCTGAGCAGCCCATGTGACTGTAGAGTCACACATGTGGGTGTATACACAGTGGTTGATGACAGCCTACTCCCTCCCTCTTCCATGCCCGCTAACTAGCTAATCACAATGGGGGCAGGATATTACATGTAGATTAATAGAGGCTTTACCTCCCATTCTAAAACACATGCTCGAGGGGTGTGACACACTGGCAGAAATCTGCCCACATCATGTTTTTTCCACAAAATAATAATTTGTTTTCAAATATATATTTGTATTACAATTTTTAAAACAGTTATTGCTATTTTTTTTTTACTCTGTATTCCAAAGGCTGTTGTGGTGTTTTTTTTTTTTTTTTTTGGAACATGTGACCAGCAGCAGAGGACTCGAAGCTCCTCCTGCTTATGTTTTTCTGCAGACAGGCTGGGAAAGAGCTGGGTCACGTGACAGCTGTATATCGATTAGGAAGAAGGTACTTTGATGATTTTATTTATTATAATAATTACGGTGCCATTATCCACATACAGAAAGAAAAGGGACAATGTACAGTAAATTTAAACAGTTTGTGTTTAGTATCACTTTAAAGTGAACTTGACCCAGTATCATGCAAAATCTATAGCATTCTGCGTAGTAGTACCTGGACTCCATTCAATAGGATAGTGTACCATGGGATAACTCCTAACTATGTCTCTAAAGCCAATTTTATTTTTATTTATTTTATTCGTTTAGGATCAAATGGGGAGGAAATGGAACCCATGTAAGTTTAAAAAAAAAAAATGTTATTGCTTATTTAGATAAAAAGAACGCTAAATACTAGACCTCAAAAGTAAAAAATAGATAAGCTTGAGATTCCATTATAAAGTTTGTAAGTGTAACGCACAAGAAAGTGCCAAAAAGTACAAAAACTGCATATCGGTTACGTTCCAGCCATGTAGACCACTTTTTCAAGCTGGCGTCACCTTGAGAAAACGTTGGTGGATTTGCACTTTTTTTTGCCCTTTTTTTGCCCTTTTATACTTGCGCAAAACTTAAATTTTTGAGGTCTGATGTTTGGTGTGCTTGCTATTTATATCTAAAAAAGCTATAATTTGGTAACACCATTGCCCGCGTTCCCCTCAAAGGGGCTAATGGGGTATGGTGCTGGATAATTGGACTGTAAGGGTTTTTTACTGCTCTTGGTTCTGGTGCAGGGTACAGCTAATCCAGCACTGCGAGGAGGTCTCTAGACCACCAGCCCCCTCCCTCCCCCAACCCCCGTGATGACATCCATCCATCCTCTGAGCACCCCACTGGTGGCCATTCAATTTGCTGTGTCCACATCGCGCAGGCAGTGACATGGACACCTAAAGGGGACAACCCAGGGCTGCAGGGTCATTGGAGATGAGTAAGAGATTCTGGTTGCTATGGGACACCACACTTTTTGCATTGCTTCATTACAGGCCTATTAACCATTTGCGGACTGCACACTGTACATATACTGCGGCAGGGTGGCCACTCTGTGCCAGATCGTGTACCTAGTAAGTAAAAAAATATTTTTTTAAAATTTTTCTAAAGTGTCGGTCTGTTTTTGTTTATAGTTCAAAAAATAAAAACCACAGAGGTGATCAAATGCCACCAAAAGGTGCTTGCTTCGGCAGCACATATACTAAAATTGAAACGATACAGAGAAGATTAGCATGGCCCCTGCGCAAGGATGACACGCAAATTCGTGAAGCGTTCCATTTAAAAAAAAAAAATGCCACCAAAAGAAAGCTCTATTTTGTGGGAAAAAATGTATTTAAGTACAGCATCGTACGACCATGCAATTGTCAGTTAAAGTAACGCAGTGCTGTATCGCAAAAAATGACCTGGTCATGAAGGGGAGTAAACCTTCTGGAGGTCAAATAGTTAAATCAACTGGCCCTGACCAAAAATGGGAGTTGCTTCTGTCAGCTACCAATCACAATGAATCTAATTGGTGCTAAATATATACTTGAGTATTAGCCGAGTTTTTCAGCACATTTTTTGTGCTGAAAATTCCCCCCTCGGCTTATACTCGAGTCAAGCACTTTTCTGCAGCAGAGAATGACATTTTCTGAACCGACTTTGGGGCCCCAACCCCAAATTTGGTGTGCAAACCCAGTGAAACTAGCACTACAACATATCCAAAGCTGTGGTTCCTAGCACTAAGTGGCCCCGAGATACGGGGCCCCAAATTCGGTTTGGAAAATGTCATTCTCTGCCATTCTCTGCTGCAGAAAAGTGCTTGACATTTTCTGACCCGAATTTGGGGCCCCGTATCTCGGGGCCACTTGGTGCTAGGAAAGCTTTGGATATGTTGTAGTGCTACTTCCACTGGGTTTGCACACCAAATTTGGTGTTCCTAGCACCAAGTGGCCCCGAGATACGGTGCCCCAAAGTCAGTCAACTGTGTCCATCTGCAGCAATGTCATTTCGGGACCCTTTGGGTCCAGAGACCCCATATTTTGGTTGCAGCTAGGGGGCATCTAGGAACACTTAACTACCGAGTTTGAAGTTCGGGGGACCTATGGCTGCAAATGGGCACAGTGAGGCTGCAAATGGGCACAGTGAGGCTGCAAATGGGCATTGTTGACCCTCTTTTCCACTTACAGTAGCTGCGCATTTCTCACCCTAGGCTTATACTCGAGTCAATAAGTTTTCACAGTTTTTCGTGGTAAAATTAGGTGCCTCGGCTTATATTCGGCTCGGCTTATACTCAAGTATATACAGTATATCTCGCCTTTTCTGCCAAAACAGAAGTAAAATTTGGACCCCTTGTCCCCTAGCAAAAGGCCAGGTTTAAAAAAATGGAGCAAGGGTTGCCATGGGCATCTCTTCCAGGTTTCCAGTTTTTTGTCTCGTTACTTTATGATTCCTATGTGATGCAACACACTTTTTTTTTGTTACCTGTCTTCTTTCGCTAACGTACCTAGGGGGTTAAAACACACACACACTATGAATATTAATTTCAAGAATATTTTCTTATTAATAATCACAAATTCTTGCCGCCCTTCTATACCTTCCATACGAAACACTCTCGCAGCTTCTTCTCACAACCGTACTCCATTTTGTTTCAGCGCTAACACTTCTGACAACGTAAAGGAAGTGCTAATTGCTTGCTTGGGGTGCAATTTAATATTGGTCTCCGCTGAGAAATCTAGTGCATAATGGTCTGTGTATTAATAATTTGTGATTTTCTAAAAATCACACCCCATTCCTGGCAAATTCTCACCAATCGCTTGACGTCTTCTCACCATTCTGCCTTCCTTCACTTTCTCCTCTTCAGGAGAACCCAAGAGAGTGAAACACAAGACTTGAGAATTTTTTTCCTCTTCCTTTTACACCCCCCCCCTCCCATCCCCCAAACCATTAGGAGAGGAAATTGTTTTCTTTGGCAGAACTGTGATACTAAAGAAAGAGACCTTAAATTGTAAAATTACTGAGGAGGAGCCGCATAATTTTATTTTTAAAGTGTACTCCGGAAACCACGGCTTTATTAACCCTCCGAGTTGGGAGCCAAAATTCCAGCTGCTCTAGAACAATTACGGCAATAGTGGCCCTCTGTATGCCTGCGGTTTGCTGATACTTCATAGTTAGCAATGATGGACTATGCACGAGCTGACTTTGTGTAAGGCTTGTGTTCTGCTCCTCATTACACATGCTTCTCTTCATCAAATTGCTGCGTTCGGCCTCTTATAATTTTTTTGTACTATTATTATTATACTAGATTTATATAGCGCCAGCAGTTTGCACAGAGCTTTACAACGTTAGGGCAAACAGTACAATTACAATGCAATTCAATACAGGAGGAATCAGAGGGCCCTGCTCATTAGAGCTTACAATCTAGAAGGGATGGTCAAGTGACACTAAAGTGTAAAAAACTGGGGGATGATCTAATGAAGAAAATGAAAAGTTAGTTATGTGGAGAAGCCTTCTCTGAAAAGACATTTCAGGGATCGTTTAAAGTGGATAGATTTGGAGCTAGTCTGACAGATTGGGGTAGGGAATTCCAGAGGATGGGAGAGGCTCAGGAGAAGTCCTGGAGGTGACCATGGGGAAGAGGGGATGAGCGAGCTAGAGAGCAGGAGGTCTTGGGAGGAATGAAGAGAATGATTAGGTTGGTATTTTGAGACTAGGCTAGTAATGTAGCTGGGGGCAGAGTTGTGGATAGCGTTATTGTTAGTATTTTGAATTAAATTAGTTGGGTGAGTGCTAGCCAATGGGGGGATTGGCAGAGAGGGGTGGCAGACGCTGAGCGGTTTGTAAGGCGGATGAGTTTGGCAGCAGCATTCATAATGGACTGAAGGGGGGGATAGTCTATTTAAAGGTAAGCCAATGAGGAGGGAGTTGCAGTAGTCGAGGCGAGAGATAACCAGGGAGTGAATCAGGAGCTTTGTGGTTTTGTTGGTTAGGAAGGGACGGAGTTTGGAGATGTTGTGAAGGTTGAGGCGGAAAGCTACTAGATGAGACTCTTCTCATCTTTCTTTTCTTTGCACATTATTTTTTTTTTTTTATCTCTACACCCCTTAACGTTCCTGTCCTGGCCATTTAAATTCTGTATGTGCAAAAGGAATGGTTTCCATCATCCACACAAGCAAGGTAAATGGAGGAATCCTTTCCACACTGCCATTATATTCATGCAGCGGGGATTCCTCCGCTGTCAGAATACACTGATCAGTGGCTGCAGCTGAATTAGCTGCAGCCGCTGATTGACAAAAGTTTTCCAGTATTCACGCCTGACAGAAGTTGATCATTACAGCGGAAACAGCCATGCATTAGAGCTGCACGATTCTGGATAAAATGAGAATCGCAATTTTTTTGCTTAGAATAAAGATCATGATCCTCTCACGATTCTCGGTGTAACATCATCTTTCACATTATACAAAAAAAATTGGGCTAACTTTACTGTTTAGTTTTTTTCTTAATTCACTGAAGTGTATTTTTTTTCCCCAAAAAATTGCTTTTGAAAGACTGTTGTGCAAATACAGCGTGACATTAAGTATTGCAATAATCGCCATTTTATTCTCTAGGGTCTCTGCTACAAAAACATATATGTTTGGGGGTTCTAAGTAATTTTCTAGCAAATAACGCTGGTTTTAACTTGTAAGCAACAAATGTTAAAAAAAGGCTTAGTCTTTAAGTGGTTAAACTGACCACATTTACAGACCGAAGTTCATCCATTTGAAAACAACCAAATGATGCAATGTTTTTTCTCCGCGCTGAGCAATGTTGTGATAAACTTTGCCGGCTGCCTTTTTAAAATAAAAACTTTTGCAGCTTTGAGCAGAGAACGGCTCTGCACATGTTACATGAATCGTGGAAATTCCGGATTAAGATTGTGAGGAAGGTTGAATCGAGATCGCAGTATTTTAATGATCGTGCAGCTCTACCATGCATGGATCGACATTTAGTAGGTCCCTGCTGAACCGAATTTCAATCCATCTATGGCCAACTTTAAGAAGGTGCATTGTTGTACATCAATCAACATGTGTTTCCTTGAACATTGACATGTTTTAAATCGGGGCTTGACAAATTTGCTTTGAATCTAGGTCCCAGCCTAAAAAGTTAGGAGTCGTTTTTTTTTTTTTTTTTTAACTAACAAATCTTTCGGGTGGATGTTCCCGAAGGTGAACTTATCATTGAACCCTTTCACAGCCAGAGCAGTTTTTGCGTGTTTTTGCACACCTTTAAAAAATAATTTGAGGCCTGAAGATTACATAAAACCCTCGAACATTATATATTTTCTGAAAGCAGACACCCTAGAGAATAAAACGGTAGTTGCAGTTTTTTTTTTTTTTTTTTTTTATGTCACACAATATTACCGTAAAGTTAATTTTAATGGGCACAAAAACGCAATGAATTTCCCAATTTTCTGGTAAAATATAAAAGCCAAGATTGCACCAAGTAAAAACATGTCAAACTATGTCAGTACCCTGTATTTTCCATAGGCGACTTTTTAAAAGCTCCTTTAGGCCATCAGTTTACAAAGGAGGTCTGGTGCTAGAATTATTGTTCTCATTATGGAATGCGCGGTGATATGTAATGTGTCTCACAATCAATGTTTTTAGGCATAGTCGACCCACCGTGTGTGTATATGTGGGGGGGGGGGGGGGATGATATGTGCTTGGGTGTAACCTACAGTTTTTTTTTTTTTTTTTTTAATTAAAAAAAAAAAGAAAAAAATAATTTTTTTACTTAACTTTTTTTTTTTTTTGCATTACACAGGGGACAAATGGAATTGTGTGTTGTTGTTTTTTTGTTTTTTTTTTTTTTTGTTTTTGTGACTGGGTCTCTTTACTGAGACATCCTGCAGCTCTCCCCTGTGATCCAATGAATGTAATGCAATGCACATCACACTGCATTACATTCTTTCCCATCCTTGATGGCCGGGGAAACTGAACATGGACCCGAAAGTGACGTCACACATGGAAGCTCACTCCTCTGAAGGTGAACAATAACATCTACCTTGTATGGATGATGCAAACCAGGTTTTTTTCTTTTCAAAAAATGCATCAAAAATGTTTCCATCATTCGCACAAGCAAGATGCATGTTACTGTTCACCTTCACCATCACAGGAGTGAGCTTCCAAAGGCTTAGAGCTACTGTAACAAGGTAGAGAGAGTGCATGTGAGGATGTTTGAATCAGAGAAAGCTCTTTCCCGTAATGGTGAAGGTGAACAGTAATAGCTGGGCCTCTCTTAGCAACATTCTGGGAGTTTTCTAGGCAGGCTTTATGAGGTACATAAATGGGCAGCATTCAATTTTGGCTAAAGTCGCACAGCATGTTTTTATCTTTAGACACCCTTATCTGCATAGGCAGTGTTTTGGTAAAGGTGAACTATGCCTTTAAATAAGTATTATTGGCAGTGCTTGTCTTGGGAAGCAGGCTCTCCCTGACACAAGAGCCATCATTTGGTATGCAGGGGGAGGGGGTGGGTGTCAGTTTCCCTGTACTCCCCCCCCCCCCCCCCCTCTGTCTTTTTAGGATGCAGACCATCCCTAGCATACAGTGTTCTTGGTTGCTCGGAACCAGGCTACCACCTGCACCATAACCTCCAGTGACACTGTGCGGCCTGGCTGTCTGGGCCCTAGCAATCAAGAGGTGCCAAATTACAGGGGTTGCCTGCATCCTAGCAAAAAAAAATGGGGAGGAACAAAAACTGGGTGGGAGCCCTCTAGTACCCCTCCTTTAGATAGGGCACACGAAATGGTGTGGTGAAACTACTGAGATCAACCGTAGCAATGCCCACAAATCGGGCTTCTATCAGGGGAGGAGCAGAAAGGCTGGAAAGCATGGGATAAGGAAGGGATTGTGTTTACATTGCAATATTGTTTTATTTGAAACACTATTATGGGTAGTGAGAAATGACTGAATGGACCTATACTTTTTTTTAATGCTTATGAGAGTTTTTCTTTAAACCGTTCATGGTGTAATAATAATTTATATTGCTATGGAAGAGGCAAAGTCCATCAGTATGGAAACTCACAACAGAGATGAACAAAGTGCCAGAGTTTTCTTATTATTATCCACAAATAC
Source organism: Aquarana catesbeiana (assembly GCF_042186555.1). Classification (NCBI taxonomy): domain Eukaryota; kingdom Metazoa; phylum Chordata; class Amphibia; order Anura; family Ranidae; genus Aquarana; species Aquarana catesbeiana. Next base: position 51,000,846 of record NC_133330.1, read on the forward strand.
CAAGTAAAGCAGTGTATGGTTTATGCCTTTCCTTGTGTTTCATACAATTAGGGAAAAAAATCACTTTTGATCGCCGTGTCCCTTTTACAATGTTCTGAGGATGCATTTACAGGAATTTATTGCAATTTCTGTGCTGACTACAAGCATTCTACCTTCATAATCTATAAATTGTTTGTGGCCACGTTTAATGTTTTGCCAACAATATGTTGACAGCATATGCGATAAAGCAGAATGTCTTTAAGATTTAACAGTTTTAGGTTTGTGTTTTTTATTTATTTATTTTTTTTTAGTGCTAACCGTAACATTTTAAGAGTTTGCAATCCAGTCTTAAAGCAGCAGGACGCTCTGTTGTTCCAGTTTATGGCTTGCGTTGTCTTGGAAGTGATATATCTCAAGTGGATTTTACTCTATGGAAGTCCTGGGCAGCCATAAACTATACAGCTGTGGTCTAGGCTATAGCGCAATGTCTCCTGTTGCTGGCTGCGCGTATTATTTGTTGCTGCCAATAAAGAGAGCCATTATGTGGAATATTTACGGCCTTGCAATCTTCACTATTTTAGAACGTTAATTGGCTGTTAAGAACATGTTTAATCGCTTTACCATATATTTGTTTTCTATAGCCGCTTTTTATCTTTTTTTATTTGTGTGACAACCCAACTCCAGCCAAAACTTTTTATTTTTTTGGCTTTAACAAAGTGGGAAGAATTGGAGCTTTTTCCGCTGGTTTTAATAGTTGTCTGTGTCTCCATAGAGCCTTCCCTTCCTGTTCTGTGACCTGGAATGAAAGGAAATCTTCATGGTGACCTTGAAAGCAAAGAAAAGTACATTTTGGTTGGCGTTGGACTTTACCTTTCCGATTAGCTTTTATTCACCTTTGCTGCGTTCTTCCACCACTCTGTCGAGGCCCTCTCAATAAACCCATGCTTTTGGGTTTGGGGAAACATGACCTTCTAAGATGCCATACTTGGAGCTGAGTAGTTGCTACCAGGCCTGAACAATGTTGCCTAAGAAAGAAGGATGTCTTTATCTCTGTAAAAGTTCTAATTTAAAGTTTACACGGGTTTGGACTTTTGGTTCTAATGCAGGTGCATAGGCCTAGTCCAAACCAAGGAAATACAGAATGGTTTGTGTCTATGTTGGGTTAGGATAGTGGTCTCCAAACTGTGGCCCAGGGGCCAGATGCAGCCCTTTGCTTGCTTTATCCATCCCTTGGACAATTTGTCCCACTTATACCAACAATGAGGGACTATACCTCTCATTGATACCAAAGATGGAGCAGTGTTCCTCCCACTGACACCAATAATAGGAAACACTTCATTTCACTAACCCCAACAATGGGCAACTTTTTCTCCTACTGACAGCAACGATGGAGAATTATTCCTTCCACTGACCGCAACGATGGAGCATTATTCCTTCCACTGACAGCAATGATGGAGAATTATTCCTTCTACTGACCGCAACGATGGAGGATTATTCCTTCCACTGACATAGAAAATGGGTCACTTTTCCTGTCATTGGCCACAATGGGGCACTATTTCCGTCACTGACCACAATGGGGTGCTATTTCTGTCACTGACCACAATGTCGCACTATTTCTGTCACTGACCACAATGGGGAAATGTTCCTGTCACTGGCCACAATGGGGCACTCTTTTGGTCGCTGGCCACAATGGGGCACTCTTTTGGTCGCTGGCCACAATGGGGCACTCTTTTGGTCGCTGGCCACAATGGGGCACTCTTTTGGTCACTGGCCACAATGGGGCACTCTTTTGGTCACTGGCCACAGTGGGGCACTATTCCTGTCACTGGCCACAGTGGGGCACTATTCCTGTCACTGACACCAATGATGGGGCGCTACTCCTCCCCCTAATACTAAAGATAGGGTATTGTTTACTCCCACTAATGCTGAAACTCTTCTGAAGAACAATAAACTTGGCCCTTTGTTTAGAAAGTTTGGAGAACCCTGGTTGAGGACATTAATAAAATGGCCCTGATCTGTGGTCAGGGGTAGGGAAATCCTGTGATCTCCAAGTATACAAAGGTTTTAAAACCATGTTGGCTTAGGACTTTCATGGGATGGCCCTGTTTTGTGGGCAGGCAAAGGAAAGCCCTATTTACTATTTCAGGTAAATTTATAGTGCTATCAATTTACACAGCGCTTTTCATATATTGTGCATTCACATCAGTCCCTGCCCTCAAGGAACTTACATTCTTGGGTCCCTAACTCACATTCATACATACACATACTAGGGCCAACTTCGACAGGAGCCAATTAACCTACCAGCATGTCTTTGGAGTGTGGGAGGAAAACCCACAGGGAGAACATGCAAACTCCAAGCAGGTAGTGTCTTGGTTGGGATTCGACCGACAACCTTTGTGCTGCTAGGCAGAAGTACTAACCACTTAGCCGTGGTGACCACTACCAGCTTACAAATCTTGGACAACTGAAAAACGTTACCGGCAGCATTTTATGAATTCTATATTCACTTCTTATCTCCTGTCCATGATTGCATGCCAACATGGCTGCTTAGTGGTGCCATTGTCACAGCATAACAACAATTTACGACAGTGCTGCAAAAGGAGGTTTAGACAGCAAAGAGTGAACAGTAACCTTCTATATTATATAGTTGGTAAATGATATATAAAGAAAAAAACTTTGCGTGTCAAAATCCCTGTTGCTAGAGCAGTACATTTGAAACAATTTTTTTTGTTTGCATCTCAGCGGCACTGCCTGCCGATGGCCTTTAAGAACAGCGACAGTTTTTTCAGAAAAAAAAAGAAACTCCTTTTACCTCTATGGAGCTCGTGTGAAATTCGGTCAGCTGTAAATCTTTAGTGAGCAGAATCTGAGTCTGTAGATTGTGTTCTAAAAATGTGTATAAACAAAAACCAGATGTGAAAAGGACAAATTCTTTGGAGGAGATCCTCAGGGGGGATGGAGTTGGCTTCTTTTATTTATGTTGCATTCCATGGCGGAATATCGTCTTTAGTAATTTCACTAAAGGGAGTAGGAAACTCTCTCGGCTTAGCTATAGAATGACTGATCAGTGCTGAGGGGTTGATCTCGGAGTTTAGTAGAACGGGCACTTAACTATAAGTCACATTCTTGTTCCCAGTATATCAATAAAACCGCCTCTGCATCTACTGATGGCCAAGGATTTTAGGCAGCTGTTCGGCATTGATGATCACTCGTTCCCCAATGCTGGTCTCAGTAGGGCACTCGAGCAGAGGAGGGGCCAGAAGCGCCGCTGGGGGACCTCAGAAGAGGAAGATCAGGGCCCCTCTGTGCAAAACCCTTTACAACCCCTTTAAAGTGGTTCTACACCCTGTACAACCACTTTTACCTACAGGCAAGCCTATATTAAGGCTTACCTGTAGGTGCTTGAAATATCTCCTAAACCCCCACGGTTTAGGAGATATTTACTAAAAAGCCAAGTGCCGTTGACCACGGTGCATGCGCCGACGTCATTGGCGCACGCACACTTTAGAAAGGGCACATTGTGCTGTTTCTAATAGGGGTCATGCCATGACTGGCGGCTCCCGTGACTCCGGCCAGTCACAGAGCTGAAGTTTGCGGCCCCGGAAGGAAAAGGGGCGAAGATGGAGGCTCCCTGCTAGTGGGGACAACGGTGACATCCCAGGCTTCGGTTTCAGGTAAGTGACACATAATGGGCTACTATGCAATGTATGGTAGCTCATTATGCTTTACCTTTGCAGGGAAATAGAGGATGTAAAACCCATCAGGGTTTACTTCCTCATTAAGACGCCTTTCACACTCAGCCACGGCCGTTTTACTGTCGTTTTAGCAGCACTTTTCACCGGTTAGCGGACCAAAAAAGGGTCAAGAGCGCTCCTGTTGCGGCGCTGCCGAAGCACTTTGCGGGCACTTCGGCAGCGCTGCCCATTCATTTCAATGGGCAGGGCTTTTTGGGAGCGGTGTATATGCCGCTCATAAACCGTGCCAAAGATGCTGCTCGTAGGACTTTTTCGAACGTCTCGCAAGCGAACCGCCCCAGTGTGAAAGCACTCGGGCTTTCACATTGGGGAGGCAAGGGGGGCGTTTTTTCAGACGCTTTACAGGTGCTATTTTTAGCGCTAGAACGCCTGAAAAAATGCCTCAGTGTGAAAGGAGTCTAAAAACGGTTCAAATGCAAAATCTGCACAGGTCTCCTGGTCCCACCAATGATAGATAATCACAGCCTCTGGAGGAGATGCAGAGGTTGTCTACTCCCAAGCTGACATCACTTCCACCCTATACCCACAGGGTCCTGGAACTTCTTCTCCAGCCCTGATCTGTTAACATCGGCGGTACCAGGACACCTATGCAGATTTTGCATTTGATCAGATATGTACTTAAAGAGGAATTAAACCCTGATGGGTTTACTTCTTCTTTATTTCATTTGCATTGCATAGTAGCCCATTATGTGTCACTTACCTGACACAGGAGCCTGCGATGTCACCGCTGTCCCCTCTTCCACGAAGTGTCCATCTTCTGGGTATCGCTGCTACGGCGCTGTGAGTGGCAGGAGCAGCGATGACGTCACTCCGGCGCATGCGCGTGGGAGCCGTCATTGACTGCATGTTAGCGTTCACTAACGGCATGCTCAGTGCACTTGCGCCGTAGACATCTGTGCCCCTTTTTGGGAAAATATCTCCTTAACCGTGTAGGTTAAGGAGATATTTCTTGCACCTACAGGTAAGCCTTAATCTAGGTTTACCTGTAGGTTAAAGTGGTCTGTAAGGGTTTACAACCACTTTAATGTGAGTTCTAACATTTTTAATAAACTGCCCACTAGATGGTGCTTTTACCTTTCTACACACACTGATTCGGACAGGAATCGCACCGCATTCTGTTCAAATTACATGCGATTCTTTGCAGTGCGATTTGTACCCATTCATTTTGTAGTGATGCAAAATCATACCGCAAAGTATCTGTTTTGATATCGGGAGCATTTGTGCGGGTACCAATATGCACGCAAATGCTTAGTATCAACTCCAATATCAGTATCGGTGCACCCTACATCTACCTCTTATCTGCCAGTTGTGTTTTTTTCTTTTTTTTTCTTCTTTGTTGCGCTTCTTGTAGATTTGCATAGGAGGTCAAATACAGGTCAGAAGAGATCGACTGCAGGATTATTACATCTAATAATCGGTTAAAGGGGTTGTAAAGGCTGCAGGTAAAGAAGATACCTTCATGAAGATAAAAAGCCTTGTGTGTGCAGCAGCCCCCCTTACCTGAGGCCTCTCTCTGTCCAGCAATGTCCACGAGTGTCTCAGCCGTCCGAGATTCTCCCTCCTGATTGGCTAAGACACAGCAGCGGTGCCATTGGCTGTCGCTGCTGTCAATCAAAGTCAGCTAGCCAGTTGGGATAGAGGGGGCAGAGTCATGCCGGGGCTCCGTGTCTGAATGGACACATGGAGCTGTGACTTGGCTCGGGCACCCCCATTGTAAGCTGCTTGCTGTGGAGGCACTGAACAGGAGGGAGGGGCCAGGAGCACAGAAGAGGGACCCGGGAAGAGGAGGATCCGGGCTGCTCTGTGCAAATTCTTTGCAAAAGAGTAGATAAGTATAACATGTTTGTTATTTTTAGGGGGGGAGGGGTGGAAGGAGACTTTACAATCACTTTAAATGGTTATCCCAAAAACTGATCTGAAGTGTAAACTGAATGCTCCTATTACCATAGACCCATGCCCTCATGTTGCTAACTGTTGAAGTTTACCAATGTCATCATTGTTTATAGAACTCAGAATTTTGAGAAGTTATGACAGTAACGTTGGCTAATAAAATGTATTTTTTATTCTTGTCATTGCAGCGTACACAGAGGGAAACGTGGGAGCTCTACATGAAAACAGGCATGGAAGTTCTGTGCAGATACGAAGGCGTAAAGCGTCTGGGGAACCATATTGGTCCTATTCAGGTACTATCTTTGTTAAGAGGAAATGTATATTTTTCTTGTTTTCTTCTGAGTGGACAATTTAGCCAGGAAATTATATAAATGAAAGTATAACCCATGAGAAGGGTATCCCTTGGAAGGAGATAGAAGGGAGTGTAACAGTGTGTAGTATTATACTTACCTAATTAAAGGACAAGTACACTTATCTGTTCTGTCCCTTTCTCAGACCTGACTTAATCCACACTATCCCCTCCATAGATGTATTTTTGCCGCAATGCGACAACTGTGGCCTCTGGTATTGGTTTACAACCAGCTCCACAGGTCTCCCAGTCCTGACCGCACCTACATATTCAGCGCCAGATTTATAAGGGGGCAACTAGGGAAATTGCCCCCGGGCCCCCCTGCTAGAGGGGGCCCCAGATTAGAGCTGCCACCTCATCCCTTTAAACCCGAACATGAATTACACAGGTTCTGAGGCTAATTTAATGCAGATAAAGCACCAAGTGAGTTTAATTACCACCTTAATCAGCCACAGAACCTGTGTAATTATTATGTGTTTGGTTTTAAAGGGATGAGGTGGTAACCCTTTCCCCAGATTTGTCTTATATAAAAAAAAAGTAAGAATTACAAAATGAAATTTACAAAGTGTGTGTGGGTGTCAGGATGCGGAACAGTTAAGCCTGACTTCAGAGGCAAGAAACGGGTGAGGGCTTCTGGCAGTTTTACATTTCAGCTTCTAATATTATTTTACTGTTTGAGATGTTTGTTTTAACATGACTGTGTTGTGGAATTTGTTGCCTTGTTTACGAAAGACAAGTGGGTGGTACAAGGGAAAATTTTGAAACCTGTTGGAAAGTGCCAGGCAACAGCCCCGACCCCATTATATAGGAGTGAAGGTAATGCCCAGCATCGATTTATCACAGTGAGAGACATGAGGGAGAAGCACACTAGCCACTTGACTCTGATTGGATCAAGGAGTGAATCCAACACTGATTGAATAGGGCAAAACTTGGTTACAAAATTGTACTCAAATTTACGAATTCGAGACAGGCCCTAGATTGGAATTTGGCCAGAATGACGGTGTAGTAGTGAAGGCGGCTCTTAACCAGTGGGTTTTTTACATGTCCCCAAATCCTGTCATATAATTAAATTTTTATGTTAAGGGGCCCCCAAACTGCAAGTGCCCTGGGCCCCCTAAGGTCTAAACCCGGCACTGTACATATTACAGCCCCATACACTTCTATAGTGCTGTGTCCTGAAGCCTTAGACAGCCCCATAAAGGTCTTTTAGGCCACAATGTGTAGGGATGGCCAAGACACTATACTGTATATATTAAGAAGACTTGTAAACTACGATAACCACTATATTACCAAAAGTATTGGGACACCTGCCTTTACACGCACATGAAGTTTAATGGCATCCCAGTCTTAGTCCATAGGGTTCAATATTGAGTTGGCCCACCCTTTTCAGCCATAACAGCTTCAACTCCTCCAGGAAGGCTGTCCACAAGGTTTAGGAGTTTGTCTATGGGAATGTTTGACCATTCTTCCAGAAGTGCATTTGTGAGGTCAGGCACTGATGTGGTCAAGAAGGCCTGGCTTGCAGTCTCCATTCAAATTTATTCCAAAGGTGTTCTATTGGGTTGAGGTCAGGACTCTGTGCAGGCCAGTCAAGTTCCTCCACCCCAAAGTTGCTCATCCATATCTTTATGGACCTTGCTTTGTGCACTGGTCCAAATCATTTAGTGGAGGGGGGATTATGGGGTGGGGTTGTTTTTTAGGGGTTGGGCTTGGCCCCTTAGTTCCAGTGAAAGGAACTCTTAAGGCGTCAGCATACCAAGACATTTTGGACAATTTCATGCTCCCAACTTTGTGGGAACAGTTTGGGGATGGCCCCTTCCTGTTCCAACCTGACTGAGCACCAGTGACCTAGCAGGGTCCATAAAGACATGGATGAGTGAGTTTGGGGTGGAGGAACTTGACTGGCCTGCACAGAGTCCTGACCTCAACCTGATAAATCATCTTTGAGATAAATTAGAGCAGAGACTGCGAGCCAGGCCTTCTCGTCCAACATCAGTGCCTGACCTCACAAATGCTCTTCTGGAAGAATGGTCAAACATTCCCATAGACACACTCCTAAACCTTGTGCACAGTCTTCCCAGAAGAGTTGAAGCTGTTATAGCTGCAAAGGGTGGGCCAACTCAATATTGAACCCTACGGACTAAGACTGGGATGCCATTAAAGTTCAGGTGTGTGTAAAGGCAGGCGTCACAATACTTTTGGTAATATAGTGTATGTATTTAAGGCCACGGTTAAGCATTTTGTTTAGTAAAGGTTTGCTTCCTTCCATGGTTGTGGACTTTTGGTGCACTGACACAACAAGGGTATTCCTTATTGCTGCGTGGTGTTTGATGTTGATATGGTGTTGTAGTACATTACTGTGTCCCTGTCGGGAGAATACTATATTTTAGCTGTCATTGGTGCAGTGTGCAGACAGGAAGTCTGATGGATTCTAGGCTCATGTACACTGTGGTTGTTCTGGTCGTCTTTAAACTACAGTAATTAAGAAATGCTTCAGACGTTTTATTTTCTCAGTGCCTGAGGAATGAGCAGTGCTTGCTGCTTATTTACAGTTTGCTTAAAGCAAAGGAAGAATGTAGTTGGTTATTATAACAAGAATTCTTCTTCCAGACATTTGGATGCATGTGGCCAGTTCCTTTGTGTGTGCCGCTTTATGCGTTAATGTGATAACATGCATGGACTGTAACGTCTACAGCGCTGTACTCCCATTATACACCTGTCATTTCAATTGTATATGTAATTAAAAGGTACAATGAAACTTTTCCATGTTTTCAATTGTTTTTTTATTTATTTTTGTTGTTTTTTTTTTTTTTTAAATGTTTGTGTACGTATGTTTATTATTACATTTCATATTCACACTTGTGAGCTTGCCCTCTAGTGGTCCCTTTTATCTTAGGAAATGAACAGCAGGAATCCTGCTCAAAAGGGTTGTAAAGGCAGAAGGTTTTTTTATCTTCATACATAGAAAAGCCTTCTGTGTACAGCAGCCCCCCTAATACTTTCCTGAGCCCATCTTGATCCAGTGGTGATGCACGAGAGACTCGGCTGTCCGGAAGTCAGTGAGTCAATGAGAAGAGAAAGGGGGCGGGGCAGGGTGTCTGAATGGACACAGGGAGCAGCGGCTCAGCTCGGGTGCCCCCTTATCAAGCTGCTTGATGCGATTTGAGCCATGCAAAATGTATGGCTCAGATCGCACTGCACAGACATTGCATGTGTTGTGCACAGGAAAGTGGTGAGATTCCTGTGCGAATCGCATGCAGTGTTGGGCACGCAGAAATGTTAACCTAGGTTTGGGCATGTTTTAACGCTGCTTTTCTCCTGCCAGTAGAAAGGCATTCAGAAAAGCAGGGCAAACATCCAGTGTGCATGAGGCATAAGTATGCTGCAAAGCTGAAATTGAGGCATACAAGATTTACAGTGGAACCTTGGTTTGCGAGTAACACGGTTAACGAGCGTTTCGCAAACCGCGCACTGTATTTCTAAAATTCCTAACTCAGTTTGCAAGTGTTGTCTCGCAAAACGAGCAGGATTCAGGCCAAAAGCGGTGTGCTGTACTGCTTTTGGCCTGAGGTGGGGGGCACCGGAGCCAAGCAGAGCGGAAAGTCGCCAATCGGCGCACTTCGGAAATGCACGGAAAGGCCCAAGGACAGTTCGGCTGACCTCGGTGAACCTTGGAGAGGCTCGTGAACGGAGTCTTTCCGAGGTTTGCCGAGGTCTGCCGAAGTGTGCTCGGGCTTTTTCGGCCTTTTCCGAGGCTCTCCAGCGCCCCCCGCCTCTGGCCGCATACGGTATTGCATCCCATTGAAGTCAATGCGGAACAAATTATTTTCGTTTCCATTGACTTCAGTGGGAAAACTCGCTTTGATATGCGAGTACATTGGATTACGAGCATACTCCTGGAACGGATTATGCTCGTAATCCAAGGTTCCACTGTAATTGAAATATATTCCACAATAGCTACAAAGGATATAAATCCACTTTGTGTGCACCAAATGTTTTTGCAAACCCAGATATTACATTACCAAAATAGTAGTAACCTCATCGCTGTGCTGCAGGGAGCCAGTGTCGGGTCACATTTGGCTACCCATTGCATTTTGCTACCCGCTGGAGTGCGCATGCGCGATGCCGCCATATGCGTTCCAACACTGTTGTAAGACCACTTTGCCACAGGGCCGCTCGCCACGCTTCGGGCACGGCCTCGCTCCGCTCTGCATAATTATACTCTAACTCTATGTCCACTTGGATGGTGGGGCTTGAACATGGACTTAGGGGTGTGGGCACGAAATTCTGCACAAGCGCAGATCGCCACAGTGTTGGAATGCATATGGCAGCGTTGCGCATGCGCAGTCCAGCGGGTAGCCAAATGTGATGGGTCACCATATGAGACGCTACACCGGCCCACCCACAACAGCTGAAAACTACAGGAGGGGGCGGAGACCAGACCAGTCACCCTGCACAAGGAGAGAGAGCAGCAGTGAGCGGTCTTTATTACAGAAGGCAAAGTCTCAGACTGGATCACAGCACAGATCTGGAAGAAATAAACAAACCAAGATTCAAGGAAGAGTACACATTGAGTACACATGCCTCCTGTATTTGCCTATCCCAGAGTTGAGCTTTAATTGAAACTCCGGACATTTTCTTGTGTTAGGCTTAGTTTGCATTTGGGAGGGCATAAAAATAAACAGGTAAGCCATGTTTTTACTGTTATCAGGGGTTTCAATTGCTTTAGGCTGGGTTCACACTGGTGCAATGTTAGACATCGCATGCACCACACTGCTGTGCAGATCACATGCGATGTCTGTGCAATCCAAATGCAGCCATACAGATTGTATGGCTGAATTCTCATCATGTTTGCACCAAAATGGTGCAGGATCCCTTTTTTTTGGTCCGCACTGGAATCGGATCGCTTGGGTTTTCACACTTATGCAATCCAGTTCCTGCACCATTTGGCAGTTGGCACTGCGATCTGCGAACCAATATGGGGCTGTCATTAACCTTGTATTGACACCCGCAGCAGTTCGCATAGGGCAGTGTGAACGGTCAGTAGGTGGCGCACTGGAATCGCACTGGTTCCCACATCCCATATATGTGAACCAGGACTGTGGGGGATTTTCTTCCTTCCTGTCCCGATGAGCGGTTTCCAACATACGGCATCTGCAATACAAAGTCGCCACATACATTTCCTTTTTTGGAAAGTTTTTTTGTAAAGTTTCAATAAACTATCTGATATTCTCTAGAGGTGCAGAGGGCTTATTAATTTGTGAAAAATAAGTGAGAGCAATTATCACATCCTGGTGGTCGCTAATAACTGATAACTCGTTTGTTCCTTACAGAAGACACTGGAGAATTCATGGCCAAGTTTGGACTTTTACGTCTTCATTTCCCCGATGAGTTAAAAAGTTAAAAATATCCTAACGGGAAATTGACAAAGCTCACACAAATTAATGTTCGTATTCAACGTTTCCAAGTGCAGTTTGGCTACACTGTTCACTGTTTGAACAGGTCTTTAGTGCACTTGGCTTCTAACAGTCTGATGTCATTTATTTTTTGCTATGTGGGCTGACCTTTTTATTAAAAAAAAAAAAGGCCTGTTTGTAAGCCTTGCTGTAAATGCCATATACCAAAACCCCAGTTTAATTAAAGAGCAACCCATTTTGTGACACCTGTTTATTGCCGTATGCAAAAGTGCACATGGGGGTGGATTTACTAAAACTGGAGAGTGCAAAATCCGGTCCAGCTGTGCATGGTAGCCAATCAGCTTCTAACTTCCACTTCTTTAATTAACCATTTAAGGACTGAGTCTCTTTTTTTAGATGTGGTGTTTACAAGTTTTTTTTTTTTTTTTTTTGCTAGAAAATGACATCCTAGAGAATAGCGGTACAATTATTTTGCATAGAAATTTGGCGTTTTATATTGTAGGCCTGTAATTCTTAGCAATAACACACTTAGATCTGTCCACCAAGAGTCTAGTAGATATCCCGGGTATGATAAAGTTTGAAACACAAAATCATAAATTATAATATAATAAATAAATATAAATAATTTAAAAAAATAAAATAAATTTCCCCACAATTCACTATCGCTCAATTCTGCAAGTGTTCTAATTTACTATCACTGTTTTCTAGCTGGTCTAAAACCACTTTTGACGTAAAGGGACACTTTTTGGTTGCTATGGACAATCTCCAGTTTCCAGGAAGAAAGAACAGTATTTATAATATAAAACTGCATGCAGGGCATGGGCCAAAGCATTGGGAACAAAAGGGATGTGAAATAATTTCATACAGTATTGTAATCTGTAAGATTACAGTACTGTATGTGTTATGATTTTTACATTTTATGAATTTGCCGCCAGGCTCCGCCCCCGTACGTCGCGACACTCGCAGGGAACGGAGCCCGGCACAGAGAGGCTTCGGAGGAAGACAGAGCCCGCAGACACCGTGGGAGGACATTGCAGGATCCTGGTGATGAGGTAAGTACACTGCACTAGGATCCTGAGATGTAATCCCGAGTGTGGCTCGGGGTTACCACTAATGGTGCTGAAATTTAACTCCGAGCTACACTCGGGAATACTGTCAGGGAGGTTAATTAAAAAAATAAGACAATAAAGTTAGCCCAATTTTTTTTAATATTGTGAAAGATAATGTTACGCCGAGTTAATTGATACTCAACATGTCACACTACAAAATTGCGCCCGCTCGTGGAATGGCGGCAAACTTTTACCCTTAAAAATCTCCATAGGTGACGTTTAAAAAATTCTACAGGTTGCATGTTTTGAGTTACAGAGGAGGTCTATGGCTAGAATTATTGCTCTCGTTCTACCGATCGCGGCGATACCTCACATGTGTGGTTTGAACACCGTTTTCATATGCAGGCGCTACTCACGTATGCGTTCGCTTCTGCACGCAAGCTCGGCGGGACAGGATGCGTTTAAAATCTCCCACTCCCCCTCCCATCGCCGAGAAAAGTGATCTTGTGGTGAATCCGCCGCTTAGACCACTTTTATCTTGAAGCAGACCGCCTGCCAAGCAGGAGGATACCGGGGTTATGTCAGCTAGCTGCTGCCATAACAGTGATATCCCCCCGTTAAAGTCAGGGCGTATATCAGCGTACGGTGGTCCGGATGTGGTTAAGGTTTGACCAAAAAAAAATAAGCTGATTGGTTTCCATGCAGAGCCGCACCAGATTTTGCCCTCCAGTTTTACTAAATTAACACCATTATTTAGCTGCCTAATTCAAAGGTTCAACTTCTGGTGTGCATACGAGCAAACCTTTTTAGCTTTAGTTGCAAAATTGCTAACGGGTAGATTGTTGGGCAAAAAAAAAAAAAAAAACAGAACTTGACATTTAGATTCTTTAGAATTATTTGTTTCTGTATTGTGTATTGTATTCTGTATTTCACCATGTTTTGTGACTTTAAAATGCTGGAAGTACAGACAAATACCTGTTCCTATCCCATTGTGCTTCTAACTTCCTGACAACATAGTGCCTTTGGTGCAGTGAAATGTCAGCCAACAGTGTCAGCCCTGCCTGCTGGACTACAAAATACACCCATACATCTATCACTGCTCCTTACTGTCCCACTCCACCTGCATACATTGCTGTCTTTCTCAGCAAAACAGTAGTGCTGCCTTGAATCCCAACTGTGTGTAGGGAAAGGGCTCTTGGGAGAAGTAGCTCTGGGGGTGTGCCTGTGTCAGTAGGAACTGAACTCCCAGCAGTAATTTTATAGTTCTGGTGATATCTCAGGGAATAATAAATACCGCTTTCTCACTACAAGGACAAAATTAAAGTTTGTATGAATATGCTGTACAGTGGCAGAGGGGGATTTGGGTATAAATTAATTATATATATATATATATATATATATATATATATATATATATATATAATTTATAGAAAAAAATTCACATAGCAATTTTCCAAGTGAATGAGCATGCACATTTGTTCTGGGCAAATAAGGACACAAACAACAAATCGTCTTAAAGCTTTTTTTTTTTCTGAGCTTAACAAAAGTTTTTCACTGATTTAATATGAAAAATAACACATTTGGACACTAGATGGTGCTCAATATCAAATTTTCTTATAATTCACCATCTAGTGCAGGGGTCAACAACCTTTTTCCACTTAAGGGCCAGATTCAATGTATGTGAATGCAAGGAGGGCCGCATTCACCTGCTAATAAATTAGATAATAATCCAACACCGTAATAATAACAGTTCAGGTTTACCTCACTTTAAGGTGCTTCACTAATACAAAGCCAGTTCACCCTGAGGGAGCATGCAGATTCACTCCCTTGAGGTTTTCCCTCCCATACACCCTCCCACCCCCTCTTCCCTACAGCGATTAGTTTATTCAACTTTATACTCACCCTCTCCATGGCTCTCATGCAGCTCCAGCATGTCCCCCGGACCCTTTCCTTATGGCACCCAGCCACTGATGCTGATACTATAAAGTGAAAACTGGCTTGCTGCACATTAAGATGGTTTTCACTTTATGGCAGTGCACTGATCCCTGTCCCGCTGTATGATAATAATCAACAAAATGCAAGAAACTTACCCAGCCCCCACACCTCTGGACCCCTTTACATTACATTGCCCTCCCGAACCTCTGGACTCCTTTACATTACACAGCCTCCGAACCTCTGGACCTCTTTACATTACACAGCCCCATACCTCTGGACCTCTTTACATTACACAGCCCCATACCTCTGGACCCCTTTACATTACACAGCCCCCGAACCTCTGGACCCCTTTACATTACACCGGCCCCGAACCTCTGGACCCCTTTACATTACACAGCCCCCATACTGGACCCCTTTACATTACACAGCCCCCATACCTCTGGATCTTTTTACATTACACAGCCCCCTTACCTCTGGACCCCTTTACATTACACAGCCCCCATACCCCTTTACATTACACAGCCGCTCGCAGCTCTGTCCTTTCCTACCTTAGCCCATGCACAGACAGGAGACAGAGCAGAGCGGAGGGAGCTGAATGAGAACACGGGAGGGACATACAGCAGCGTTGATGACGCAGCGGGAGCTTCCGGAGGTAATTTTTCATATTAACAAGGAGGTCCGTTTTCATCCGATATCCCCATAGAGGAGAGTGGAGCTCTGACAGTTCCATCTCTGTACAGTGAGCGGAGACGGACTCGTTATCTGTCTGCTCAACGGGGATCAGCGGATCGATCCCCCGCTAAGCAAAGCGGAGTCCGCCAGGCGAACCACCATGTGAAAGGACCCTAAAAAAAAAAAATACAGTGGAAACTTAGTTTACGAGTAACGCGGTTAACTAGCGTTTTGAAAGAGCAACTTTTTTTTTTTAATTCTGACTTGGTTTGCGAGTGTTGTCTCACAAAACAAGCAGAATTCAAACTAATGGGGTGTGCAGTACTGCATTTGTCCAGAGGTGCGGGGGGCGCCGGTGACACTCGGAACGGTTCAGAAATACTCAAAATCACTCAGAAATACTCCGTTCCCGAGTATTTCCGAGGCTTTCCAAGTTCAGCCGAGCTGTCCCCGTGTATTTCCGAGGCTCTCCGTTGCCCCCCCCCATCTCTGGCCACATGCGGTATTGCATGTAATAGAAGTCAATGCGGAACAAAGTATCTTAGTTTCCATTGACCTCTATGGGGAAACACGGTTTGATATGCGAGTGCTTTGGATTACAAGCATTCTCCTGGAACAGATTATGCTCATAATCCAAGGTTCCACTGTAAAAGAAAAAGAATGCAGCCACCACATCTAATGATTGGTAAGCTGCAATATATTACATTTTTGGTTTTGGGTTTCATACCGCTTTTAATGAAAAAACATTAATCCAGCTTCTGTAATGGCCTAATAACATTCATTGTTTTGCCTCTATTCACACAGAAGGAATGTACATGCACCTCCATTGGGTTGAATTGCAATGCAGAAGCACACCCCTTTGTGTTTTCTTATCTGATTGGCATTCAGTTTGGAGAAATAATTTGTGTGATTGGCTGCTATCATTGCCCACTGGCCTTCTCATTGAACAAAGCTGTTAAGGAATAGTTTGAGAAATTAGCATACAAGGATTTTGTGTCACCGGGAGAGGGCAGTTTGTTGGGTTGGATATTCCTTTCATGAAGTTTATTTTCTAGTCGGTGGGTTTGTCGAAGAGCCGGTGGCATCATATTGCTGGGATGCCTAATAATTTCTAGTTCTACCCCCTGAAGGCTCTTCATTCTGTCTCGGCAAAGTTGCTGATAAGAAAGTAGACACCTCTCCGGGGACTTCGCTAGGTCATGTTTTCCTACATATATATATTTCATTTTGCTGAATGTGCTTCAAACGTCAAGGTCCTACCAGCAGACAGCACAGCTGAATATATTTCTTTCTGCTCCTTAAGTGAAGTGCTGTCAGGGAATGCTGTGCTGGTATATCAATTGAAAGGGCAGAAGACCATGAAAAGCTCTTCATATTTTCATTACATTCCAAAATACGTCTCCTACATAAAACAAGGAATTCGACAACAAGCTCACCAGGATAATGACCAATGTATTAAGGACCTCAAATACAGAACTCAAGGTGTGTTTTAATAAATGAATATTTTATTACTGCTGTGTTTTTGCAGCACTTGGAAGATATATTATTAGGGGTCAACCGATTATCGGGGTGGCCAATATTCACTTTCTGTTTTTGAAGAATCGGTATCGGTCACAAATTCACCGATATTGCTTCAAGGGGTTGTACCGGGGTGATGCTTGTAGCTGCAGGAATCACCCTGGTACTCTTCTTCAGAGCGGATAATTAGCTTTCTTGTAATAACAACCGATGCGGCTAAACAGCCGCTTGGCTGTTATTGCAAGCAGCAGGAGGGGACGCCGCCCCCCCCCCCCCCGGTAACCCGCCGCCGCTTTGCCCAGATCTGCCATCCAACCGGGAGGCCCCCAGTGACCAGCCAGCATGTCCCCCGGCTGGCCGGAGACCGGAACAAAGCTGATCCGGTTTTGTTCGGGTCTCGGATCTAGTAACCCAGAAGCAATGTCATGACATCACTTCCAGGTTACCGGCATCATAAAGGCACCAGTTTTAAAAAGTATTCAAAAACGGCGATCTTGGTGTTTTGAATACTGGAAAAAATACTAGGGAAAAAAAATGATCTCGGCTTCCCAGCCGAAGAAACGACGGTGTTTACATCAGCTGAGGCCAGGCGTGATGTCATAATGTCGCGCCCGGCCTCCGAAAGTCATACAGATCGGAAGATTGCCGGGGACCATCTGGTCCGCAGTATTCTCTATGGTAAACGGCTGCCGGATGATTCATTCTCCGCCTCGCTGATTGCACAGGCGGGCCGGTAGAAGCAACAGAGGGATGCTTTAAAGTAAAATAAGGAAATGTAACATATTTTAATGTCATTTACAACTGCATTTAATTTTCATTCCTAAATATTTGCTAAACCTTTCTAGAATTGAATGATAAAAATATCTTGCATAATAATTTAGTAGATTTGAATACGTTTATTTGTATCCTTTTTAAGAGAATTACAATATTTTTACAATTACTTTTGTGTAAAACTGTAACAATATTATTTTATCACTTTTTTTAATGCTGATCTATTTTTTGGGCCGCATAATTACAGGATCTCCTTCCTCAGCAAATCCTACTTTGCTTTTTTGGCATTAAAAAAAAAAAAAAAGTTAAACCCGCCGTCTCAGGAAATGGTTGCATTCAAAATTAGGGCAGGAAGACATATCACCCTTCACCCTCTAGTGAATAAGGCAGTTATAGGATGCGTATGCTGAAATAAAATCTATAAGGTGCCATTGCTGTTGGTCCTGCCAGATATTCAGTGAGTTCCTGGCTTCCTGTTGTGAGGTGACAACGCTGCCTCTGCGGAACTGAGATCCCAAGGAGTTTTTGTTGTCAGTCTTGCCTGAGGTAGCTGGACAAAAATAAAAAAATTCATATATATATATATATATATACACACTCTCACCACCCACTTTATTAGGTACACTTTGCTAGTACCAGGTTGGGGGGGCCCCCTTTTGCTTTCAGAGCTGCCTTAATTCTTCTTGGCATAGATTCAACAAGGTGTTGGAAACATTCCTCAGAGATTTTTGTCCATATTGACATGATAGCATCACACAGCTGCTGCAGATTTGTCGGCTGCACATCCATGATGCGAATCTCCCATTCCACCACATCCCAAAGCTGCTCTACTGGATTGAGATCTGGTGACTGTGGAGGCCATTGGAGTACAGTGAACTCATTATCCAGTGGTGAGATGATTTGAGCTTTGTGACATGGTGTATTATCCTGCTGGATGGGTACACTGTAGTCATAAAGGGATGGACATGGTCAGCAACAATACTCAGGTAGGTCGTGGCGTTTAAACAATGCTCAATTGGTACTAAGGGGCCCAAAGTGTGGCAAGAAAATATCCCCCACACCATTACACAACCACCACCAGACTGAACCGTTAATTCAAGGCAGGATGGCTCCATGCTTTCATGTTCATGCCAAATTCTGACCCTACCATCTGAATGTCGCAGCTGAATCCGAGACTCATCAGACCAGGCAACATTTTTCCAATCTTCTATTGTCCAATTTTGGTGAGCCGGTGTGAATTGTAGCCTCAGTTTTCTGTTCTTAGGTGACAGGAGTGGCACCCGGTGTGGTCTTCTGCTGCTGTAGCCCATCTGCTTCAAGGTTCGATGTGTTGCACATTCAGAGATGGGATTCTGCATATCTTGGTTATAATGAATGGTTATTTGAGTTACTGTGGCATTTATATCATCTCAAACCACTCTGCCCATTCTCCTCTGACAGCAACTAGGCATTTTCCTCTACACAACTTCCGCTCACTGGATATTTTCTATTTTTTGGACCATTCTCTGTAAACCCGAGAGATGGTTGCGTATGAAAATCCCAGTACATCAGCAGTTTTTTAAAAACTCAGACCAGCCGTCTGGCACCAACAACCATGCCATGTTTAAAGTCAATCAAATCCTTTTTCTTTCCCATTCTGATGCTCGGTTTGAACTTCAGCAAGTCGTCTAATAAAGTGGCTGGTGTGTGTGTGTGTGTGTGTGTGTATATATATATATATATATATATATATTATGGGTTGATTTACTAAAGACAAATCTACTTTGCACTTTGCAGTCGCTTTAGATCTGAGGGGAAGATGGAAATAAGAGGAAACTCTGCTGATTTTATCATCCAATCATGTGT
This sequence comes from Aquarana catesbeiana, assembly GCF_042186555.1. Taxonomy (NCBI): domain Eukaryota; kingdom Metazoa; phylum Chordata; class Amphibia; order Anura; family Ranidae; genus Aquarana; species Aquarana catesbeiana. Next base: position 51,020,026 of record NC_133330.1, read on the forward strand.
GTGCAAGCAAAAATGATGTCCCCCTCAGATCTACAGCGACTGCACTTCCAAGTACACTTGTAGGGCAAACTGGATTTGCCTTTTAATAAATAAACCCCATAGTCTCTTAGTAAAGAAGGTGCTTTCTTATACATACAAAGAAAAAACTGTGAAGCTAGTGCTGGGCTTTCTTATAGCAAATCTTAGCATGGAAGCTTCTATAATTTCAAACTTATAGAAAGTTAGGAGCTTACTGAATATTCTGACAGAATCTTGTGTTTTTCTCTACTTGCAGCATTATTAACCACTTCAGTACCGGGCACTTTTACCACTTCCTTCCCAAGCCAATTTTCCGCTTTCAGCGCTGTCGCTTTTTAAATGACAATTGCACAGTTGTGTGATGCTGTACCCAAACACAATTTTTATCATTTTCTTCCCACAAATAGAGATTTCTTTTGGTGGTATTTGATCACCACTGCGGTTTTTATTTTTTTGCTAAACAAATAAAAAAAAGACAGAAAATTTTGAAAAAAAAAAAAGGTTTTCTTCATTTGTTATAAAATGTTGTAAATAAGTAAGTTTTCTCCTTCACTGATGGGCACTGATGAGCACGGATGAGGTGGCACTGATATGCAACACTGGGCACTCATAGGTGACACAGAAGGGCACTCATAGGTGACACAGAAGGGCACTCATAGGTGACACCAGGCCCGGATTTACTCCCTTTGCCGCCCCAAGGCCGGGCCCTTCAATGCCCCCCCCCCCCCCCCCACACACACACACACACACACACACACCACCAGAAAGAGCCCCCAGACATAATACGGTCGAAGACTGCAGACATGATACAAGAGATGGTCAGAGACTGCAATCATATTACAGGAGATGGTCAGAGACTGCAGACATGATACAGGAGACGGTCAGAGACTGCAGATATGATACAGGAGACGGTCAGAGACTGCAGACATGATACAGGAGACGGTCAGAGACTGCAGTTCCTATGGACATTAGTAGATAATGGCCGATCGGCCCTCTCACCTGACCCAGCGATACAGCAATGGTTCCTCTGATCAGGAGTCAGCTCACTCTGAATTGCCCGTGGCAATTCCGCTGGGTAGCACCCAGATCTGTATTCCTGCAATGACTCCATTCCTCTCTCTCAGCCAGGGATGGCACCAGGCTGTGTGGCTTTCCCTCTGGTGGCACAGGGCAGCCGGGTTCTCTCTCTCTAATGGTTTTCCCTCAGCAGTATCCTCTCCCTCTGGAGTCCTGGGTGTACTTTCCTGGGTGTAGACCCCCCCAGGACAAACCACCCCCCTCCATTAGTACAGACCCCCCCAGGACAAACCCCCATCCATTAGTACAGACCCCCACCAGGACAAACCCCCCTCCCTTCATTAGTACAGATCCCCCCAGGACAAACCCCCCTCCCTTCATTAGTACAGACCCCCCCAGAACAAACCCCCCTCCATTAGTACGGACCCCCCAGGACAAACGCCCCTCTATTAGTACAAACCCCCCCAGGACAACCCCCTCTCCATTAGTACAAACCCCCCCTCAGGTCAACCCCCTCCATTAGCACAGACCCCCCCAGGACAAACCCCCCTCCATTAGTACAGACCCCCAGGACAACCCCCCCCCCTTCATTAGTACAAACCCCCCCGGACAACCCCCCCCCTTCATTAGTACAGACATCCCAGGACAAACCCCCCTTCACTAGTACAGACCCCCAGGACAACCCCCCCTCCATTGGTGCAGACATCCAAGGACAAACCCCCCCTTCACTAGTACAGACCCCCCAGGACAACCCCCCCTCCATTAGTGCAGACATCCCAGGACAAACCCCCCCCTTCACTAGTACAGACCCCCCAGGACAACCCCCCCTCCATTAGTGTACAGATGGAGACAGGCTTGGGCGGGAGTGAGAGACACAGGAGGACACAGGAGAACACGCGCCCCCCCCTCCCCCGCACAGAGACCAGCCGCTCCGATCTCCTTCGGCTGCTCTCCTTCTCTGACAGGAGGAGGGAGGGGGGACAGGCTTGAGCATCGTAAAACCAGCAGCGGCGGTGACCTGCGGAGGACGCCGCCTCAGTCTGGACACACACAGAGAGGAGGAAGAGGAGCACTCTAGTGCTTCAGCGCCCCCACCTCTCTGGCGCCCGGGTGCTCTGCATCACATGCTGCTATGTTAGTGTGGGGGGCGGCCGAGAATTCGTTGCAGGAGCGGCGCCGCCCCTGTACCACTGCCGCCCCGAGGTCTGGCCTCGGTGGCCTTGTGGGAAATCCGGCCCTGGGTGACACGGATGGGCACTCATAGGTGACACGGATGGGCACTCATAGGTGGCACGGATGGGCACTCATAGGTGGCACAGATGGGCACTAAAGGGCAGCACTGATTGGTACTTATGGGTGGCATTGCGCACTGATTGGCGGCACTAATGGGCACTGATGGACACTGATGGCACTGGTTGGCATCACTGATTAGGAGGCACTGGCAGGTATTGCTGGTGGGCACTGATTGGCATGTGTGGGCACATATTGGGATCGTGTGGGCACACATTGCCACCCATGGCCACCAGGGATGCCATACCCTGGTGGTCATCAGTGGTGGCCATCCCTGGTGGTCCTGGGTGGGCATCCGAGGGGGCTGCACTGAGAAAAATCAGCGCAGACCCCCCCTGTCAGAGGAGCAGCCGATTGACTCTCCTCTACCTGTAAAAAATACTGTGGAAAAAAATCAAGAACAAATAACATATCAGGTGTATGTGTCACAGGTGTCAAACAAGATCTAATAAAACATATGATTAAAAAATCCAGTGCAAATGCGGTGTAAATAATCCTAGAAAAAATATACTTGCACTCAAAAAAGGACAGAAAAAAATAGTAGTACTGATCTACAAAATCGCAAAGGAAAAAGCATAAAAGATACCAGAAAACATTATATATCCAAAATGTGTGCAGATATGAACAACAGTTATATAGTTATGATAAATAGTGTAGTGATGTGGCAGAAAAGATCACCATCCAAAAGATATTAGTGTCCGAGCAGATTAAAAGTCTTAAAAAAAAGTTTAAAAAGGAAAAAATTTTCTGCGAGAAGTGACTTTGCTTCCAAACGAATCCCGTGTGAATAATTGTGAAATCTCCTTCTCTGGAACCCCCAAATGTGTCCCCACTCACCAGAAAGCCCAACCCCTGCAGGGGTAATGGGCAATTGAAAGTAAATCCACCAGCAGGAAATCGATCGATGTCCCCCTCTGTGTTTCCGTGATCATCTTCCTGGTTGGGCTGTCAATGGTCTGTCAATGGTCCTCCAAAAAAGTCCACCAGATCATGTCCATATGTATGGGGAAGAGAGGAGCCTCATAGTGTAAAACCAATTTGACTTTTATTTGTTCAGTCCACTTACAAAGAATAGTTAAAAACAGTGACTAACATGTGAGCCTGTTCCGCCGGCTGGTGTAAGGCCGATGACTGGAACAGTAACGAGGCAGCGGCTTGCGTTCCACAGCCGAGCTGCCGAAAACCAGAAGTAACAGCGAAGTAACAGCGAAGTATGCGTACCAACGTGACCACGTCTTACGCGTTTCGTCATGAAGACGTCATCTGAGGGCGCCTCAGATGACGTCTTGATGATGAAACGCGTAAGGTGTGGTCACGTTGGTACGCATACGTCGCTGTTACTTCGCTGTTACTTCCGGTTTTCGGCAGCTCGGCTGTGGAACGCAAGCCTCGGCCTTACACCAGCCGGCGGAACAGGCTCACATGTTAGTCACTGTCTTTAACTATTCTTTGTAAGTGGACTGAACAAATAAAAGTCAAATTGGTTTTACACTATGAGGCTCCTCTCTTCCCCATACATATGGACATGATCTGGTGGACTTTTTTGGAGGAACATTGACAGACCATTGACAGCCCAACCAGGAAGAAGATCACGGAAACACAGAGGGGGACATCGATCGATTTCCTGCTGGTGGATTTACTTTCAATTGCCCATTACCCCTGCAGGGGTTGGGCTTTCTGGTATGTGGGGACACATTTTGGGGTTCCAGAGAAGGAGATTACACAACGATCACAATTATTCACACGGGATTCGTTTGGAAGCAAAGTCACTTCTCGCAGAAAATTTTTTCCTTTTTAAACTTTTTTTTAAGACTTTTAATCTGCTCGGACACTAATATCTTTTGGATGGTGATCTTTTCTGCCACATCACTACACTATTTATCATACTGTTGTTCATATCTGCACACATTTTGGATATATAATGTTTTCTGGTATCTTTTATGCTTTTTCCTTTGCGATTTTGTAGATCAGTACTACTATTTTTTCTGTCCTTTTTTGAGTGCACGTATATTTTTTCTAGGATTATTTACACCGCATTTGCACTGGATGTTTTATTAGATGTTGTTTGACACCTGTGACACATACACCTGATATGTTATTTGTTCTTGATTTTTTTCACAGTATTTTTTACATAATATCATCACTTTGTAGGATATTAGTATCCTATTATAAATATTTCTGAACAGCGCCACATTTCCCACCAGAGATTTCTTAATTTTTTGGATTCCACCTCGGTGTTTTTTTCCATTTTTTTGGGGGGGCTGCAGTTCTCCTTTAATACATTGTCCTAAGCGCGGGAAATTTTGAGTTTGTGTCTCCTCTACCTGTGTCTGTCCAATTTACGGCTCTTCCTGTTTACATCCTGATCAGCCGTGATTGGACACGCCAGATCACATGGTATAGAGTCTCCATCAGAGACTCTTTACCTAGATTGGAGTTGCGGTGTGTCAGACTGACACACCGCAAAACGATCGCCACGATGCGCGCCCCCTGGGGGCGAGCAGCGGCATGTTATCCTGACACGACATATGACGTCCGGTCAGGATATCGCAACCACTTTGTCGACGTCATTTTGCTATATTGCGGGCGGCAAGTGATTAAATAGACCAAACATGGAGAAATGTGCGTGTATTGCAAAGCTATGCTTACTGTATTTTCCACTTTTGCCCAGACATTTTACAACTGCATACTACATTACTTCGGTTACTGCATGACCTATGACTGGCTGTGATGATGAGCAATCTGTAACTTAGCACTCCTCCATGGAAAATCTATATATCCATCCACACCCAGCGACTGTTAATTAGCTGACTCCTTGCAATGTTTTCTATCAGTGCTCAGAATACTGGTGTCTGGTCCTCTTCAGCATCAGCCAGCTGCTTCTCTTCCAGAATGAAATCTTAGCCAGTGACCTCTGTACAAAGGATGTCGTTTAACAGCTCGTGGGAACCAGAGAAGATGCACAACCACCAGCCTGGAATACGGGCCTAGTTTCCATTTCCCTGTCTGGATTCTAGGAGGTTAAGAAATACAAGATGCTTATCCTTCCTTCAAGGTGTCAATATATATATATATTGCAGGGAAGGTGCACACAATGTTGCCTTTTAGATACATGAATTCAGCTGCATAGTGTCCGTAGATACGGTATATCTAAGCTTGACGCTGCACATTGCGATAACAAAACATCATATACAAAAATTACAGCATGCTTAATAAAGTTGGATATAGATATTTTTTTTCTGTTTTTCCAGGCATGTGAATGTTAGGTTAAATGGAATATATAATGTTTTTAGATCTTTTTTTTATAAATCATTTTTAGGAGTTAATATTTTTTCTTCCTTTTAGCAAGGTACATTGCTTTGAAATGTTTTATAAACCTTTTCTGAGCAATATATTTTTATCTAATATTCATAGGGGTTTTTAAAAACCTTCTTGTAGCCAGCATGGTGGTGATGGCGAGACTGCAATACCAAGGTTTCTGCTCACTAGTTTATTGTTGAATTCATATATTTCATGCACACATGCCTGAATAAACATCAGTAAGGGAGACGCTCTACCCTCCCAGTAAAGAAGATGCGTTCTTTAAATGGCAGAAAAATTCTGTAGAGCTAGTGCTGGGCTTTCTTATAGCAAAGCCCAGCATGGAATCTTCTTTATTTAAGGCTCCATTCACAATTGTACGACTCCAAAGTTGCGTTGCCTTTGGAGTGCAACTTTGACACAACTTTGGATGGATGCAACTTGGATACAACTTTGGCTTTGACTACAGATAATAGACAACTGTTGCACACAAGTTGCTTTTTATAACATTCAGGTGCGAATTTCTGAGGGTTAACATTGAAGTCTATTGCCCTCAAGTTGCATGAAAGTCAGACCATGGCATGAACTACTTTGAAGTTGCTGCAACTTTAAGTTGCGCATATATGAATGGTTATCACTGGAAAACATGGGGAACGACCTATCATGAAACTTTGATGTCCTAAGTTGCAAACACAAACAAAATTTGTGAAAGAAAAATAAATAAAAATACAATTGACTAAAATTCTTTATAGCTTCATTTTTAATGTGGTACCAAGGAGGGTGGTAGAGACACAGGACTAGATGATCTGTTTTGGGATTTAATATTTTTCCAGTTTGATCTTGGAGCTAAATTGATTTACCAGTGGAGAAGTAATTGGCTTTCTTAATCTAACCTGTAGAAGGAAATAGTTTTATTATGCAGGAGGTCAGAAACCATTACCACACTTTTAAAACCTGCATCTGAGCGTGGAAAACTGGCGACATTGGAAGTGGTGCAGAGGAAGGGGGTTTCTTCCCCCACATACCTGTAAAGATTAGGATTTTTTTAATGCCATCTTCAAAGACTGTTTAATACAGGTACTTATATAGCACCGTCAATTTACACAGCGCTTTACACGTTGTACATTCACATCAGCCCCAGCCCGCAAGGAGCTTACAAGCTAAGGTCCCTACCTCACATTCATACATAAACATAGTAGGGCCAGTTTTGAGAGGGGCCAATTAACCTACTAGCATGTCTTTGGAGTGTGGGAGGAAACTGTACTCAGAAGAAACCCACACAGGGAGAACCTGTAAACGCCACCCAGGTAGTGCTGTGGTTGGGATTCGAGCCACCAACCCTAGTGCTTCCAGGCAGAAGTGCTTATCCACCATGCTGCCCCACCATGAGGTTTTTGTCGACGCAGTCCCATTGGGGAGATTTTTTTTTTTTCCCCATTTCCTTTCTTTTAGACACAATAGGAGAGAATATATCATCAAATTTACTAACAAATGTCACTAAAACGTGTCCCCATTAGAAAAACGTATTATTTTCCTGTTCTGGTGACAATTTTAAAATGTGGATTGTCCCACATTTTCTATCCAGGTGTCAAAGGTCACTGGAACAAATAGAGTAAATCTCTTCAGTGGTGCTCATTTAAGTATATGCTTACTTTGTCCAAAAATAAGTGGTGTCTTCGAAAAAAAAAAAAAAGGGTTTGACGATAAAGAATAAGAGTGACATTTCCTCCGTATGTTTTTTGGGCTCCTTGTTATCGTATTTTACAAATCTCTTCACGCTGGGGCATCAGGCTCAGCCGCAGTTGCAGCATTCGGTCCCTGTGAGAGACGCACGCAGTGAAGCAAATTAGCCTTTTCACTCTCCCATTCTTCAAGCTAGAAACTGAGAAATTAGGCCAGCACCTCCCATATGCTTTTAATTGAGTGAAAACACTTAAAATTAGATCCACTGTACATATGGCATCTCTTGCTATTACACACAAGGAAATAGGCCTACTTTCCTTTAGTTGGCATGGTTTTGTTTAGTTTGGAAATCTTATAGTCTCTACATCATTTTTTAAAGTAGGTGTAAACCCAACCACTAAAATCTCATAAAAGCTTTAAAGTAATAATAAAAGTAGATTTTAATATTTTTAAATCTGTAGCTTGCTTCAAAGTAGTACTGAAGGCAAAACTTCTTTCCGTTTTGCATAGAGTAAGGGAGGATTATAACCACTGTTGGGTTATTTTTTTGCCATCTTTGGGGAATTATCCCTTCACTTCCCATGTCCTACAGCTAAAACAGGAAGCAAGAGGAAATCCTACAAAGTGAGGGAATCCCTGGTGGTCAGCAGAGCTAGTGTCTTTATTGGAAGATTCCCCCCCCCCCCCCCCCATTCCTGTTCTGGGGACAACCCAACCCAACGGTAAACATGACAAATAGAGGGGTTGAATCTCCCTAACTGGGGCACAGACCGCAGTAAAAACCTGACTTGTGTTCTCATCCTTCTCCACTCTATCCAAAACTAGAAAAAAAATGCCTTTAGTTTATTATACCTACTGATACCTGGTGATCCTACCATGACTCTTTGTTAGGGGACTTCCCGATATAGTGGTGACTGCCTTTAGTGCCATCAGGAGTTGCTAGTCTTCATCAAGCCTTAACCCGCATCCCTAAAGCCAGGTACACAGTATGTCCGTTTTTTTTTTTTTTTAATTGGCCAATGTCTCCCGACATTCGGCCCGTGTGTACCAGGCTTTAGTGCATTTTGTTGTGGTTACCAATTAACATCCCCCTTAAACCCTGAGAGCACTTCACCCCGAGCCCACCCACTTGTGACATTAGCAAATCAACATTCGCTATTGTCTTCCTGCTTCTCCTCCTGGCCAATCATTACCGGAAATGGGTCCCAAGACCGAATTGGCTGGGAGGAGAAGTGACCGGATTGGCCGGGAGGAGAAGCCGAAGCCGCCCGTGACCTAAATGTTGTAAGTGTGGGGCAGGCAGGCAGGCTGGCGGGTGAGGGGGTGTGTGGATGGTTTCTTTGCCCCCCTCCCCCCCCAAAAAAATGGAGCACCAGCCGTCACTGCACCATAGCATGTATGTACGTTGGTGTTTACCCAAACACATATATTATTGTGGTGCAGTGGTTTGATTTGACCTTTTACAGTGCTTCTCACATTGCAAACTGTGCAAGGCTGAGATTTCTTTTTGCAACGTTTGTTGTGGAAGGCTTGAGTGATTGCCTTAAAATGCAGACAGTCAGAACAGACAAATCAATATGTCTGCAAATCCGTATATCCGTAATAAAAATCCCAAAATGTGGCATGAAAAATGTAAAGGCTACAAAAATTACTTTATGCAAAACGGTAAAGTAATAACTTGAAAAAATGTATCCTCACTGAAAATTTGTCATGGTTTCCCTTTAAGTCCAAAGTATTTATAGGACAGGTTACATTTGATGAGCATTAAAATGCTGCTAATATCAAGTTGTGACTGTTATTGCTGTTTGATATACAGCTCCTTTGCATTCTTAATTAAATTTGTACATCTTTAGCCGATACGGTGAGACATCGCGTTCAGACAAGTGAACCGGATATTTGTCAACTCTGCATTTTTCCTGCACCTTGGCATCATTCTGCCACGTCCAGCACTTTTCGACTCTGGCACTTGAACACAAATTGCTTTATTCCTGACGTGAATTAGTTCTGGATATTGAATCTCATTGGTAATTATAAGGGAGATGCTTTGTTTTCTGTTTTTATGTTTATAAAGATGATTTAATATTTATGCATTATGGATGAGCTGGATCGTTTTACCGCGTGTTATGAGAATTAGAGGACCTGTCACATTCATTCAACACTGTACGTTATAGGACTATTTCTGAAAGGCATTTTATTTACAGTGAACATGCACTTTAAGTTACAAAAGTCCCTTCCTCAGAGAGAACACCACAAGATGCATGCAAATGCTTTTTTATTATTTTTTATTAAATGGACTGCACTGAGGACAGAAAGCATACACTTAAGAGAATACATTTGTACATGTAAAAGTTTTTCCTCAGTTGTAACAAAAATTACTTTCAGGCCGTTTTCATTGTTGTGTCCTTTATCAGGACCGCATGACCTAGGTCAGGGGTCTCCAAACTTTCTAGACCAAGGGCCAGTTTATTGCCCTTCATACTTAAGAGGGGAAAGACTGTGGGCAGTGGGAGGAAAACATTTACATAGTGCCTATGGTCGTTCGGAGGAGAAATGTTTTAAGCAAAAAACAATAATGAAGAACAGGGGTGGGGGAATCTTAGGTGGTGGCACTCTTTCAGTCAGCATGCTTTTACATTTTCTGCACATTTTAAGAGCAATGCAAATCCAAGCTGCACTCTTTAACTCTTCACATCTATGCCTGTTGGCAGTGCATGCAAATTAAGCGCTTTCCTAACACGCACAGAAATGTGATGCTCCTAACAGGTACAGGGGGGTGCCATTTTTTTTCTTATCTCATGGTGCTGCAGGATCATGCAGTTCGGTGCGGCACAATTTTATAAAAGGCTCAGAGACTTTCCCCAAGTTTAAGATGAATGGGCTGCCTTTCCTACGACGATCAAGAAATGTATAGGGTTGCACGCACACTAAGGCTCACCATACTGGTGTGAACCTAAACTAACCAGTATTCGGTGTTCAGCCAGTGTAGCAGGGAGGTGCTTGACATGAATGTAACAGATAGCAAAACCAGGATAAAAGGACAGAAAGTCACCAGCACTCCAATGAAATTCACATTTTTAGAAAAGACATCCCATCTGTCAAATAAATGTTCCAATGTTGAAAAGGTAAAAGTTCCATGGAACTAGTCTTGAGTACAACAAGTTTTTTTTTTGCACATTAAGAGAGAGAGCTACCATGTTGTGGAGTCTCCGAACCCCCCTTCATCAGGCCTTAAAATGCTGACGGTGATTGTGTCCTTATCGGTGATCCTTAACAGCCATTATCCCCTATGCTATTACTTGCAAAATCTTCATCCAGTTTTTTATTTTTCACTGCGGGCATTTTAAGCCCTAATGAAAGGAGAATTCTGGACCCTGCATTGCGTTGACTTTTCCATTTGTTTTGTGCAATGAAAGCCTTCTGTTTTTTGGCTTGGGGTTTATAATACATTTTTTAGGTATTTTTATTTGTTTTATTTTAGCCCAGCTATTGTGTTTTTATTTAGTTTGTTAACAGTAGTTCTATGGCACTCTCATCCTTTCTACATCTTAAACCATTCTGGGGACCCCCAAGGATACCCCAGTCGATAGAGAGCTGCGCCAAGATTTTGAAACATGAGCCTTATGCGTTTCAAGCTCCTGGTCCAGTGCTTTACCAACACATTTACGGTTCAATTCTTTGGGTTTTATTTTTTTTAATGACAGGATCCCTTTAAGGTATACAGTAAATCACGCCAGCTCCCAGACACTAATAAATATTAATTTCAAGTGTCGGGTTTTGCTTTCCTTTATTTGTTGTTGTAACTTTGATACGATGGCCTTGAATTAATTTTTGGCACTGAGCAAGTGATTAATAGCCAGGTTTTAATTGCCGAACAGCTGACTCTGTCTATTTTGCTCCGTTGATGGGGACAATAAAATCCAAAATGAAGGGTTTTCTTGGCGGTAAGTTTATTATCTCGTGTGATTTAGAACATAGCTAAAAAATCTGCATTATCCTTGCGGTTTGGTCGCCTCTTCACATCTGTATTATTTTAATAGTGTGTCAAACCTTTGCACTTAAAATTCTGATAATTTTTAATCACATGCATTCCAAAGCCTCAAAATTAAGTCTTAAGAAAATGAGAATTTTACACATGGGCAGACAATGCTACCCAGAGGCCTACTTTTCATTTTTCCATGAATATTAATTTTAATAACACATGCCAGATAGAGGGTTGTTTTATACTAATGCATAAAATTTACAGCTTTGAAACGAGCTGCAATATGACAAGTTGGGAAGAAAACAATTTGTCTGAAAGGCAGACATTTATACATTGTTAATTGAAAGGAGACCTCTGTATAGGCAATGTGTATTATATATTGTAAGTTATTCAAAGGGTATTCTTGGCCAAACCACTCCAAGGCGAAAAGTAAAAAAAAACAGGTGAACATTGTGCTTGTAATCTGAAGTTCTCTTTTGTTCATCTTTAATCAAATTTTTATAGCCTCAAAGTAACCAAAATCAACAGGATTGCCTGGCAGGACTGCAGCCTCTTTCTATTACTCTATGAAGTCCACTTCCAGAATGTGTTGCTTCTGAAAAGCATTAAAACAACTTCTAGGATGTATCTCCTATGCCCTGCTCTTCTTACCACTGTTCCCTGCCTTTATTACTGCCACAGCCAGGGCTTGCTATGTATGGCTTGCTGTAAAAATGAAGCTGCTTCTGTGTAAAATGACAATTGCAGATATTCTATTATTCTGCAAGTGTCTCCAAGCAAATGCAATGTAGCAATTATGACATTCTCTTTAATATTTAATCCCTATGTAGATCAAAGTGTGATCTTGTTGTGCATAGGACATCAGGTAAAATAACCATAAAAATAAAACAAAAATTCATCCCACCTCATTAACTCCTATTTATCTCTTATGACCGCATTCTTTCCTACCACAAAAAACTGATTTTTTTTTTTAAAACTCAGATTTGAAAACGCTCGTATGAATAATATGGATCGTGGTTGTGTGTGATTTAGCTAGTGCGAAGTGCAAAGCTGACTTCCATGATCAAATGTATTTTTTATTTTTTTTTTTTTTTTGCTTATGCAGGTTAACTTGATGTCCCCAACCAACCCTGTCCTGTCCCAGCTGCTTATACTCACCTTTTACCCATTCCCATTTGGCTTAATTTACCTGCTGGAGCTATGAGGCGTACCCTCACTTTTTGGTTAGAAGAAAGCAGATGATGGGATTGAAGACAAAACCTTAGAGTTGCCACCCACTGCAGAATCGATATGAATCACATCTGGGTATGAGGATCATGTGACTCTCACTTTATACTACAATGCAGTGCTAACTACTTGGCCTTCATGTTAATACCTGTTAACAGGAGTCCATAGCCTAGTGTAAGCTCCTACAGATTAAATTTGAGCTTGCACAGCTTTTTCCTTTTGCTTCTGCAGGTAAATTATGTAGCTAAAGTGTGAACTTGTGGTGTGTGTGTGTGTGTGATAGAGATATCTATCTATCTATCTAATCTATCTATCTATCTAATCTATCTATCTATCTATCTATCTATCTATCTATCTATCTATCTATCTATCTATCTATCTATCTATCTATCTATCTATCTATCTATCTATCTATATATATATCTCTATCTCCAACTGGGCTTTAAAAGGTCTGTCAGCAAGGTGTGTTGGGGTGCTATACAAATGAATGACACCACATTGCACCAAGGCAAGCAGTGTGCGTTGTGGTAAACTTCATTGCAGTGCACACATTAGCAGCTACATAGTGTGAATGGGCCCTTAAAGGCAACTGTATTTAATTTTTATTAACTACAAATACTAGGCTATTGTAACTCTTTACATTATTGTCTCCTGTCCTTTATATAAAGAATAGATTTATACGATTGCCCTCTAGTGACCTCTTAGAAATGTTAGCACTTTATACATGCGCGCCCATACAAATATGTGCAACAAGAAAATGGTTTCCCTTTTACATGCATGCATTTAATTGTAACATACATACACATAAGAACACCAAGCAGACATCAAAACTATTGTGCGGAGTAGTTGCTTAGGACTTAATAAACTTTTATTTAGGTATCTAATAATTTGTAATTCTGTATGCAGAATTCTCTTATGCAGCTGCTGAAATTCCAAATCATGCCAGCAGTATGAGCAACAAAAGACATGCCGGAATGGAGAAAAAAAGGAGGTATAGGGGTAGACTTGCTATCTCTGAGCTATCTGTGGCTATCTTGGTGAGAAAATTGTGATGGATTTTTTTCTGTTTCGGTTCTGTTGGGAAGTTTGCCCTTTAATTTCTAGCCTCGTGACGCAAAAGGAAATTGTAGAAAATCTCTCTAAAGTAAGGGCAGTTCCACTCAAGCCAGCCATAGATATATTGAGTCTTTGCTGAGTTCAGCTGGGACCAACCGAGATTCGATCCATCTATGGCCAGGCTGATTGCACCCAAGTTGATCCGTCTATCGGACTTGGGTACAACTAGCCTGTCAGGTTTCTAGCATGCAATTACTGCCCCTCGGCTATAGCTGTTAGTGGTAATCATTGTATTCTTCTGCCCATGAAAGCTCTTTGCTGGCAGAATACAATAGCGCTGCGGGAGGCATTCCCCCATCAGCACAGTCAGTGGTGGAAGGAAAGAAAATTGATTAATCTGTGTCTTGCCTTCGTCATCGTGTGAACAAGTGTTCCTATTAGAAGATCTCCTTATTTGGTGACAACTCTACTGTTTTGGATATCTCATCACTTTTTGTCCTGTTGATAATGGCGATTAGTTCAAATAGGGTATATGTACCCACTTGGCACAATATCACACTAATTTGACAATACTATAAAATTCTATTCTGAAAGAGGGCAGAATTTTGCCTTGTTTATTCAGATGCTAAAAGGTGCACCAGGAGCACCTACTGCCCGTGGGCACTCTACTACCCATGTGAATGACTGTAATAGAGGACACGGATTGATACAAATGTCCTGCGTATATAAATGTAGGAACATTGCATTGGTGACATTGATGAAAATATGAACTATGTTGAAAAAAATAAAAATAAAGATACCAGGTACTACTGGAGCTGATATCTGAATGATGACATCATCAGCAATTCATTCTGACATGAGGATGGCTTAAAGCAGCAATTTGATAACACACATTTCCTCTTCCAAGTCCGGCTTCTTGGTATTTTGTTTCAGTGTTTCCCTGCAGAGATGTCTTTTGTTATGCGCCTATCAAGCTGTGCATCTTATAAGGAGCTGCAAGCCATAAAATAATAAAAGATGCTCATTTTTTATTCCACAGGTCAAGTCATTTTGCAGTAAGCTTCAATGGGACTTGCTGGCAGGAAGGTCTAGTGTTCCCCACAGTCCCCCGCTGTGTGTAGACAGAAGTTGAGAAATCATAAAGTTAGATTTATTATTTGTTCAGCATTTGATTCCTCACAAGACTGCATGAACTGACACTGAAACAATTGAGCGCTGCCTTTTAACTGGGGAATAATGATACTATATCACTCACTAGCCTGCCAGTAAGGTAGCGATCTCTGGTGGATGTTTTTTTTAGAGGGCCTAGAAGCTACTCACTTGCTGTTTACGGCTTACAAACTTAGAGATGAGTTTGACAGTTTATCGGCTTTACGGATAGGTTCTCGTTCCTGTAGCTGCCTGTATAGTTGACGTTTTTCTTACTAAAGTGACTCTGATGCTTTTTTAAAAAAAGAGAAAAGAGCTCTTTGAAGAGAGAAT
This sequence comes from Aquarana catesbeiana, assembly GCF_042186555.1. Taxonomy (NCBI): domain Eukaryota; kingdom Metazoa; phylum Chordata; class Amphibia; order Anura; family Ranidae; genus Aquarana; species Aquarana catesbeiana. The sequence goes on from NC_133330.1 coordinate 51,035,078, forward strand.
TAACACTTAACCTGTCCACCTGCCCATTCCACTGATCTTCACTCTCTTCGAGAGCTAAGCTTGCTAAAGAATCTATAGCAGCCTTTCTCAACCAGGGTTCTGTGGAATCCTAAGGTTCCTCCAGAGGCTGCTAAGGGTTCCCTGAACAGAGGTTGATTAACCTCCCGCCCAATGGTGTCTTTATAGTTCTGGCATCAACGCCAATTTGCAAAGCCAACTCTATAGGACCAGTAGGGCTTCTCTTTTCTCAGGAAACTAACGGCTGACACCAATAATCATATTTACTCTCTATAAAGAGGAAACACATACGCATGCTCTGGGATGGCAGGTCAGCAAGCTCAGATCGCACTCAATGCGTTGCCAACCCTCCATTCCACAGTATCGGAGTGCATAGAGCCAGCACTGGCAGCGGAGGAAACAGGCGGCTGTAGATGGAGCAGGAGCCGCATAAGCCTATGATTCTTCTATAGCGCCGGCTCCTGTCCCAGGCAGAGTGATACCATTACACGAACACCTTGCACCTTTCTAGCAGCCTGGAGAACAATGCAAGCAGAAGTTGGAAAGGGAAAAGTCAGTATATTAAACATCACCTACACTGTACTTTTGCAATGGGCATATTAGCACTTCAGGCCGCTTTCACACTGATCCGCGGGTGCAGCACAGTGCACCTGCACCTTTCCTGTGGATTAGCTGCACTGAACCATACACTTCCATTATACCCTGAGGGAAAGTGCACCACACACGCAAGGTGTAATAGAAATCTAAGGCTCACTGCAGCTAACCCACAGGAAAGCCGCAGATTCATTGCGCTGCACCCACAGTAAGGGTAAACCGCAATGCATCAGTGTAAAAGCAGCCTTATAGGGGGCTTAGGAGTCGACTAAATATCGGTGCAGCCGTTTATTGTAGCCGATATTCATATTTTCCAAATAATCGGTATCGGTCAGAAACTTACTGATATTACCGATATTGGTCAGACCTCCTCCCCCTGTCTCTGTCAGAGGTGCGGCGGGCAGCAGAGAGATGGCATCTCTCACTGCCTGTCACGCATCACCGCTGTTCTGCCCCTACAGCAGGGCTGTGAAGGCTGCTTTTGACAGAACTGCAGGCGAGCAGAGCGATAGTTACGCCATCTCTCACCGCCCGCCTGCATGTGGAAGTTTACCCACTTGGACGCTGCTGGGGAGAGGCTGCTGGGGAGAAGCTGCCAGAAGTAGTGTAAGTAGTGACATGCTGCATCTGGTTTGCAGGTGATAGTGACAAGCTGCATCTGGGTGGCAGGTAACAGTGGCAAGTGCCATGCTGCATCTGGTGGCAGGTGATGTACAAAATATCGGTCTGAAAGGCGCCTAAAGAAATCGGTATCGGCCCTGAAAAAAACATTGGTCGACCCCTACTTAGTACACTAAGGGCTCGTTTTCATTTGAGGTTTGGGGAGCGGTAAAACACCATAGTTCACTGTGGCTTGTGACTGGTTACCAAATCACTTAAGTGGCCCTCTCCCTCTCCAAAAGGTTGAGCACCCCTGCTCTAGTTTCTTCAGAAAATTAGCTGTTCGAGAGAGAAACAAAATGGTGCTTTAAGCAGTTGGACAGGTAATGCTTTTTTTTTTTTTTTTTTTATCATCAAGACTTTTTATTTAAAATTGCAACAGTCGCTTTAGATCTAAGTCAGAAATAGTTTAGATCCTCTTGAGCCTTATGGAGACTACCATGACAAAAATCGTCCTCCAAATACTTGCCTGTGAACTGCAGTGGTATTCCCCCAGAGTCTTGGTAGCCACTCTGCAATGTTAGCTGTTACCTGTTTAGGTCTGATGAGGATATGTTTGGCTGCCTCTGCCTGAACAGGGAGGTTCACAGTTTTTGTCATTGCAGTTGGGGCCTACTCCAGGTGTGAAAGTCCGAGGCCCTGCCACTGTAAAAATGTAGGAGGAAATGACACCGGATTAACATTAAGGCCTAATGCAAGCTTCTAGACTCTTGTTTCTGAGCAAGGAAAGCTAGGTTTTTGGCTTTCTCAGGATTGGGGCCTGGAGCTTGATGGTTCCAAAGTGTCTTGGGTGGGATGGAACCTTCAAGCCCGTGTTTGGATTTTACTGGATGCCTGCAGCCTGTGTGAGTACACAGCTGTGCAGGGTCATTAAAAACCAAGCCTGAGGATAGCTCAGAGCTCCCAGTTTGGAGACTGCTCACCTTTGGAGACAATTGAACCAGGACGGCAGGGCAACACAGTCAGAGGGACCGGTAAGGAGTGCAGCGGTGCTACTGACAAGGAAGCCATGTTGATGGTAGAAACCCCTGCGTGGGCAACTGATTTCTATGTAAACTGTTCAGATCAGTTCAACAAATGTATTTATTCAAGCAGATGATCAGGATGAAGCCAAATATTTTTGGTGATGGCAGCATACAGGTTTCTTTTTTTTGGATCACTAAGCAGTATAAAAAAATATCAGGGCTTGTTGTTGCTTAGTATTGCTTGGTATGTTTTTGGGAAGTGGAAAGAAACCTATAAAAACACAGCTTAAGGTCACCATACAGATGTTGTCCTAGGTTGTAATTGAACCCTAGGGATGGGGGAAAAGCGATGGGGGACACTGACCAAACATTTTTTTGGCTTTCTCCTAAATTGGTCCTGGAGTGTGCATGTTTGGGGGGGTCATGGATATTCGATTAAAAGTTCCTTGAGGGACTGGAAATGAACGGTGTGTGAGTCCATGCTTGAAAACTGACATCACAAAGTAAATGAGAAATTTATAAATATGTATGTTCTCATAAGTAGAATGGAAACGTCTCTTAGATTAATGTATAAGATGGTTAAGAAAATTGCATGGGGAACCTGAGCGCATGGGTGACATTCTTTTCATTACTGGTTAGCGGTAAGGAATTAAATGGAAAAACTTGCCCCATCTGTTAACTAAGCTTCTTCCGCTAATAGACTATTGCTAGGAGTTAAAAACTAGCAGGGAATACTAATGTACTGTGCAGTGTAATGGTATTCACTCTCGTGGTCAGAGCAGTGAATCACGCTCCTCTGTAATGCGGGGACAGAGCTAAGGTCTTGTCACCAGCACAGTGCTCTCTTCTAACAATGGACTTCTGTCTTCAGGTTGCCATTTAGGTAACCACTGGCAGAAGTCAAAGGGAGGTTACAATTTATAAGAAATAACTGTCAAGGCTTTCTTAAAGGGCCACAAAAACATTAGTAATGCAAATATGCATAAATCTTTAAATAGACATGCTAATATTTAGGGACTGGTCATATTTTTTGGAAATCAGAAATTATGGATATGCATAAAGATGAACAGAAATTATATGGCAATTGGCGGTCATTTTTTGTATGTATGTTGATTTCCAGGCTCCTGTGAATTGCCCAGGTCTGGTATTATTCCCTATACCTCTTCTACAAATCAAATATGGCCAACAATAAAAACAACTGCACAGATGACTAAAGTGGAAAAGAGGAGACAGGAGATACAATATTAACTCCATAATTTATCTGTTGGTTCAGCTGTGATGATCTTATTTTTACTGGTTACTTTGTTAGGTGATGCTCATTATAAAACTACATTCAGAGGACAGGAAGAGTTGAGGGTGATGTCAGAGAGGGAGTTTAAAACCCCAAGAGCAGCCATTCTCAACCAGGGCTCCTGCTTGGGTTGCTAGAGGTTCTTTGTATTGTGGCTAACTGGTGCCAGCATAGTTCTAGATCCTTCACCACATAGTTACATCATTGTTAAGGTTGAATAAAGACGTTAGTCCATCCAGTTCAACCTGTGTGGTTGTGTGTTTAACCACTTCCGGACCGGCTGACGACGATATACGTCGGCACTTTGAAGAGGGATAACGTTGTTATGGCAGCAGCTAGCTACCATAACCCCGGTATCCTCTTCTCCAGTGAGTGGTCCGGTTTCAGATAAAAGTGGTCTCAGAGGCGGATTCGCAGCGAGATCACTTTTATTGGTGGTGGGAGAGGGTTGTTTTTGATAACATAAATCTGTGGCAGATGCTGCAGTGAAATCAGAAGAGTTGCATGCTGGTTGCAGGGGGAAAACCATTTTGGGCACATATGCAAGCGCCTAAAACATAGACCACCATCTTACATAATGTGTATCCTGGCTCTTAAATTCCATCCTATTTAATCCCCTCTGATTTATCCTTCACTCACATCTTAAATTTCAAAATGGGGGGGGGGTGCATTTTTAGAAATTTTACAATCCTTTTATTATAACTGGATTATCGTCTCTGTACATAAATGTAAAAATACAATAAAAATGGCAGACAATCTAAGGAGAGCAAGTGCAGATCACATTTTCACCATGACCTGCCGCGATGGGGCTACGTAGCTCCCAGTCCTTCCTTCACATTAGCATCATAACGGACCTGAACTGTGTCTCCTATCTCTATTTGCAAGTCTATACTCTTAGATCTTTCAGTCAGGCAGAGACCTGGCCACCGGCCCTCCAATGACAAGAAGACGCCTCTGTACTATATTGCTTCTCTGTCTGAGCTCTTCCCCCTTTATGGCTGTCTCCAACAATAAATATATTCTAGTTGCTTTTCAGCAGCATTCATTGGAGACTACTAAATATTGCAAGGAGGAAAGTAGTGCTGGAATCCCATGTTTACTTAATAATCTGGCCACTTTATTATCTGGCAATGTGGCATTGTTACACTGACATCTCCCTTCCTAATGATAGGCATGTGCGCTTCCTGTGTGTCAGCGATGGGTTCTTTAATGTAAATCTATGCCGATGCTCTGGTCCTGCATACTGATAGGGCAATGCAATTCAATCATTCCTATGCATTTTTCATCTGCTGTAAATGGGATATACTCTCAACAAAATGATACATGTGTAGGTCATATAGCGTTCAGGATCACAATAGTGACAAACATGAATGATGATTCTGTGTTCTTTGAAGCGGTTATTTTTGGTACTGAGATCTTGGTTGTTGTCGTTTTTGGCACTGAACTGTAAGCTCTTGGAAAGGGGCAGTCCAGTACTATTGGTACAGTGGAGTTGCAAAGGGTGTTTGGAACTGCAAAGGGTTTTAGGGATTTAGGTTAAAATGGTTCTAAAGCCATAACATTTTTTCACCTTAATGCATTCCTTGCATTAACCACTTCACCTCTGGAAGATTTACTCCCCTTCCTGACAAGGCCATTTTTTGCAATTGCACGGTCATGCGACACTGTACCTCATTTTTTTTTTTTTGCACTATAAACAAAGAACGATGACCATTTTGAAAAAGAAAATTACTTTTTGCTATAAAACCTATCCAATAAAAACAAAAAAAAAATCAAAGGTCTTCATCAGTTTAGGTCAATCTGTATTCTGCTACATATTTTTGGTAAAAAAAAATTATTACCATTATTACAGTGATCAGTGCTAAAATAGTCACTGTACTAATGACCCTGGCTGGGAAGGGGTTAACATCAGGGGCGATCAAAGGGTTAAATGTGTGCCTAGCTAATGTCTCAGTGTAGCGGGGGAGGTGCTGTTACTAGTTTGAAGGCATGGATCTGTGTTTCTGCTTTATAGGAACGCAGGATCCATGCATCTGTACTGACAGAACGGCAATCTTGTTTACATAGGCAGACTGCCATTTTGTCAGTGTACTGAATGATCAGAGGGTGCCGGCGGACATTGGGTCCGCGGGACCCGCTGTGTAAAATCACAGTGGGAGCGAGCCGCCACCAGCATGCACTCACACCTGATACCCGGAAGTGCAGGATCACGTATATATGTGTGTGTATGTGTGTATGTGTATATATATATATATATATATATATTAATTATAATGTGTATGTGATCCTGCGCAACGCGGTCGCCCTGTAGCAGTAAAGCTGTTATGGGGCAGTCAGCAAGTGGGTAAGATAAAAAAATGTTTAGGTATCAGTATCGCCTCCTCATCCCCCTTACACGTACCTCACTCGATCTAATGAGTCTGTAGCGGCTCACAAGCTTTGCTTAGGCCATTGGCTCCTGCTGCTGTCGGTCAAATCCTGTGATGGTCCCAAGCCACGCGGTCTGTATCTATGGATGGAAGCAGCATGGCTCAAGACCGAGCCTGTAGGTGTGCCACCATAGGAAGCAGCTTCCTGTGGTGGTACACTGAGAAGAGTAGGAGCGCTGAAGGGGGACCTGAGAAGAGGAGGATTGGGGTAGCTCTGTGCAGTACCATTGCACAGAGCAGGTTAGTATAAGCTTGTTTGTTAACTCTATTTTTTATTAAAATAAACACTTTAAAGGCATTGAGCATTTTTAAATGTGTTTGTTATCTTAACTAATTATATTACCTGTGTTGTTTGTTTGCCTTAGCTTGTAATGATCACATGTTGTGGCTGCTGTTTGTAGTTTCTTGGCTGATTAATTCCCCTATGTCCATGTATTCATTCACCTAGCTTGTCCCCGTTTGCCAAAGGCACAAGCAACTTCTTGTTCCAGGTCACACAGTGTCCAATACTATCATCATCATCTCCTCTGTGTTGCATCACAAATGTTTGGTTGAACTAGGTGGACTTGTACCTTTTTTGAACCAGAATATGTATCTGAGTGCTAATGTGATGAAAACACATCTCTTCCAGCATGGTGATCTTTTTGTTAAGGCTTGTTTACACTAGTGGTCGGGGGATGGTAAAATCACCTCTCCCAACTGCTCCCTCTTATGCTGCAAAACCAGCAGGTGGAGGTATACACATTCCACACCCATGACGCTTTGCATCACAGCGCAGCAAAAATGATTTCCGCTGTGAAGATCAGTGAGCAGTACCACCCACCAAACATGACCCATTCTACTGCATGGGGTTGTGCTAGTGTGGGGTTCATGAGGTTAAAGCAGATGGTGAAAAGGAAATACAAAGCCATCCTCCCTTGAGAGCAATGCTAGTGCAAACTAGCCCATAATTGCTCTGTGTCCCATCTAGTTACTGTTTAGCTCTTACCTGCACCAGTACTAGCCTGAGAGACCCAGGGATTGTGAAATATATGATTTCTTTACAGGAAATGTTAGTTCTTAGACTACAGAGGGCATGCATTAACCTGTGCAGTGACATGCTACATGCCTCATGTTTGAACACAAACATTTCTGACATTGGAATGTAAAAATTTACGCTACTATAGACTGTATGTAGAGGGCAACAAATGACACCGTAAAACGACATGATCAACGACATCTCACACAGGTAAAAACCACAAGTGGAAGGTTTATAATGCCTTTTAAGGTTCATTTTTTTTTTCTTTTTCTATTTCAGGTAGAGCATGGAAAGGTCTGCCGCATTTTTCTAAATGCTGTATGACCTTGCTGAGGAGATTGACCTTCTCTATGTGCCCTAGTGCCTATTGTCTCCAGTACAGAAAGTTAGGAAAAAAATTAAATTTTGTGTCACTGGTTCAGAAATAACAGGGAAATCATTCAGTGGTGAGAATTATTTTGGAGAGATCTCTCTCTTTGTTTTGAGACACAATAGGAAGTGAAGGGAAGTCTACCCAGTGGGGTAACAAAGAAAAAAAAAACTTGGGTTTAACCATTGCCTTCAAAACGTAGAAAAAAAATGTATAATCCATTTACAATCCTTCATAGTTATTTGTATTGGAACATCGAGACATAATTTATAAGCTAAGGTGATCTTCATACATCCTCATGTATAGCAGTTCTGTTGCATTTCATAGAAGCAGAGCCCAGTTTCCTAGTGGAGTTTGTATAAGCTAAAGGCAAACATCTGTATTTGGAATAAATATACTTTGGATACACGTGACATTATTCATCAAAATGTAAATTTTTCGGAAATTATATTATTGTGCATCAATTCATACCGATTCCTTATGGTTAGGCCTCGCCACAGAACACATATTCCATCAAAATCTCCTTACGAAAATGTTTTACATTATTTCTTTTTAATTTTTTTTTTTTTTTTTTATGTTGATCGACCCTTCAAGAAACACATTTTTAAAATCTGTAGCAAAAAAAAAAAAAATGTTATCGCCTAGTTCAGCCCTTGTTCATTTAAGGTGAGACCACACTATTTTTTTTCCACATATACTTAGCAGTTGGAGGCGTGATAGTTTATGTACGATGTAAGCTTATATAACAAATCTAGAGACAGTTCTGAGAAATGGTCTTGGAGAAAAATGTAAGTTGACCTCTTTTTGAAAATGCTAGATGCCTGGCTGTCAATGATTGAGAAGCTATTGAAGCCAGAGACGGACAGGTTTTTTTTTTTTTTTTTTTTTTTTTTTCTTAGCATCAGTCGGCTTGACATGGCAATATATGCCCTTTGTACAGACCAGAATTTGTGAAACTTTTTTCGTTCTCTTGTGTTCAATTCTAATTCTTCTGCTTCCATCACAAAGCCAGCACACCATCCAGTCCCTCGGCAAGGGAGGGTATTAATCGCTTACTTGTGAGTTGACTCGTTGTGGGCGGACAAATATGGATCTGCGTTTCTCATTATTTGATCTGTAAACTTGCCTCTGCAAAATAAACACTTTATTTCCCTCCCCTCAAGCTCTTATTGTTCCTTCACGCCACTTGATTCTCTTAAGATCATAGTTTTGATGGCTTCCGCGGTTATTATTTGCAATCCTTTAACCGGTAGAAGACAAGAGCGTCGTACTGTGCCGTGTGACAGGTGGTGGTTAGCAGACGTCGCTCACAGTAATTGTCTGCTCGGAGGTGGATAAAAGATTTCTCGCATTGCGACAAGTGTTTGCTGTGTGTGTTTTTTAGGCTTTGTAGGAACTGCAGCGCACTGTAGCAGGCAGAAGCACAATTACTGAAGAGATGAAGGATAATTGCCCGAACTGTATACCAAGCATGGGTTTGTAGGTCTTTGTGTTAAAGACCAAGGAAAGTAACAGTTTGATGATTGCATTCATTAGTGGTGCTTTGTTAGTGACCCTAATAACTCATGAAATACATTGAAGGGTTATACGTGGTTAAAGAGACTTTCAATTAGTCCCTGCCACTTTGTTGTTCCAATGGAACCCTTAGGAAATAGCCAGGCTTCTGAGTATGGGGGAGTAGATGACCTGCTGCCTTTCTTCCTAGGGAAAATCCCGAACACTGACGTGAAGAGAGTAAGGATATAGTAAACCATGTATAAACTCCAATACCACCTAAACAGGGTTTGGAATCCCGGCTTCAGAAAACTGGGAGGAAACTAGAATATCGGTAGATAGGTGGTAACATATCAAATTCAAGGTTTGGAATCCTGGTTTTGCCAGAATAAGGGGAAATTAGAGTATCCGTGGATAGGTGATGGTACTTTCAAGAGACAAAACATATCTAATAAAAGGTTTGGTGGCCCGGCTTTGGCAAAATACGGGGAAGGTAGAGTATCTGTGTATAAGTGGTGGTTCTTTTAATAGACGTTTTTCTTTGCCCATTGAGTCGTCTCCAAGCTTAATTAAAATTTCGGTTAAAAGAAGCTAAATACATTAAAAAAGTGTGTCAATTATTATGGATGGGTTTCTTTGGAAAGTAGCCCCATCTTGAGTAGAAAAAACTGCCCCTTGGTAGCTTTCTGTAAAGTAGGATCCTTGTTTTTTTGTATGGAGGCAGTGGTCTTTCATTTGCTCATCAGGGGGCATGTCTGAGCCCTGTAGAAGGACCACTGCTTCCACATAAAGAGCAGGAGTCCTTCTGTACAGCATACGGATAGCAAAAAGACTTTTTCTACTTGGGATGCTAAAGAAAATGACTGGTCTGTGCACACCTTTTTGTTCTGATATACACCTAGTTGAAATTTAGCTGATTTGATTTGAACTGAACTTTTAGCTAGCTCTATCAAATTCTTAAATACATGAGTAGAGGTGATCTTAAGTGAAAACCATATGTCATTTAGTACATCCAGATATATGGGTAGCAGATGATATATGCATGCCTCCCACCCCACTTTCCTAAACCTCCCAATCGGCCATCATTCTAATAAAGTGTATGTAAATCCTTTAAAGTAAATTGCCCCGATTTGTGCCTCCCCTGATTTTGGTCTCTTAATTAAGCATAGGCATTTTGTTATGTCTGTTTAAAGTGCAAAAAATGACTGTTGGACTTGTCAGAAACTCAGAACTTTTAAGTGTCCACTGCAAACTTCTTGTTATCTCAAAGAGGCTGTTTAGCCCTAATTAGCCTTCATGTTGTAGAGATCTGAGAGTAGGAGTGATTGAGTAGTTTATCAAAAGACTAGTGTCAGCCTACTTTTTCTATACATGTAGAGTTTTTAAAGGGTAACTCCACTTATGTGGTAAAAAATATTGCAAATTAAAATTAGGCTTAAAGAAGAATTGGAAATAAAGACCTACATACTCGCCTAGTTAGCTGTGGCATCTGGACAATTCCCCACATTATTGTTGGGATCCCTTCAAAATCTGGACCAGCTCTGTGACATCAGCTGACAGCAGGCTTTAGCCCACTGTTGGCTGATTCTGGGTCACAGGAGTGCAGGACTAAGTGCACTCCTCTGACCCACAGAAGTACAGAAAAGAGAGTTTTGGATATTCTTCTCCTTTTAACATCTAGGGGGTCAGGATAAGCCTGACTTACAGCATACAAAACACCTTCATAGAAAATATTTTTAACAAAGGAGTTGTTTAAACGCATTGGTGCTCCTAAAACAGATCTATTTTTATGGATAGCGAAGTAAACGGTCTGATGGTTTATCTTATCTCCCATGGGCTACAAGGGCAAGATCAATGAGCTTGAATTCCAAGGTCTGCACTCCTATGAGGGAAGCCTACTTTTGTGTATTTTTAAGTCATTTGGCATTATGGAAAAAGCAACAAGAATTTTGGGAACACCCCCCTAGGGCAGCATGAATATGTAAATGGAAAGGTGTGTGAGGACAATGCCAAGAACCATGGCAAAAATTGCACTGTTGTAGTTGCCAAGAGATATATGTAGGAAGCCTGGGGTTTGGCACAGAGAAATACACATTGCATATTTGGCTATGTATGCAGCATTAGAGTTGTTAGCATCTCGCAGCCATAGGCACCATGGTAAACGTGGAAGTCAAAGCAAAATATTTTTTTTATTCTTTTGAAATCATTGCCATTAATGTGGTTTATCATTTACATTATGCCTCTGCAGTTTTCTGGATATAAAAAGCTCTAAAAATGTTCAATCCAACCTGGTTTAGAGCAGTTTTTCTCAACTCCAGTCCTCAAGGCGCCCCAACAGGCCATGTTTTAAGGCTTTCCATTATTTTGCATAGGTAATTTGATCAGTTTCACTGCCTTGGTAATTACCACAGCCAATACATCTGAGGGAAATCCTGAAAACATGACCTGTTGGGGCGCCTTGAGGACTGGAGTTGAGAAACATTGGTTTAGAGTACATATGGTCCATTATTCAAAATGGCAGCAATTTTGCTACGTCTGGTGTCACCATGGCTTAGGATGAGCATTAGAGGCAGGGACATCAGCCCTTTTCCATAGAAGCAGATTAGCAACATAGCCACCTACTTATCACACCTATTACTGTAACCGTTACACTATATAGGGAAACCTATATAGACAACTACAAATGATTGCGTTCAGGTATTTCCTATGATTGGTAGTAGCATACACATATCTTTTGGACAATTGTGTACTTACTACCTTGTGGCAGCAGTTTGAGAATGGTAAATTTCCATGCCACCATGACTGCCCTCGTACACAAAGCCGGGTCAGTGATGATATGGTTTGGTGTGGAGGAACTTCGGTGGCCTGCACAGACCTCACCCCAAAGCCTACTAAAATCTTTGTGATAAATTGGAAGCCCAGTTGCGAGCCATTGTCCTCCTGGTGTCATGTGACAGCATCAAATAGAGCAAAAAAACAAACAAAAGAAAAACCTTCTATTAAAGCATTATTAAACCCAAAAGCAAACCTTATTATAATGCAGCTTACTAATTCTTCGATGTGATGGCTGCATTTGTTTTTTAAAGGCTTTCTTTCCTTTTTTAGTGATCCTGCCAGTAACTGTTTGTTTTTAAGTGTAGCAGCTACAGGGGCGAGACAAACCGTTTACCGCTGACAGGGGTGTTTACAGTGAGAGTGATTAGCTTTTATTTATGTAAAACCTATATTCCAAACGGAAAAAAAGTTGTTTTAACGGTTTATAAAGTGTTAGCTGGACTTCAGCTTCAGTTAGTAGGTGTGTCTAAATCTGCAAGTACGTCTAGCACTCCTCACCCCCCAGACTGACAATGCTGCTGTCCAGAGGTGCCCCCCTATGCTCCTTCCAGTGTGGGGGCATTCAAATACAGGAGATGTGTTACTGGCAAGATCACTAGGTGGAAACAGAGGGAGAAAAGCATTAAAAAACAAAGTGGGGTTCCACCCAAAAAAAAAAAAAAAAAAAAAACTACATGAAAAATCCTAAAAAAAATTACAAAAAAATTTTGGATATTTTTTTTTTTTTTACTCATCTCTAAATGCCTGTTGCTAGGGGGTCCCTCCTAGTCTGCCTCTTTCAGTGCCTGGGCTGGTGACATCACTTCCGTCTCGGCACAGGAAGGGCTCAGCTCTGCTCCCTCCCTTCTGTCAATCATCTGGGACCCATTACAGGTCCCAGGTGACTGAGCGGCCAATCGCGGCGCCGCTCGCGCATGCGCAGTGGGTGCCAGGCTGTGAAGCCACAGCCCGGCGCCCACAGTTGCAATGTCGGCGCCGCTGAATGGAGGGGGAGACGAGCGGGGCTTCGATCCCCCGCATCGCTGGACCCTGGGACAGGTAAGTGTCCAATTAAAAGTCAGCAGCTGCAGTATTTGTAGCTGCTGACTTTTAATCTTTTTTTTTTTTTTTTTTTTGACTGGCCCTCCTCTTTAACGCTGCCACTACTTCCAAGGACTGGTTGGCTGCAATATATTACTTGTTTGGTTTTGGATCCAATACCACTTAAAGCTAAAATCCGCATACTAATTTAAGAAGATTTTATGGTATTTTTACAATTTATATTTTTGTGGTGAAGTTTTTTTATGAATAACCAGGGAACGTTGTTTTTTTTTTTTTTTTTTTTTAACTGAGTTTTTGATTTAGTTACATTCTGCTATTCAAAAAAGTATGGTAGCTCCCGCCTTCCAGCTATTTTGATCCAGAAATCTTTGTGACTGCCTGTAGCCCTGACCTTGGTTCTATGTAAATATGGCTTCTAACAGGAAATGGAGTGTACAGCTAATAGTTTCCTTTCCTTTTTATTACACGCAGTCATCGGAGCCAAGTTACATTTCCATCAATGTCCTCTGTGAACTTTCACTGTTCAGTTGGGCTCATAACCACTAATGAGCAAGCTATTTGTTAATCAATTATTTTAAGGAGGTTGTAAAACATATCTCTTACACTACCGTCCTCAGTGATTATTTTTAAGCTTTGTATACATAGCACGCGAGCCTCTGAAAAAGATCTTATTAGAGATGCAAAAGCTCAAGCTGGCGGTTTAGCTTCCCCTGGGATGTGATCCAAAAAAGTAGCTGTTCCTGATTCACAAATTAAGGATCTGTAAATGACAACATATAAATAAGCACCTTGCTATCTTTTATGCCTTTTACTTTTTAATAAAGTAAAATTGTGTTTTGTTTTTTCAGAAGTGCTTAGTTTGGGATGTATTTGGGAAGTTTACACTTGAGCATAAAGAGATTAAAGAAAAACTTTAACAGTTTGTCAGATTCACTTTTTTAGTTATGCGCTTTTAAAATAATGTTTTAGATCATTTTATTTTTAACCATTTATATACATTGTTTTACAACTGAATATTTAATAAAGCTTTGACACTGGATCAACAGGGGACAATGGGTTTCCTAAAAGAATACAGCAGAAGCTTTATGCCTTCAGACCCTCTCTCTCTAATTGAAACTGAGCATGTATACACGCAGCAGGCAGAAAGCTGGGCAGTTTGAGGGTTGTTACTCAACTAACTAATTTGTGTGTAATGGCTTGAGCTAGTCTACTCTGAAAAGACTTCAACACAGAAATTAGGCCAGCCTGGAAAACACGTGACATGGAGACTAATGGCTGATACACATGCTGAGATTATTGGATGAATAATTGTTTGTTTTTTTTGTTTTTTTTTGCATGCTAGTCTCATATAGAAAATTACGTTTACTAAAGTTACAAAAATCCTCGTACGACAGAATAAAAATTTTATAGAGATGTAATGTGTTGTAGTGTATTTGTATTGTATTTTCGAACGATAAGTGTACTGATTAAAAGAAAGTCGTACCATATGGTATCGTACAAGAAAATTTCACATACCTGACCCATCAGATAATTTAGCATGAATTGTCATGATCGGCTCTCGAAAGCTGTGTACTAACAATCATATTATCGTACAGTTGCTTCAAAAGTGGTTTTTGTTTGGTACGATTTTCTGATCGTGTATATGGGCCATTAGGCTTGTGCTTCGAGCTTGAAATAAATCTTGATCACGATCAAAATCCCACTATACATTCTCCTAAATTTAGCTTGGACTGCTCATTAGTGGCCCATTAGCCCATTTTTTCTTTCTTTTTTTTTTTTTTTAAAGGACAATTTTAAAACACATTGGCTCTTTCTGTGTATTCAGGGGTACCATGCTTTGTAAATGTTTTACCTCTGGCTTTTTTGCTGTGCTTTTCAAGCTGTTGTTATAGGCCTAGGACAGCATAAACATGGCATTGTGTACATTCATCTTGTCTACACGGTAACAAGAACAGAGAACATGGAAACATAAACGTATGGCTCATTTACTTTGGTGCCAGAAGTTATAAATTATATTTCTATGTTGCTGCGCATGCTTGTCATTTTTGGAGACCACAAACCTCCAGGAAGTCAACTGCAAGGATCATTAGTCAGCTGCTGCTCTTTCACTGCCCGGCCAACATAATAGAGAGGTGACACCAACATTTTCTAGGTGAAACAGAGAAAGTGGTGTCACCCTTCTGGTTGTGCTGTGTGATGGGATTGTGTAAATCTTGGGTTAAGAGGAATAAATGTAAATTCTCTAACACGTGAATGTCAGTGCAACAACTGGTTTTTGTCTGAATAAGTAAGGTTTTGGGGCTCCTGGAGTGTGTCAGTAGATATCCAAAGCTAGGTTCTGCCCCCTCTAAGTGTCAACTGTAGTCACCATAGCAGTTTAATAACTTGACATACAATGACAGGTGTAAGTTAAACAGAAACTTATGGCACACATTAAAAAGAATACAGTAATATATTAAAACCTTTTGTTTTTAAATACAACTAGTGTAAATACTTGGTATAATCCAAAGGAAAAGCTGCACGGCAATGTCGTTAAAGGTAAAACGTTAATTGGCTGATAAGCTTTAGCACATGGTACACTACCCCCCTTGTGGCTACCCCTTTAGCCCTGATTCATAATGGGGTGACTTGGCATGCGTCTTGGCTTTTCCTTTGGATTAGGAGTCACAACCGTCAAGCCAGCACCCGATTCCGGTATATGAGTGGAGGAGCCCTTAAAAGGTTTGAGTGATGCACCTTCCTTTGACTCGTTTTAACAATTTGTTCTTCAGCACCTAGACTAGGAGAGATTGGGTAGCACTTGGGATCAATCAGGTGTCCTTTATTCTCATATGTTGACAAGAAACCTGGCAATAGGAGGAGAAACTAGAGGGAGCCCATCAGTCTGTTGCTGCTCCTTCACTGTCCAGTCACAGGCTTGGGGTTGGAAGGTGACCTAGTTTTAACTGTAGGTAACAACCTAACTGCAGGAGGGAAAAGTCAATAACCTTGCTGCTGAGCTGTGTAAATTTCTGGACTGGGTGGACAGAAACACAGATCCTTTGGCAGGTCCATTGCCTCTTGTATATGTATTTCATCTGTTTAACAGTTTGCCTGAAGTTCATCTTTAAGAGATGAAAACCAAAAATTGCTGAAATTCCTTTATACAAAGTTCATTCATCTAATTTGGGAGTTATAATTTGCCAATGTAAAATTGCACTTTGACAACTGAAGTGTTCTTTCTCTTATATAGGTTTGTTTCCTAGTCTGCAGCAAAATGAAGGTATTATTCTCAAGGCTGAAGTAGTTGTGTTCCAAGCGCAGCTAAATTGCTCTTTGGCTGGTTTCCAAATTGTAAAGTGCTGCAAATCGGGGAAACTTCTGATGTATCATAAAATGTGCCCATGGTGTTCGACACAAGTCTTCTCTTCGTAACATAAAATTGGTTTTAACGTTTTTATGCTTTTATAGCTACTTGCTGTAATTTTCTTTTTTAGCTTGACTATAGTGTGAAAGATTTAATTTTCCATTGTGATATTTAGGCCAGGCTTTTGAATTATGAAATCTATCCTACAGCAACAATACTTGCTACTTTTTTTTTCCTTTCCCGTTTTTTATCCTCTGGCGGTGCAGAGATCTCACGAGCAGAGAAAAGGCTTAGCCATAGATTAACAGAAACATAAAATGCCCTCCCTGCCAATGATAAATGCAATTTTAATTATTCAGAAAATTGTCTATTCACCAGATTATCACGGTAAATCCTTGTTCTAAAATGTTCTTAGACTTTTTTTTACTTATTTTACTTAGGATAGAAATAGTAAACCAGTATATTTAGTTTTAAAAATATAATTTTAATAAACTTTGGGAGCTTTAAAATAGGGTTGAAAACTGTGTAGGCAAAGTTTTGAGACACTGACATGCTATTTTCTCTCTAGTCTGGTAGGGTATAGCCTAACATAATGACTTTATGGTCTATACCAGCCCTTGTCAATTTATTTTTAGCCTAATTTTTAGGTCCCAAGGAACCCCTAGTAAGATTAGTCCATTGGAGGGTCATTGGAAGAATGTCCCTTACACTGGAGATTGTAATAGGGAAGAATGCCCCCCCCCCCCCCCCCCCTTTACAGTAGAACAGTAGAGGCCACGATGATGCCTTTTGCCTCTGCCAAGTGGCATAGGACCTGGAACTACATAAGTGGTCCATATAGTGAATTGGTGTATAATTATTCACTTTAAGGTCCTCACAGAGGACAAGGGGACACGCTTTACATCTGGAGGAAAAGAGACTTACCCTCCAAATACAAAAAGGCTTCTTCGACCGTAAGAGCTGGGAAAATGTGGAATATGCTCCCTCGAGCCGGTTCTGGCCAGCTCAATAGATTCGTTTAAAAAAGGGCTGCATTCTTCCTAAATGCACAAAATCTAACTGGATAGTAATATTTGTAGGTAAAGTTGATCCGGGGACTCTCTGATTGCGTCTTGGGGGAAGGAATGATTTTTTCCTCCCGCTTGAGAAAATTGGATAATGCTTTATTGGGTGGTTTTTTTGCCTTCCTCTGGATCAACTGTGGGTATAGGATTGTGTATTTGGTTGGACTGTACAGACTTTTGTCTTTTGTCAACCAGACAAAGCCACAGCTCAAGGAGCCCCTAGCCAACCCTGGAGGAACCCCAGAGTTCAAAGGAACAATGTCTGGTCATATACTATTTGGTATAGTTGATGGCTTCTTCCTTAGTTGTGTAAATGTTTTCTTGTATTGCTGTCCTATTGCGTTTTAAAGAGAATCTGTCACTCATGTTGCCCATTTATATATTGGTGATAAAAACAGACAACCACTATAGTGCTCAAAGGACTGTCACCAGATCAAGTAACCCTGTGGGGTCTATACTACTTCTACTGCAATACTTCAGTGATGCAGCCTCAGGTAGTGGGAACCCAAAATGGAACTGCAAAGAAATGGATACAGGAGTGCGCATTGCCCAAGATGTACTTGTACAAGAAACCAAAAAGCCTACCAAAAGACGAAAGTAACAAGTGTAACAACAAGTTAAATCATCCAACCTGTGTGGCATTGAGTGACCTGACTGGTGCATAACAGTGTCGGCAAACTGATGTGTTTCAGGGACGCCCCCTTCCTCAGAGCTATGAGGTCACTTGATGTCACACCGGTTGATGAATGGACATGTTACGCTTGTTACTTCCCTCTTCTTTTAGTATCCATTTGGCATTTCGTTTTTTTGTACTAATACATCTTAGGTAATGTGCCCCTCTGTATGTTTTTCTTTGTAGATTAATTGGTAATATACTTGAATATAAGATTGCCTTTTCAATAATGTGTTCAACAAAAATATCAATATATTTAATGGTGTACTGTGTAAAAGTAAGTAGAGCCTTGGCATCAAAAGCTGGTATTGCCCCCTTAGAGGCATTTTGTTAAATTACCTACTAGTTGGGGGGTCCTCTCACCTCCTAGTCTGTGTGGATGGAAGAATCTGTTCATTTTGAACACAAAAAAAACAAACTTCTATGGCCGGCTTTAGTCTTCACATGACTGTAATGCCCCGTACACACGGTCGGACTTTGTTCGGACATTCCGACAACAAAATCCTAGGATTTTTTCCGACGGATGTTGGCTCAAACTTGTCTTGCATACACACGGTGACACAAAGTTGTCGGAAAATCCGATCATTCTGAACACGGTGACGTAAAACACGTACGTCGGGACTATAAACGGGGCAGTGGCCAATAGCTTTCATCTCTTTATTTATTCTGAGCATGCGTGGCACTTTGTCCGTCGGATTTGTATACACACGATCGGAATTTCCGACAACGGATTTTGTTGTCGGAAAATTTTATCTCCTGCTCTCCAACTTTGTGTGTCGGAAAATCCGATGGAAAATGTCCGATGGAGCCCACACATGGTCGGAATTTCCGACAACAAGGTCCTATCACACATTTTCCATCGGAAAATCCGACCGTGTGTACGGGGCATAAGAATGAATATTCAAGTTATTCAGTTGTGACCAGTTCTCTTTGAGCGTAACGGTTTGCCAAATGTTTCAATAAAGCTTTCCTTATAGTAATGAATCAGATATCGACTGATGGAATCAGGTGCACTTTACAGCAATGAGTCAAGTAATTAAGCGCAGTCATTGTTTTATTGATATTATAAACTTATTTTCTATTTTGTCTGCCTCTCTCCTCTTCCTGCTGTGGTTTCCTATCAGAGAGATCAGCAGTAAATCCAACCAGTAATGTCACGATGAGACACAAGCGTTTGACCTCTTCAGAGCTGGAGGAGACGGCCGCGTCGTTCGACTAATGAGGAGAGTTGACTCAAGATGAACAAACTGAATGTTTTCACCTTGAGCTGGTTGTCATATTCACCAGTGACCAGGCATGTCTAAGACGGGGGCCTGTCAATCTTCATTAACTAATCATTCCATACGCGCAGAGCACGGGTCCCCAGCACAGCGCTGCTCTAATGATTCCCATCAAGAGGTCACACATTTTCTTAGGAAGCACAGCTGGCGGGTTCTCTTGGCTGAAGGCAAATCAA
This sequence comes from Aquarana catesbeiana, assembly GCF_042186555.1. Taxonomy (NCBI): domain Eukaryota; kingdom Metazoa; phylum Chordata; class Amphibia; order Anura; family Ranidae; genus Aquarana; species Aquarana catesbeiana. The sequence continues at coordinate 51,054,332 of NC_133330.1, forward strand.
GTCTGTTGCACCTGTGATTAGCATTATTGAAATAAAAAAAAAGCTGGAACTTCTTTCGCAGCTGTAGAGTGAAGTCCTATAGGGGGCTATAGAATTAGTAATACCAAATGCTAACCGGAGACAACATGGGCCACATTGATTCCATAATCAGTTGCTGATATTGACAGGTTAAGATTCACACCTATGTGTTGCGGTAACTCACATTTTACAATTTGTGTTGTGGTGTCCATTCATTTTTAATGGCTTCCCAATGCAATACATCATTGTTGCAATGTACTGTATCTTACTGCCAATCATCATTCTGCACTGCATCAGGAAAAGAAAAATGGTGCACGTTCGATGTTTGGTCTGTTGTACATTGGCAGCCCATTAAAATTAAATATTGCACGTTTGGCATGTGTTAAATTTAAAAATGAACAAAGCCTATCCATCTGTAGTGTGTGCTTGCCTCAATCCAAAGCACTTAGGCTCGGTTCACACCTATGCAGTTTGCTTTTGGTTGCTTCTGCAGTGCTTTTTACATTTTTGCATAGGCGATTTTGCTACGATTTGCGGTTTTTATGCTTTTTTTTTTTATCCAATTTGTTGGACAGATTAAAAAACGCAGATCGCAGCAAAATCACGGTAAAATCGCGGCCAAAATTCACGACATGCTTTTCTGCAGCTTATTCATTTAAGCCTATTGAACCAAAAAAGCAAAAACAAACACAGTTTAGCATCTTAAAGAATCCCTGACCCTTTCCAAAAATACAGTGGCTGGAAAAGTATAGATGTGAACATGTCCCTTAGGAAACCATGTTAAATTAACTGTAGTCCATTTTTGCAAAAAGCACCATAAAACGCATAGGTGTGAACTGAGCCTAAGTGTGGTTTATGGCTGCTGTCTGCATGAGTCATGTCTGACAGGTTATACCAACTCCAAGGGATCCAGGGGGATGGGGGAGGGAAGCTCCAGCACACAGCCTGTGATTGATAGCCTTAGCTGTTTTTCTACGAAACTGTGTAGAGCAGGGTTTCCTAACCAGGCTTCCATGGAACTTTAGGGTTCCTTAAAGTGCTTGTAACTGATTTAAAAAAAAATAAAACATGTCTATACTTACCTGCACAGCGCAGCCCAGATCCTTCTCTTCTCGAGTCCCCCGCTGGCAGTCCTGGCATTTCATCTCCTACTGGTGCCCCCCCAATAGGCAACATATTCCCATGGGGGCATCCGTGTGAACTCACTCCTGGGACTCGGTCCTGCCCCCCCATCACTGGAGTTGATTGACAGTAGCTGGAGCCAATAGCTCCCGCTGCTATCAATCTGCCCAATGAGGAGGGAGACAGAGAGAGCTGTTGCTCTTGTGCACATCACTTGATCGGATTGGGCTTAGGTAATAATAAGGGGTTGGGGGCTGGGGGGAACCTGCAGCAGAGGAGGTTTTTAACCTTAAAGTGATACTAAAGTCTAACTTTTTTTTCCTATAAAAATAACAAACATGTTATTCTTACCTGCTCTGTTGCAGCGGTTTTGCACTGAGCAGCCTGGATCCTCCTCTACTTTGGTCCCTTGCCAGCGCTCCAGGTCCCTCCCTCCTGCCGAGAGCCCCCACCGCAAGCAGCTTGCTAACTGTCTTTGACAGCAGCTGGGGGCCAATACACCACTGCTGTATCTCAGCCAATCAGGAGGGAGAATCCTGGACAGCCGAGGCACTCGTGCAGATCCCTGGATAGGGATAGGGCTCAGGTAAGTTTTAGGGGGGCTGCTACACACAGCAAAGAGTGCATTAAGGTAAAAAACCTTGAAGCCTTAGAGCCACGTTAAGCAATGAGCAATTTCTGTTTCTCAGATAAGGTTCCACTGACACCATTGATCTTTTTAGCTCTTTGTAAGAGGATAATTCTTCCCAAAGACCACAAGTGTAAGAATCATTCTTCCCACTAATGTATCGTGAGTTGTAGATCTAGTAATTATTAGCGTGTGGCATGCGTTTCCCACCCATTGTGGATAAGAGATGGCTGGAGATAAACAGGTACAACTTATGTAGAAGGATTTGCTTCATGTCGGTGTTTCATATGAGGCCTGTCCACTTCAGTGGGTATATGTAAGGGATTACAACCACTTTAAGGCCCCTTTCACACGGCCGGTTTGTTACGGCTTCCGGGTTATGCGATTAGCGTTGGCTGCTCAGCCTATTTAAAGCAGATTGTTGCCGCAGGAATCCAGAAGCCATAACAAACTGGCTGTGTGAAAGGGGCTTAATGCACAGCAACAGACCAGATAGGTATAATTGGCCACTTAGAACAACTTTTTCAAACGTCTGAGTGTTTACACATATGGGTGATTGATTTTCAATCGTTCTTGATACATTGTAATCGATTTTAGTAAAATTATGCTCAAACAGTCTTTTCATGTGGTCAAAGGTTGATTTTTAGTCTCTAGGATTATTTGATCATGGATCAAAGCTAACCGCCCAAGCTTAATATTGATCCAATGATCAAATAAATTTACTGCCTGAATTTCCATTACATTGCAGAAAGATTGGCTAGGCAAAGTCGGGTGCTGTTTTTAGCTTTCTACATACAAATTTAATTAACCCTAAGAAATTGATAATTTATTGACCAGTTAGATCGATATGCTTATGGGCACCATAAAGGTTTGGCAGCAGTAGAAATGCACTTGCACTATTTTTAGTGAATAGTGAACCCGGATGCCTAGGACATTCACATCTATACATTGTGGTGCACTGTAGAGCGGGTACATTTCTGTATACTATAACTGTGTGTTGGGATGCCTTTCAAAATGAATGGCAATGTTCTGCAGCTCAATTATACCAGCAGTACAATTAACCCACATTTTTATGGTGCGCTATTCCAATATACTGGTGTGAATGGGCCCTTAGTGATTTCAGCTGCTCCTTATTTTAAAAGAAATTATCCTAGCGTTTCGACAGATTTTATATGTTGAGGGTGCAGCCTTGGCAGGCCAGGGATTAATTAGTTTGTTCTGTAATGTGGATTTAATATTCAGCTGCTAAGTGACAATAACATTGTTCTAATGTCCCTTTTAAAACGCCAAAACGAAAACCGGAAAACATGTTAGGCATGTATGACACCAGACGTGATGTTGGAATTGTGTGAGGGTTTATTTATCATTGTGATAATTATCTGACACCCTAATCCCAGTCTGAGCCTCAGCCCTTTAGGACCTGATGTATGAAATATTGAATTATTGCCGACACTTCCATAAATCACATATAAAATATATTACATGGAGATGTTATCTGGCACCAGGCTGTATCGCCAAAGATCCTCATTATTTGTTTTATATAGGTGCAACCGCTTTGTGACCCTCTTCAGGTGTCATTCTTTCGACAAGAGGGCACATTCTTAAAGTAGAATTTAGATGGGTGACTCGCAGACAATTTGAAGAAATCACCAGCAGCTGGATTGCTAAGAGGCTGCATTTTTTTCCCTGTGGAATCACCCCCTCTGTAGCATAGGCGGTGAGAGTGGCCTGTTTTACACGGCCTTCAACTTGTATAAGAGAAGCGCGAACAGAAAGCTTTTATGAAAGCTTTCAGGAAGCTTTCGGTAGGCTTCGTGCAGTTTTCTCCAAGCCTTTAAAGCACTATTTGGCTTTTGTCTGTAAATGTTAAACACAGGAGTGCTGATTGTCACTTCAAATTGGCTGCTAGCGGGCTTCAGCAAGCTTTCTACAAGATTCAAGTAGTGGTGAAGCCTGCTAGCAGCTTGCTTAAAGTGGCAATCAGTATTTACTTTGGGATCCCTGTTCAACTGGAGCTGAACTGTACATTAAAAGCTTCAACAAAACTTGCTGAAAGCTCTGTGTACTTTGTAAAAGCTTGCTGTTCACACTGCTCTTATACAAGCTGAAGCCTGTTTGAAGCAGGCTGTATCGCTCCCATCATTGATGAAAACTCCGGAGCGTTAGGGCATGCAATCAGGCCACAGATCAGATGATACTATTTTCTTTCCTGCATCAATGGGTTGAAGGAAAGAAAAGCACTTGATTCCCCCATCAGCTATTGGGTTCTCCCAGCGGGAAGGGGGTGCGAGGGTAGCTGTCCTGGCCACTGGCAACATTCGCATGTAAAAATCCGACGTGCTGGTTGTAACTAAGTCAATCGAATGATCGACTTGGGTGCAATCAGCCTCCCCATATATGGTCGAATCTCAGATGGTCCCTGTTGAGCCAGATGAGATTTGAACCATCTGTGGCTGGCTTTAGATACCAGCACTGGTATCATGTCTTCCGCCTCCTCCTGCCACTTGGCCATTGAAAAAACGTTGCCTGCAGTCATTGTCTAACAGGTACGGAAAAGTGATGTTGGCAGCGAACTGGGAACACAGCCGCAGCTGTACTATCCGGCAGGACCAAGATTTATTTTTGATAATGTATAGAAGTATGGCATTAGCATACAACTACGAAGCTAAAGTAAAAACCTCATTGGCATACTTATTCTTACTAAACTATTGTGCCTGGAATTGGGCTTTAAAGTAGAATTCCAGGAATCTAGCTCCTTTGTAAAAAATTAAAACCCTATGAGTTGGGTCCAAAGAGGTGCATGACATCTCCTGGTCTTATCTCTATTATTTTCATCTGACAGTTTTATTGCACTCCTGGAAGATGGCTGTTGCTGTATTTCTAGGAACTGGATGCTGATGCTTCAGGTCTAAGCATCTTCAGCTGCTATGCCTGACTGACCCTCTCCTCCTCCTGCCCAATCACAGAAGCCTTTGTATTATGTGAACTCATTCACAAAATACAGAGGCTTCTCTGAATGGACAGCAGAAAGGAGGGGGGCATAGCTGCTGCCTCTCCTTTCTCACAGCCTTGAGTGTCAGCATATGGTCCAGCAGAGCCATAAACCTGTCAGATATAAATAGAGATAAGTTCAAGAGATGTCATGAAACTCCCTGGAATGTACTCATAGTGTGCCTTCACTTTTTACAAAGTGGCTGAATTCCTGGAATTAAGCTTTAAGAATGGCTGTTCCTAGGCATGATGCTTTAGGTATAAACCCATGATGGTGTGTTTTTTCAAGTAGGATATTAAAGTGAGAGATAAATACAGGTCAAGTGAAGGCCATCAACACTGGTTGAAGTCTTCAGGCACAGTGCTTATATGGTCCTTTATGCCCATGTAAGACACCCTAACACTGTTCTCTTATTAAGTACAGACCATGCTGGTATATGCAGTTCACCAACTGCTAAGGCGCTTCAAAAGACTGCAGACCATGTCTTTACCTGGCTTTATGTATCTCAGAATGTCTGGAAACATCTTACCTTCTGATATATGCAGCGTGCTCTAATACAGTCTGATAGTAGCAGTTTTAACACCTTGTCTGGTGTTCCACATAGAATATCAATTCCGTCAGCTGACACAATATAAACTGTGTTTTCTCTGTTTCCCAACAAACAGCTCTACTTTTCAGGCAGCAAATAAGACACAAGGCTTGAGGACATAAAAGGCTTTTTAGTGCGCCAACTAAATGCTTATTGATAAACATACAGGATCTATTTTTACGAGACTCTGAAGGCAGTTCTCTGATAAAGTCGCTGTAAAAACATCATCCTGGCCGGCCTGCAAGATTTGCATCGGATGCGTTGTAAAGATATTTTTAATATTGAAACATAGACTTTGAAATAGGCCCTGTCACATGCACACAGCATAATAAACATTTAACGAAAACACCGAAACGCTAAACACGTATCACATACAATAGGCCGTGGATTGCTGTGTATGCTATCTAATGCGGCTAGGGTAATGCTCATGTCACATTTACTGCAATGCATTATTCATTTTTCTGTTCTCTTTAATTGCATATATTTTACCCTTCTGCTGTATTTTTATTGTGTGTGTGCTTTTTAACCCTGCTACTTTTAAAGTAGGGGTGCACCGAACGGGTTTTTTGGTGCCAAAACCGATACCGAAAATGAAAAATACACTAGGCGAAAACCGAAACCAATACCGAAAATGACCAATACCGAAAATGACTGTTTTAAAAAAAAATTTTTATACATTTTAAATAAAATGTATACATTTTTATATAACACATTGCTAATAGTATTAGCAAAATTTCCATGCGGTGCACCTCTAGCACATATGATGCAGGAGATGGTCAGAGACTGGGGACATGGTACAGGAGATGGTCAGACTGCAGACATGGTACAGGAGATGGTCAGACTGCAGACATGGTACAGGAGATGGTCAGAGACTGCGCACATGGTACAGGAGATGGTCAGAGACTGCGCACATGGTACAGGAGATGGTCAGAGACTGCGCACATGGTACAGGAGATGGTCAGAGACTGCGCACATGGTACAGGAGATGGTCAGAGACTGCGCACATGGTACAGGAGATGGTCAGAGACTGCGCACATGGTACAGGAGATGGTCAGAGACTGCGCACATGGTACAGGAGATGGTCAGAGACTGCGCACATGGTACAGGAGATGGTCAGAGACTGCGCACATGGTACAGGAGATGGTCAGAGACTGCGCACATGGTACAGGAGATGGTCAGAGACTGCGCACATGGTACAGGAGATGGTCAGAGACTGCGCACATGGTACAGGAGATGGTCAGAGACTGCGCACATGGTACAGGAGATGGTCAGAGACTGCGCACATGGTACAGGAGATGGTCAGAGACTGCGCACATGGTACAGGAGATGGTCAGAGACTGCGCACATGGTACAGGAGATGGTCAGAGACTGCGCACATGGTACAGGAGATGGTCAGGGACTGCGCACATGGTACAGGAGATGGTCAGAGACTGTGCACATGGTACAGGAGATGGTCAGAGACTGCGCACATGGTATAGGAGGTGGTCAGAGACTGCGGACATGATACAGGAGGTTAATGCAACCTCACCAGTGCCTTTCAGATGCAGCTTGCCTGTGCCCGTCATGCAGCCTCACCAGTGCCCCTCAGATGCAGCCCGTGTGTGCCCCTCAGATGCAGCCTCACCTGTGCCCCTCAGATGCAGCCTCACCTGTGCCCCTCAGATGCAGCCTCACCTGTGCCCCTCAGATGCAGCCTCACCTGTGCCCGTCATGCAGCTTGCCAGTGCAAGCTGTATACGAGCAGGGGGAGGAGAAGCAGCATTACACTGAGCTTCCCAGTGATTGGCTGTGCAGTGGGGGTGTGTCAGGACTACGTTCCCAGCATAGCAAGAGAACTGACTACGGTGTGGTCAGTTTTTAATAGGAAAGCAAGGGGACTAGCAGGAACACCAGCGATTTCACATAAAGGAAGCAATACAAAGAGAACAGGATACTTTCTTATACAAGTACATGGTACAGCAGGCACATGTCAGAAATATGAAGTGTTGGGGTAACAATTGTTTTAACTTTGATTTAAAGCCCACCTCCCATAATCACAAAAAAAATATTCTTGCAGTGGGATACTGCAAGGGTAAAAGTCTCATTACATTGACATTTTAGTTGGGAAAAATAAACTCCTGCTCGATCACTTCAGGTCGGCCCCTTTTGCAGGTATAGCTACGTAAAACATTAAGTAAAACATTAAAATAAGTGTGTATACTATTTGAAATCCAATAATACACTCACATCTCACATTCTCTGCACATGCTCAGTTGCTCTTGATTTTTAGCCACTGTGCCGAGTTAGTAGAGACCAATCTGCTGACAGCCTAAAGGTTTAGTGCTGCTTAGGACTCTGGGCTTCAGCAAAATGGCAGCCTCCAGCAATAAGAAACAGTAGCAATGCTTAAGGCAATTTACAACAGAGTAATTTTTGTAGCATTATTATTAATGTGAAATGTATGTTCCTGGCTAAAGAACATTCATTTTATCAGGTTGTTATGGGTAAACTTCCACTTTAACTCTTGGGGATGAAGAATAAGGTGTAATTCCTAACTTCTTGATCCAGCACTAGCCTTCAGTCTGGGTTGTGGGTGATCAAATGATATCTGCCTAGGACTATTGGCCCTGCATTGTGTGACTGTGGCCCGGGGAATGTTGTAGAAAAGGCTTCAGGGACCATTCAACCATATAGAGGGAGTCCTTTTGAGGGAGGAGTAAGGTAAACATTATACCTTATACTTCACCCCCTAGTGTTGAGAAGCAAGGGTAGTTTTTTGTAATTTCCAGTGTCGGGCTTTAGAAATCAATATTGCCTTAGTGCTTACAGAAATATAGTGGGTAGAAATTGCACACAAACTGGATAGTCGATAACGGGTTAAACTCTTAAAACCAAATGTCTTGCTTTCTTGTTTTGGAGGAGACACCCAAGATCTTGCTGTTGCGTTTTTTGTCCTTAAAGTGTTGCTAAAGTTTTTTTTTTTTTTTTTTTTTTTTAATTTTTTTTTTTTTAAAAAACAAACATGTTATACTTACCTTATCTGTGCAGTGGTATTGCACAGTGTGGCCCCAATCCTCCTCTTCTTGGGTTCCTAGCGGCGATCTTGGCTCCTCTTCTTTTCATGGCCACCATAGCAAGCTGCTTGCTGTAGGGAGAAATGTTGTCTGCCCTCTCCCGGCGCTCTCGACTTGTGTGTCAATGGAGTCGCGCTCTATAGCCTTACACAGCGGGACTTAAGCACGCCCCCCCCCCCCCACTTCCTCTTCACTGCATTTGATTGACAACACCAAGAGCCAATGGCTCCTGCTGCTTCTCAAAGGCTGTGTGCAGAGGAAGAAAGAGGCGAAAAGATGTAGCCATGCACAGCGCTGATCTCTTCTCCGCTCTTACTCTTCACACGGAAAGGGGGGCACAGGTAAATTGAAAACATTTTTCACCTTAACACAAAAACAATGCATTAAGGTAAAAAATGTTTTTACGTTTAGTAACACTTTAAAGGGCCTTTTCTGTGTTCCATTTAGAAACAGTTTCACTTTGTTACAGGGAACTGGCTATCCTAAATTGCTAAGCTCTACTCAACTGTCATTCCTATGTCCAACCAGCATTCCCTTACTGAGAAGGTCCTATTGGACAGTTAAAAAAACATTCTGTGGGGCTTAACATAAAGTAAGGGGAGGTTCAGCCCCAATATAAAATATGGCTAAAAAAAGTAACAGACAACATCCTGTGGTATCTGCCAAATGGCAGGACGTTTTTGTGAGTGCGAGTTCATGTCCCACGTAACACCTATCACATTAGAATTTACAATGAAAAAAACCAATGATCAGCACGTAGAAAGTAGTCAAATCAGATGTCTGATATGTGTATGATATCGCTGAACCGATAGAAGTGAAAATTGTTTCTGATGGATCTACCCTAAGGTGCTTTCTCTTTCAAAGAAGCAGATCTACAATGAAAATATAGTATAGATGGACTCCATACTCTATATTCTGGTATAGGCTGCTACCTCTCTGGTAGACACAAAGCATGTGTGGAGGAGCACCTTGTACAAAAATGAATCTTACTCGAAGGACTTTTGAATCATTTAATGGTTGAGTGTCAAATACAGCCAATGCGTTTTGGGGAGAAAAACCCTTCTCCTTCAGGGCTTGAGCAGTTGATGTTAATAGAATTAGGACAGAATGTACAAAGGAATCCCTCCGGAGATTCTGGCCTTCATCAAACCTTAACATTAGGTCCCTTAGTGCATTCTGTTGTGATTCTATTAACTCCGTGGTGCTGACAGCATACATATATGCGGCCTCTCAGCGCGTGATCCTTAATGCCGAGCGGCCGCATACATATAGCCCTGTGTAAACTACCGTATTTATCTGCGTATATCACGCACCTTAATTTTAAGAGGGAAGTTTCAGGAAAAAAACGTATTTTTTAAATTAACAACTTTGAATTTAAATAAGGGTCAGTGCCCATCAATGCGGCCTGTTTAGTGCCCATCCATCTGCAGCACATCCAATCAATGCAACCTGATCAATGCCCCTTTTTAGCCTCAATGCTCATCTGCAGCCTCACCATCGATGCAGCCTGGACAGTGCAGGAAATCACCGAGCCGTCATCTCCTGTTTCCTCGGCTCTCACTCGGCTCTGTTGGCACACACACACACACACACACACACACACACACACACACACACACACAACAAACAGTCCCGCCTCCGCCATCGGCAGTGGACCAGCTCTTGTGATAGACAGAACACAGGTCCAATGCCAGTGGCGGAGGTGGGACTGTGTGACGTGGGAGCTGAGTGAGAGCCGAGTAAACAGGAGATGACGACTCGTGAATTCCGGCGGTGTTCGTTCCCCTCCGAGGTACGCTGTCAGCTTATAACACGCACCCGTGATTTGCTCCCTATTTTCAGGGGAAAAAAGTGCGTGTTATACGCCGATAAATACGGTACTTGCCTTGCTGAGAGCATGCTCCCAGCATGGCAGCTGGTGGGGATTGGTAAGCTTCTGATGCATACTTGCAATTGGGAGCTTTCCAATCATATGTTTGCTGTGATGGCCAATCACAGCGGTCACGTGACCCAAATGCCCACCTCCACCTCCCAGATTTAAGAACTCTTAAAGGGCCAGGAGGTGGTCGGCATCAAGGCTCAACATCGAATGCTGAACCCCCCCCAACCATTGTATTTGATGTTTTTAACCATTAAATGTTTAAAAACCATCAAGATGGCTGTTTCATGTCTGAGGCCCGGTTCACACTGATGCGAGTTCATAACGAATGCGATGCCTCAAACACTTTAAATTCTCATGTCATCCCTAAAGTCATTGTTTTCAATGACAGTCGTTCACACACATGCATTGCGATTCCTCTACGAATGCGATGCGATAAAAAAAGGGTCTTGTGCCAGTTTACTGCGTCGTGTTGCGAATTTAGTCTCCATAGACATAAATGTAAATTGTTCTTGAATCGCATTGATGGTTCACATATGTGCGAATTCGTCACCTCCAGCTCCTCCTCCACACTCTCCACACACTCCACAAAAACCAGGAAGAGAACAGGAAGTTTGGGTTCCATTGGGCAGACAGAGATCGCAGTCACCTCCCAAAATGACAACTCATTCCAGTAGAATCGCAGTAAATTTGCAACAAACACGTAATGAATTCGCAAAGAAGATTCGCAACGCAATAGGGTCAAAATCTCGCTAAATTCACAACGCATCAGTGTGAACCGGGCCTTAGTGAGGATGCATCCTTTGTGAGTCATTAGGCTCATAAACGTCAGTCATAACGATGCCAAGCACAGTGTGTGGATGACAGGCCCTCTTAAAACATAAGAGCACCAGTTCTGTCTGAGCCATAGTTAATTAATAATGAAGCTTTTTTTTTTAAAGTGTAATGAATCCGCATGACTCAGAGTTTCCCTAGTCTTCTGCGTGAAAGTAATAATTATAAGCTTGCAGGATCTATTCCTTTTAGCAAAAGGACATTTTCCAATTTGCTGCTTTGTTAATCTCACATAAATATATATACATAAAGTGTGCATCCATTTTTTATTTGCTTTTTGCTCTGTAATAGATTTAATGTCGGAGGTGCACTTTGCAGCTTCATCTAGGCTGATGAGTTTATTCTGTAAGTGCCCTGTGATATATTGTGTGACGCTCCCCTAAAAGCAGGCAGCAAGTGTTTGGGCTGCCTTGTAAAATCTGGCCTGCTGCAAATTGATTTAGGTAATGTCTTTGTGCTTCTTGGCAAAGTGGTTTCTGTATCCAGAGGACTGCTAATTATGACGGACCAGAGAATGGTTTGTGCGCAAGTCCCTTGTAAGGTTATGGCACACAATACATCCTCGTTTTCTCCATTTCAGCCCTTCTTTGCTCACAAAGCTTTGTGTAACATGCATTCAATGAACGGAAGGGGTGGCTTTCCAGTAAATGATGGCACAGCCGGTCTGCTGCAGGTGAAGAGGAAATTGTATAATGCAATTCTAGCCATACAGTGGTTTGACATTGAACCTAAGACCAATTTCACACTGCGGCACTTTTCAGGGTGTTTTAGTGCAAAAAATAGCGCATGTAAAGCGCGCCTCAAGCCACGCAAGTGCGCTTACAGGGCGGGAAAAAAAGTCCTGTAATCAGCATCTTTGGGGCAGTGCCCATTAAAATGAATGGGCAGTGCTGCCGAAGTGCTTTGGCAGTGCCGCAACATGGGCGCTATTAACCCTTCGGCCGCTAGCGGGGGTTAAAAGCGCCCCGCTAGCAGCTGAATAGCCCCTATAAAACCCCAGATCCCCCCCTCTTCCCTTTAAAAGCATTAGATCACACCAAGATTAGTGCGATCAAATGCTTTCCATTTTTAAAAATGGTGCCAAATGATGAAATGCTTTCCTTTTTTAAAAATGGCGCAGAGAGAAACCGGAAGTTATGCATGCTCATTGCTTTCTGTTTCCTATATTAGAGCCGGTGTCTTGCCGAGAAAGTTCCCCCAGCGGATAAGGACCCCCCTGTACTGCGCAGGGGCAGCACTTGCGCAGTACGAACGACTAGGAGACGCCGAAAATAGCCGAAGCTGAAAAACTTCAATCAGCTGTACACGGCACCCGGCCCTAGGTCCAGGTTGAAGCCCCACCATCCAAGTGGACCTAGAGGGAGAATAAAAAAGTGCCGAGCAAAGCAAGGCCGTGCCCGAAGCGTGGCGAGGGGCCCTCTTACAGGCGCCGTGTACAGCTGATTTCTATTCATCTTCGGCTATTTCCGCCGACTCCTACTGTGCAAGCGCTGCGCCTGCACAGTAGAGGGGGGTCCTTATCCGCCGAGAGCAACTTTCTCAGCAGAACACCGGACAGAACAGTTCTAGTCTTTGTCCACCTCTATGATCAGCCAGCAGAAGCTTTGGGTGGTCGATCTGGAGCGGACAGCCCATGGAAGACGACGGGGCGGGGGGGAGTGAGATGTCCCCTCCTGCGGGGGCACTTTTGCTGCTTGTAAAAGCAATCCAGTCGCTTGGATTGCTTTTGCAAGAGAGGCGACCATCATCTCTAAATCCTGCTGCTTGCCCGCAGCAGGTTTAAATGTAAACTGAAAAAAAAAAAAAAAGTTCTTGCCCGGCGCCCAAACTCTATATCGTGGGCATCGGACGATAGGGATTGAACAGGGGTGAGGAATGTGAGTTGGGGACCTTGAATTGTAAGCTCCTTGAGGGCAGGGACTGATGTGAATGTGCAATATGTATGTAAAGCTCTGTAAATTGATACTGCCATAGAAGTACCTGTGTAGCCAAGTCCCGGGCCTCTCCTGGCCTAATGGTGACCTCCAGAGTTAGGAACAGCTGACATTCTTCTATGCAGAGTTGGTTACTAGGCGTGGTGGGTGCAATGCTAAGTAGATTAATAGGCACCAGACACTTCTTGAATGCAAAGAGATTTGCTGTCTCTTAAACTTGAACTATGGGCGAGAAGGTTAGGGCCAGGACACCCTTTGTAGTTGCAATGTTAATTGGCAGCCTCCGAGATCTCTACAGGTAGACAGCCATGCAGGGAAAGGCATTCAGCAAGACACCACATCTGCACAAGTAGGATAGCTGTCTCCTATGGCTTCAGTCTTGTAACAGTTTCTAACACAAGTTGTAACAAATGCCTTTACTTCCTCTACAATCTCCTCTTGTAGATCTTCACTCAGCTGAGCTCCCAGTCTCTCTCACTAGACTCGCTGGTCCACTGCCACTGAATCTCCTGAGCTCTTCCAATCTTCTCACTCAGTATCTTTCTCAAGCATCACCCTCCGCGTCCCTGCTGGGTCCCTAGCTTGGCACTCAGATACTTCTCAAGCATCACCTCCATTGGCTGGGTCCCTGGCTTGGCACCTGCTGAAGTTTCCCAATTCTTCACCATCCCTGATTGGTGAGAATACTGCTCTGGTACTTGCTTCAGCTGCTCACAGTGGTCCCCGCTAACAAGGCCGACGTTTCCTTAGTGGCGACAGCTTCCCCACTACCTCCGATCACAACAGGTTCTCCGGCCAGCAGAACTGTCACTTCTGGTTAGACTTCAAGCCGCAGTTCAAACCCTACACTGCTCTCTTGCTTCTGGATAGGCCCCTCAGACAGCCTAGCAGCCAGATGCCCCTGGGATAGGCCTCAGGCTCCGGCCTAGCAGCCTGGGGCAGTACAACACACGTTCACCCAGACAGCCTTCCAGGTGGCACAGAACCCCGATCACCTGACTCCACCCAAATAAATAGGTTCTCCCAGCAGGCCAAGGGACCCAGGAAATCCCTGCCCATTGACTGAGACACCCCATTATTTCTAATCTGTCCATGCAGTTCCCTTGTCTTATCTAATGTCACCAAATACCCGACCATCTAGTTACAGAAGAGAGAGGTGCAGCAGTTCCAGACTTAGGGCGAAATCGATTGACAACCTAACAATTGGCCAAGGCAACAGCAATCCTGCCTAAACATCAGGGTGCTACATCTGTAATAAAACAAATTAAAATAATAAGTGCCAGCCTACAGGCCATTGACTTCCATAGGTGGCCGTACACCCCAGGCAGGAAAATAAGCCCGATATGACATCTGTGTGCATGAGGCCTAAGTTAACCGACACACTAAAGCTGCTAAATCTGGCTAGGGCATAAGTGACCTCAAAGGGTTAATTCTTTCCCAGCCATAGGTAATTTATATTGGTTCCAGTAAATAATCTGGACGGTAAGCTTTGACTCGTAGCGTTGGTCGGGCCTGGAGAAGTTATGTGTTTTTCCAGTGAATATAACCCCTATGGATAAATAAACACACAGCTCTCTACATTTCTTTTATTTTTCCTTTTCTGTTCTCTCCACCATTCTTATATATTTTGATTTTTTTTTTCTCTCTCGCTGACATTTTGTTAAGCTTTTGGCTTGCAGTCGACATATTATTAAGTAGACTAATGGGGGTTCAAACTAAGCCAACACCAACACAGAGAAAGGAAGTGTATTTCCCTTGATTTAATTGTACACTTTTATTGTGCAGTTCATGCAGGATGTGAGGGAAAACCCATTAGACGGGCGGAAAAAAAAAAAAAGCAACACAGAAAACGCATGCAGCTTATTGTATGAAATTAATAAAGGGAATGTAGAAGTAATGCTATTATTCAGAACATTAAGTGATTTATTTATTGTTCTCGTCTCGCCATACCTGGCTTTTAATTACATTTAAAGGAGCAGTAAACCGCAAATGGCTTTGAAAGGAGCACTTAAAGCAGAACAAGGCATATATGGAAACGCCATTTAACCACTTGAAGACCAGGCCTATTTCTGAAATCTGTATTTTTTGCTAGAAAATTACTTCGAACCCCCAAATATATATATATTTTTTAGCAGAGACCCTGGAGACCAAAATGGCAGTCGTTTATGTCACTCTGTATTTGCACAGTAGTCTTTCAAACGCAATTTTTGGGGTAAAAATACACTTCAATGAATTTAATAAAAAAAAAAAAACACATAGCCCAATTTTTTTGTATAATGGGAAAGATGATGTTACGCAGAGTAAATAGAAACCGAACATGTCATTCTTTAAAGTTGCGCACACTTGTGGAATGACGACAAACAATGGACACACACGTCCCCTCCCACTGCTTGTAATACCAGCTGAGTGCCTGCTTTGCTGCATCAGTTCTTACTACAGAGCCGACTGTCAGCTCTAAAAAAAACTGTGCCGGGGTGATGCCTCCAGTACAACCACTTGAAGCCAATGACATACAGGGGAACTACACACTGCATCTGAGCACCACAACCCAAAAACGCTATTTATCCACTTACTTACTGGGCACTTAAACCCCCCTGCTGCCCAGACCAATTTTCAGCTTTCAGCGCTGACGCACTTTGAATGACAATTGTGCGGTCATGCAACGCTGTACCCAAATGACATTTTTATCATTTTTTTTCCACACAAATAGTGCTTTCTTTTGGTGGTGTTTAATCACAGCTGGGATTTTTATTTTTTTGCTAAACAAACAAAAAAATATGATTTTTTTTTTTCAAAAATTTTCAGTTTCATAGTTTGTTACAAAGTTTTGCAAACAGGTTATTTTACTACTTCATTGATATGCGATGATGAGGCTGCACTGTTGGGCACTGACAGGCTGCACTGTTGGGCACTGACAGGCTGCACTGTTGGGCACTGACAGGCTGCACTGTTGGGCACTGACAGGCTGCACTGTTGGGCACTGACAGGCTGCACTGTTGGGCACTGACAGACTGCACTGTTGGGCACTGACAGACTGCACTGTTGGGCACTGACAGGCTGCACTGTTGGGCACTGACAGGCGGGCACTGATAGGCGGGCAGCACTGATGGTAGGTGGCGCTGGTGGGCACTGGTAGGTGGCACTGGCAGGTGGCACAGGTGGGCACAGATGAGCTGGCGGCAGCTCTTCTTGATCGGGACCGATGTCCCTCTGAGAGCCGCCGGTCACTGCGCGAGGAGAAATAGCCGATTACCGGCTCTGTTTACATCACACGATCAGCTGTCATTGGCTGACAGCTGATCACGTGGTAAGGGGTCGGGATCGACCCCTTACTTGGATCTGTGATCAGTCGAGTCTCATAGACTCTGTGATCACAGAGCGCGCAGCGCACGCCCTGCAGGGGGGGCGCGCAGGGCGCTTGGGCACGGGAGGACGTCTATTGAAGTGCTCCCGGCAAAGTAGGTCCGCGCTGTAGCTGTCATTCGGCTATAGCACACATCTGAAGAAATTAATTCAGTTTTAATATTCAAGTAAACTCACCCATCCATCCATGTCTCCATGCTTCATTTTGCTAAGCAATCACTTTGAAAAACACCACCTAACATTTCTGGCTGTGGCCATCTTGAGTAAGAGCAGATGATTCATGTAATATTTACTTTCTGAAATCCATCTGTCCTTAGCTCAGACATGCAGGAAGGAGGCTGTACTTAGCTGAGAAAGCCCCTCCTGTATGCCATTGTTTTGGCCTAGGCTGGAAACCAGGAAGTAACTGAAGAAAAAAAAAGTTTAAACAAAATCAATTTAAAAAAAAAAAGTGGGGGCGGGGGGGGGGGGGGGGGGTGCAGTACTTACAATTAATGAAAAGTCTCCTCTGTGACAGTTCCAGCTCTCATAGCAGAAATCTCCGTCCTCTGCCCCCTCCCATACCACACAGCCGTAAATGAAACAGCAAAACGCGTTCTGGGGTTGTTAAAAAAAAAAAAATTCTCCCTTCATCAGGGCTCCACACAGGATAAAACTAGAATGGATCTATATTAGGACTGTAATTGGACTCTCAATAGTGTAATTTTTGCTGATTGGCAATTGGAAGTAATAAAATGTGCGATTTTCGGCTGAAAGACCCCCAACTATATCTTTCTCTATTTTTTCTGTTAAGTTTCAATTATGCGTCTTTATCATTATGGATCCATCAGTGTTAATAACGGACGCTTCATAAATGGGGTTGTAATTTAGGTATAGTGACCCTTTAAGATGCTCCTCTAATCTAATTTGAACTCAGTTTGAGTATTATTCCACATCTTCCATCAAAGCTTTTTACGTGATCCTCGGATATTAATTAAGTGGCCGTTAGACTGAATAAGTGGCTTTTGATTTTGTTGCTTAGTGTTTGTGTGAAGCTGAAAGGGATTTCTGCTAAGAACCCTGGTGTTTTATTTTGTATTTTATTCGATTTTTTACTTTATGCAAGTTATGTGGTTTACTGGGTTACATTTAAAGCGGACCTTCAGTCATTTTTCATCTTTCCATCTATCAAATCTTCTGCCCTTGTTGTTTTACCTTTGGATAGTAAAACATTTTTTTTTTTCTGCCAGTAAATACCTTATACAGCCCACTTCTTGTTTATTGTCTGGGAAAAAGCCTAGGCTTATCACATCATGCACAGCTCTCTCTCTCTCGTGAGAGTTTGCAGGGGGGGGGGGGTTGAGTCATAAGAGGGCCAACGAAGGCTGCAGAGCTGGAGATGTGTCTTTGTAAATCCAGGAAGTGAACAGGCAGCAAAATGGCTGCAGGCAGACTTGGTGGAGGGAGATTCCTGCAGCATATTTGGCAAGTACAGAATGACAGTATATATAAAATAATATGCAAAGTGGTTGAAGGGAAGCTTTAGAATGGCAAAGATGTTTTTATTACAAATTATGTGAGCAGACTGCAGTTCCTCTTTAATTGCATTTCTGAAATAAGGTATAGTCAGTCCACCTTTTTAAAAATAATAAATGCATCCATGTTAAAGAAAAAAAATGTGCATTTATTGATTTTTTTTTTTTTTTTTTATACTTGAGACTGCAAAGTGAGTTGGGGGTGTGATGCACACCATTCTAACAACCCAAGTCCAATACAGGCAGTTCCCAAGTTACATACATCTGACTTACAAACGACTCCTACTTACAAACGGAGGAAGACAACAGGAAGTGAGATGAAATCTACCCCTAGGAAGGGAAATTCTCTCCTGAAAGAGTTCTGGGGAAAAAGGTGTCTCCACTGAAGCTTTATCACCAATCCTTGTTTCCACGACAACCCAAAATTTTCAAAATCCAATTGTCACAGGGACAGAAAGTGAGATGAAATCTTCTGAATAGACAAACGTTAGAGGGGTGTTCACCCTTCCCTATGCTAGCCAAAAAATGTAATTATCCATACAAATTCAACTTAAAGGGGAAGTACAGTCAAAGCTCTTTTGGTTGTACTTCTCTTGTGGGTCACAAGAGTGCAATACGTTCTGCACTTTTGTGACCCATTTTCGGTAGACAGAAGCCCACTGTCAGGGGATGTCTCACAGCCGGCCCGGGCAAAATTTCAACAATGAAGTCGCGATCGGGATCTCATGCGAGAGCTGCTGAGAGCCTAAGCTGGCCGCTCCTGCCCCCTCCACAGCCCAGCTCTCCAGTGAGGGGGGGGTGCAGAGCGGAGAGCCAGTGACTGACATTCGCCGGCTCTCTGCTCATGGAGCTGTGAGTACCGAGTGATCGGCGGTGTTTGATCGCTCTGTTCTCAGTCTTAGAGCCGGTCTGATGCTGCAGCCACCTAGGTAAGTATGATTCTGGGGGAAAAAAAAAATCTTTTAAGAACCAAACTACAGAACCTAACTTATTTGTAACCCATAGGGAGAAGAACCCCACAAGTTGGCGTGGAAAAGGTATTTTGAGGGTGAAAGGTTGGTGATGGCGACACATGACAGGTTGCATATGTAAGTTGGCTTATTCTTTTGAATATGATTCTTCTTGCTGATACTTTTCGGTCTCTTGCGCGCGCACACACACACACACACACACACCTAAAAATGCCAAGTTTGCCAAGGTATTCTGGTATTTTTTAAACTGATCTAAATGCAGCCAAACACTTTTAATGGGCCTGTACACACAGGTGCCTAAACTTGCATTCCGTGTAGAGCAGTAAAAAAAAACAAAAAACAAATTTACAAACATGTATTCCACATTCCAATGGTTAAAATAAAGCTTGGAATTGCATTTTCCCTTTTGAGCATTTCTTCTGTCTTTTACGTCTTTCTTCAATATTTTTTGAAGGGAGGTGTTCTGAAGTTCACAGGAAAACAGCTGAAAAAGCTTAAATCAGCGTTTTGAGATTTCAGTTCAGTCAACAGAAAGTTTGATGCAAGATTTTTGACACGATCTAGAGGAATTTTTCCTTTTTTTGCAGAAAATGTACTTAGAGTGGAACTATACCCTCCTATCGTTTTCAGCCAAGGAAGCTGCCATCTTGGCCTCTGTTTGATTTTCAACTACCATGATGATGATGCACATGTGATCAGTTATGACACCAGCCGTTTGATAGGTTTGCTGAGAACACAAGCAAACGGGGACATTCCTGGCACGTTTTTTTGAAATTGTTAAATTGATGGACTTAGTTCTGCTTTTACCTTAAGGGTCCATTAACAACAGAAACTGCACAGAACTGCGTGTGTTTGACTGCATGATTACATGCATTTGAAGTGCACTTGACACGTGCTTGCATGCATTGTACTATACATTTTTGGGCTTGGCTTAGAGTGCAGTGCATTTGAAGCACGTTTGTAGCGCGTTCCCTCCATTTGCGTTTGCGGAAAAATGCAGTATTCTTTACTTTTTCAACTGAGCTGCACTGCAATGATGTGAACTATGCCCATAGGATTAAATTGATTTTGGGCTGTCTGTGCCAGGGGTTTCTCAACCAGGGTTCCGTGGAACTTTAGGGTTCCTCCAGAGGTTGCTAGGGGTTCCTTGAGCAATCGGCAATTTCTTCCTCTCAGATAAGTTCCCACTGACACCATTGATCTTTTTAGTTATCTGTAAGGGGGTAATTCCTCCCAATGACCAGAAGTGTAAGGAGCATTCTTCCCACTGACATCACACTAGTGTACCATGAGTTGTAGATATCATCATTTTTAGTAGGGGTTCCCTGAGACCAGAAAGATATTTCAAGGGTTCCTTTGTGTTGAAAGGGTTGAGAAAGGCTGCTCTATGCAGTTTGAGTGCAGTTCAAAATGCATCCAACTGCATTCGTTGTGAAAGGGCCCTTATGTTGCATTAAATTACATTTTTGTTCTTAGACTTGGGTAAACTTTAAGCAACTCTTTGACTTTCTGACCTGCAAGATAAAATGGGGGTTACAGAAATCCTGTTCCAAAAGTAATATCAGCCATAGATGGTGCAATTTTCTTTCTTGCAACCACGGGTTGCAGGAAAGAAAATTGCTTAATTCCCGCTGAGCTATTGTGTTCTCCCAGCGAGGGGCTGGTGCAGCGAGAATACACAGTGATTGTTACTAGTGGCTACTATACCCGCTGTCAATCGCATGAAAAATCTGACATGCTGGTTGTACCCAAGTTAGTTGTTCGATCAATTTGGGGTGCAATCAATCTGCCCATACATGGTTCACATCTTGCCCGACCCCTGCTAAACCGGCAGACATTTGATCTGTCTATGGCTGGCTTAAGAGACCAGTTCATCACAAAAAAAAATTTAATCTGATTAACCACTTCACATCCCGCCCATTATCATATGACGTCCGCAGGAGGAATCTCCCATCCTGGGCAGATGTCCTATGACGTCCTGGGCTTCCCAGGCCATCTGGGGGGGGAGCCGATGTGCGTGCCCGGCAGCTGTGATGTCCGCCGGGCACCCGCGATTTCCCGATAACAGAGCAGGACCGTGGGTCTGTTTGTGTAAACACACAGATCCACGTCCTCTCAGGTGAGAGGAGACCGATGGTGTGTTCCCAATACAGAGGAACACCGATCGGTCTTCTCCCCTTGAGTCCCGAATCACTCCCTAGGTAACACAGTTAACCCCTTGATCGCCCCCTAGTGTTAACCCCGTCCCTGCCAGTGACATTTATACAGTAATCTGTGCATTTTTATAGCACTGATTGCTGTATATATGTGAATGGTGTCAAAAGTGTCCAATGTGTCACGATACATATCGCAGATCGCCCCAATTACTAGTAATAAAAAAAATAATAAAAATGCCATAAAACTATGCCCTATTTTGTAGACCCTATAACTATTGCGCAAACCAATCAATATATGCTTATTGCGGTTTTTTTTTGTTTTTTTTTTTACCAAAAATTGTGGAAGAATACATATTGGCCTAAACTGAGGAAAAAATTTGTTTTGTTTTTTTTAAAAAAAATTGGGATATTTATTATAGCAAAGAGTAAAAAATATTGTGGTTTTTTTTTTTTTTTTTTTCAAACTTGTCGCCCTTTTGTTTATAGCGCAAAAAATAAAAACCGCAGAGATGATCAAATACCACCAAAAGAAAACTCTATTTGTGGGGGAAAAATGCTAAAAAAAAAAATTAATTTGGATGGAGTGTTGCATGACCGCGCAATTGTCATTTAAATTGCGACAGCTCTGAAAACTGAAAATTGGCCTGGGAAGGAAGGGGGTGAAAATGCCTGGTATTGAAGTGGTTAATGAAACAGAGTCAGAATAAAATGCGGTATAACAAGAAAAAAAAAATTGGGGGCTTGGCAGCCCCATGGGGCTAGAACAAAAAGCGCTGAGGCTGTAGCGAGTAGGATGTGATGCCTAACGCAAGGTATAATTTTCAATTCTGACTAGAGTACCTTTTAAAGCTCAGTTGCATATTTGAGTTGAGTCTTTTTTTTTTTTTTTTGCATTTCATTATAAATGTAGAAAAACAGCTTATTATGACTCAGCCTCTCCGGCACAATAGTCCTGTGCTTGAGAACGGCTCAGACTAACAGACGAACAATAAATTCTGCCATGCTCACTTGTCATGGAATGCTGTTTTCTGATAAATATATTTAAAATGATTGGAAAAGCCCTGTTCACACATATTAGCCTTTGAAATGGATTCTTTGAGAATTGGTGAGTTCTTGTTGACATAAAAGTCTACGTAGTAAGCCTTCCAGCAGATAATGCGTCGCTTCTTTATGGAACCGGGAAAAAAAAAAAAAAGCAAGAAGACACTGAAAGGGAAACGTGTATAAATAATTATAGCGGCGAGAAGCTGTACAGGAAAAAAAAACGGGAAACTCTGAAAAAAAAAATCAATTTAAAGGAGAGAATTTCCATTTCAAAATGTCAGGCTATTTTTGAAATGGAAAGGCAAGTTCACGTTTACCTATTTACTTGACAGAACATTATGAAAACACGAGGTGTGTGCACTGCGTAGTAACGGCGAGGAGTAAAAAATGAAAATATGTCAAACTTCATTTTCTCTTTTACTTATTATTAACCTCTGTCTTGCTGGATTTACTGATAAGTCAGACCTACAGGAAACCCCATGGTACAATTGTTTCTATCCCTGGGAAATATCTGAAATTGTTTTTTTGGAGAAGTTTCGTTCTGGAACTCATGGTCGATGAATTTGGCCATCTTCATTCTGCACCTTTTCTATTGGTTATTAGAGGCCCTCTATCACAGCAATGGGCCAATCGTAAGCTAGAGCCAGAGACCATAGATGATGATTACCATTGTCTTTTCCAAGAGCGCTGGTAGTTGTCTGTGGGTGGCAGGAATGGGGTCATTTTCCTTTGTTTCATATGGACAGAGGTGCACTTTAAAGGTGTCAGAATCCATGGTCACAAACTCACATCATTGCCATGTCCAGGGGCCGAAATGGCTTCTTTTTTTTTTAGGCTGTAGCACAGCAACCCATTTTCGCCACTTCTTCCTGCCGAACATCAGAATAGGATATTCATCACAGTGATGGGCCAGCAAATTCAACGCCAATGAAGTGGCATGCCCAACAATCTCACATAGGCGTGGTGGCCAGGTGCCCACAAACTTTTGGCTGTAGTGTCCCTCAATAGTAACAGCTAAACTCTTGGGAAATGGAGAAAAAAACACCCTTGCAGTGGGGTTCCATTCATATTGTAAGGGTTAAATGCATATCTTGGGGTACCAGAAAAAAGCACTTACCTTTTATGCTTTGCGCCGCATGCTCCTCCTTCGTGAAACTGTTACTCCACAGCCTTCTCCTTGTCACTGTGGTTGGCAGTCACAGCTGTGACATAATCACATACAATGCAGAGCCAACAGTGAGGATATCTGGGGCCCACCTACAAGAGGGACAGAAAAAAGAGTTGATTGCTAGCTGTCAAAGGAGTAAGGGATCAGTTAACTAAAAGTACTCAAAGTGTTACTAAACCCACAACAGTAAAACCAGTCTGTATATGCAGTAAAGCATGCTTGGAACATAAGGGGTTAATCCTCTGTATTGTGAAAAAGGCTGTTTGATCCTGTCTTCTCTGGTCCTCCCCTTCTTTCACTGTCCCCAAACCATCAGCTGATAGAACAGAGCCTTGGGGGCAAGCGGCACACTCTGGTCTGTGTTGCTAGATAGTTTTTTTTTCTTGGGAAAGTGCATGTGATCAGCACAGGGCCAATCAACACTGTCCAGGGGGTCAGGGGTCCTGCAGCCTTGTAGGGCAATCAGGGGAAAATGAAAACCCCTCCTACAAGCTTTAACCAGTGCTCTGTTGGACACTGATAGAAGTCACAAGACTGCTATATACTGCTGATGAGAAAAGATATTTAGCAGTTTATATTTATTAAACTTTCCATGTTCTGTGTATTGTGGAAGACCAGATATAGTGAATGCAGGGTCCTGGGTTTAGTAACACTTTTACGCCTAGGGAAAAACAAGCATTTAAACCTTGCAGTGCAGGGGAAGCTCCACTGAAATGGTCTTTTTTTTTTTTTTTTTTTTTTAATACTCCGGCAGTTCCGCTGTAAGAAGGGCTCTTTAAAAAAAAAACAGTCTAATACAGAGCTCCCTCTAGTGGTTACTCTATGCATTTCTATATTTAATACAGTATCAGAAATATGGAAGGGATCAGGGAGTTGAAAAGTTGAAAGTCAAAATAAAGTGGAACTAAGCCCATCAATTAAACTGTTTACCAATGATGAATTAGAGAGGGGGCTTTGAGCCAGGCCTTCTTGTCCATATCAGTGCCTGACCTCACAAATGCTCTTTTGGAAGAATGGTCAAACATTCCCATAGACACACTCCTAAACCTTGTGGACAGCCTTCCCAGAAGAGTTGAAGCTGTTACAGCTGCAAAGGGTGGGCCAACTCAATATTGAACACTACAGACTAAGACTGGGATGCCATTAAAGTTCATGTGTGTGTAAAGGCAAGCGTCCCAATACTTTTGGTAATATAGTGCATTTACTTTTCCCCCTGCCAATGGTAATTTTGGCCAGTCAGTCTTGTAATATGTAGTCATTTTGTCATGCCAGTCGTGTGATATACATGCTGGTTGGAAAGATTACTCAATTTAGCATTCTTGACACGTCCTGTACAGTATTTCATACCATGTTAGTGGTTTGCCCGGAGTTCTGCTTTAAGTGTAGCAATGTCAAGTTTGACTGATGTGTGCTTGTAAATTGTGCTGGCTGTGCTATACTGTATTTGTAACCCACAATCCTGTCTTGACTGAGTCTTTTTGCCTGCTTGGAATTGACTGATGTCATATACATATTGATTTTAATATTTATTCCTTGGGCATGCTTTGAAGGTATTTTTTTTTTTTTTTAACCAGCCATACTTTTATGGTGGAATAAAAATGCACGTGAAAGTATTTGACCAAGGGTTATCAACATTGCTAATTAATCTGGCTGTAATGAACATTCGTGATGATATCAAGACCTTGATGGCATCATGTGTCTGTGCTGCAGACATGATTGCCGTCTGGGGAAAATCATCATCTCTGAAATGTTAACGGTACACAGGCATAATGAGATTAATTAAGCAAGTGTGCTCTTTG
Source organism: Aquarana catesbeiana (assembly GCF_042186555.1). Classification (NCBI taxonomy): domain Eukaryota; kingdom Metazoa; phylum Chordata; class Amphibia; order Anura; family Ranidae; genus Aquarana; species Aquarana catesbeiana. The sequence goes on from NC_133330.1 coordinate 51,079,396, forward strand.
CTTGGGTACTCCTATAAAGCCATTCTTCCACTTGGGTTATTCATGAAATCTTTCTTGAGGCATTTTCTGCTTGCTTAAAGGGATACTGTCATTCATATTTTTTTAGTGTACTTTTTTTTTTTTTTTTGTAGATGCAGCTTTTATTGTAGCTTTTAATTTGGCTTTGACTGTTTAACCACTTGAGCCCCGGACCATTATGCTGCCTAAGGACCAGAGGTCTTTTTCCAATTTGGCACTGCGTCGCTTTAACTGCTAATTGCGCGGTCATGCAATGCTGTACCCAAACGAAATTTGCGTCCTTTTCTTCCCACAAATAGAGCTTTCTTTTGATGGTATTTGATCACCTCTGCGGTTTTTATTTTTTGCGCTATAAACGGAAAAAGACCGAAAATTTTGAAAAAAAATGATATTTTCTACTTTTTGTTATAAAAAAAATCCAATAAACTAAATTTTAGTCATACATTTAGGCCAAAATGTATTCGGCCACATGTCTTTGGTAAAAAAAATGTCAATAAGCGTATATTTATTGGTTTGCGCAAAAGTTATAGCGTCTACAAACTAGGGTACATTTTCTGGAATTTACACAGCTTTTAGTTTATGACTGCCTATGTCATTTCTTGAGGTGCTAAAATGGCAGGGCAGTACAAAACCCCCCCAAATGACCCCATTTTGGAAAGTAGACACCCCAAGGAAATTGCTGAGAGGCATGTTGAACCCATTGAATATTTATTTTTTTTGTCCCAAGTGATTGAAAAATGACAAAAAAAAAAAAAAAAAAAAATATTTACAAAAAGTCGTCACTAAATGATATATTGCTCACACAGGCCATGGGCCTATGTGGAATTGCACCCCAAAATACATTTAGCTGCTTCTCCTGAGTATGGGGATACCACATGTGTGGGACTTTTTGGGAGCCTAGCCGCGTACGGGGCCCCGAAAACCAATCACCGCCTTCAGGATTTCTAAGGGTGTAAATTTTTGCTTTCACTCTTCACTGCCTATCACAGTTTCGGAGGCCATGGAATGCCCAGGTGGCACAAAACCCCCCAAAATGACCCCATTTTGGAAAGTAGACACCCCAAGCTATTTGCTGAGAGGCATATTGAGTCCATGGAATATTTTATATTTTGACACAAGTTGCGGGAAAGTGACACTTTTTTTTTTTTTTTTTTTTTTTTTTTATAAAATTGTAACTAAATGATATATTGCTCAAACAGGCCATGGGCATATGTGGAATTGCACCCCAAAATACATTTAGCTGCTTCTCCTGAGTATGGGGATACCACATGTGTGGGACTTTTTGGGAGCCTAGCCGCGTACGGGGCCCCGAAAACCAATCACTGCCTTCAGGATTTCTAAGGGTGAAAATTTTTGATTTCACTCTTTACTGCCTATCACAGTTTCGGAGGCCATGGAATGCCCAGGTGGCACAAAACCCCCCCAAATGACCCCATTTTGGAAAGTAGACACCCCAAGCTATTTGCTGAAAGGCATGGTGAGTATTTTGCAGCTCTCATTTGTTTTTGAAAATGAAGAAAGACAAGAAAAAACATTTTTTTTTTTTCTTTTTTCAGTTTTCAAAACTTTGTGACAAAAAGTGAGGTCTGCAAAATACTCACTATACCTCTCAGCAAATAGCTTGGGGTGTCTACTTTCCAAAATGGGGTCATTTGGGGGGGTTTTGTGCCACCTGGGCATTCCATGGCCTCCGAAACTGTGATAGGCAGTGAAGAGTGAAATCAAAAATTCACGCCCTTAGAAAGCCTGAAGGCGGTGCTTGGTTTTCGGGGTCCCGTACGCGGCTAGGCTCCCAAAAAGTCTCACACATGTGGTATCCCCGTACTCAGGAGAAGCAGCAGAATGTATTTTGGGGTGTAATTTCACATATTTCCATGGCATGTTTGAGCAATATATCATTTAGTGACAACTTTGTGCAAAAAAAAAAAAAAAAAAAAAAAATTTGTCTCTTTCCCGCAACTTGTGTCGCAATATAAAATATTCCATGGACTCGACATGCCTCTCAGCAAATAGCTTGGGGTGTCTACTTTCCAAAATGGGGTCATTTGGGGGGGTTTTGAACTGTCCTGGCATTTTATGCACAACATTTAGAAGCTTATGTCACACATCACCCACTCTTCTAACCACTTGAAGACAAAGCCCTTTCTGACACTTATTGTTTACATGAAAAAGTTTTTTTTTTTTGCAAAAAAATTACTTTGAACCCCCAAACATTATATATTTTTTTAAAGCAAATGCCCTACAGATTAAAATGGTGGGTGTTTCATTTTTTTTTTTCACACAGTAATTGCGCAGCGATTTTTCAAACGCATTTTTTGGGGAAAAAACACACTTTTTTTAATTTTAATGCACTAAAACACGCTATATTGCCCAAATGTTTGATGAAATAAAAAAGATGATCTTAGGCCGAGTACATGGATACCAAACATGACATGCTTTAAAATTGCGCACAAACGTGCAGTGGCAACAAAATAAATACATGTTTAAAAGCCTTCAAAAGCCTTTACAGGTTACCACTTTAGATTTACAGAGGAGGTCTACTGGAAAAATTACTGCCCTCGATCTGGCCTTCGCGATGATACCTCACATGCATGGTGCAATTGCTGTTTATGTTTGACGACAGACCGCCGCTTGCGTTCGCCTTAGCGCGAGAGCAGGGGGCGACAGGGGTGTTTTTTTTTTTTTTTTTTTTTTCTTTATTATTTTTTTGCTTTTTTAATCTTACTTTTAAACTGTTCCTTTCATATTTTTTTTTTTAATCATTTTTATTGTTATCTCGGGGAATGTAAATATCCCCTATCATAGCAATAGGTAGTGACAGGTACTCTTTTTTGAAAAAATTGTGGTCTATTAGACCCTAGATCTCTCCTCTGCCCTCAAAGCATCTGACCACACCAAGATCGGTGTGATAAAATGCTTCCCCAATTTCCCAATGGCGCTATTTACATCCGGCGAAATCTAAGTCATGAAATACTCGTAGCTTCCGGTTTCTTAGGCCATAGAGATGTTTGGAGCCACTCTGGTCTCTGATCAGCTCTATGGTCAGCTGGCTGAATCACCGGCTGCATTCTCAGGTTCCCCGTTGAGACAGGAGCGCCAGAGAAAAACACGGAAGACGGTGGGGGGGGGGGGGGGCATTCCCTCCCACGGCTTGTAAAAGCAGTCTAGAGGCTAATTAGCCGCTAGGATTGCTTTTACATGAAAGCCGACCGCTGGCTGAAAAGAATGATACCAAGATGATACCTAAACCTGCAGGCATCATTCTGGTATAACCACTCAAAGTCGTGAATGGCGTACCTGAAGACAAAAAAATGGTTAACAATGGTTAACAATAAAGCACAGTAAAGTGTAAATAATTACACACCTGAAAAACAAACATGATAAAACATAATAACAATAACAATAACAATAAAACATTGCAGAATAGAATACAGTAAAAAAGAGCAGAACAATAGAGAGAGAGAATAGAGAGAGAGAGAACAATAAAACAACAACTATTTTTTTTTATTTCATATTTTTTTTTTTTTTTACACTTTTTTTTGTAACTAACTTTTATAACGGTAACCGGTTCCAGGTTCGGGTCTCTCAAAATGCGATGGCATCTTGGGAGACCCTGTGAAAGTGTGCCTAGTCTGTGCAATGCTGTACCCTACGCTAATACTCAACTAGTGAATGGTAGCGTTCAAAACATTCACCAATGCAAAGACCAGGATTGTCAGGACAGGAGGGACAATAATAGCGGGTGTCACGCCTATATCCGCGCTTGCTGCAGACACGACATCTTTTTTGGGGGGTTCGTTGGGTAGGGGTACTCGGGAGGACATAAAAATGCCTCTCATGCAGCCGACTGCATTTGGTTGGGGATGTGAATGGGGGAAGTACGGGCGCTGCAGAAGTGGTGGGTTCCCAATTAGGATTGGCGAATGCAGCAGGAAGGGCACTATGGGCACGATGGGCCTGTGTTTGTCTTTTTGGTGGCAGCGGGACACTACTTGTGCTTGCCACCTCACCAGCTTGAACTGCACTTATGGGACTCGCCACGTCACCAAGTGTTACTGCAGTGCTGGTTTGACTACGACCGGGGTGTACTAGGCCGCTGGCGCTTGCCAGTTCACCAAAACGCTACCAAAAAACGTTAGCGATCGCAGGGATCAGGCCTGACTCTGCGAACGCTGCAGTTATGCGTTTAGTGTTTTGTAAGTGTCAGTGATCGATCGATACTGCACTTGGGTGGGCTGGGCTGGGCCGGGCGGAGGGGCAAAACGCAGGTGCTAGCAGGTATCTGGGCTGATCCCGCTAACACTGCGTTTTTGGGAACCCTAAACTGCTGGGGACGCTAGTATAGATCTGATCGGATCAGATATTGATCCGTTCAGATACTATACCACTAAGGGAGGCGTATGCTGCGTGCGTGGGTGTTAGTGGTACTGGCGCTAACCTGACGCCTGGGGCTGGTGCTTGCCAGTTCACCAAAATGCTACCAAAAAAACTGTTAGCGATCGCAGGGATCAGGCCTGACTCTGCGAACGCTGCAGTTATGCGTTTAGTGTTTTGTAAGTGACAGTGATCGATCGATACTGCACTTGGGTGGGCTGGGCGGAGGCACAAAACGCAGGTGCTAGCAGGTATCTGGGCTGATCCCGCTAACACTGCGTTTTTGGGAACCCTAAACTGCTGGGGACGCTAGTATAGATCTGATCGGATCAGATATTGATCCGATCAGATACTATACCACTAAGGGAGGCGTATGCTGCATGCGTGGGTGTTAGCGGTACTGGCGCTAATCTGACGCTGCCTGGGGTGACGCATATCACCGCCGGGCGATCAGGGGGCTAAACCTTTATTTGGTAATAAACGGCGGGTGCCCTGACACTATAAAAAATAAACAAACTAACCAGCGTCAACCGTAACGGTTATACGGTGATCAGTGGTGAAAGGGTTAACTAGGGGGCAATCAAGGGGTTAAAACATTTATTAGGTAGTATATGGGGGTCCCTGACGCTATAAAACGCTGACGGCGAACCTAAATATTTACCTCACTAACTAGCGTCACCAGCGACACTAATACAGCGATCAGAAAAATGATCGCTTAGTGACACTGGTGACAGGGGGTGATCAAGGGGTTAAAACTTTATTAGGGGGGGTTAGGGGGGTACCCTAGACCTAAAGGGGGGTAATACTAACTGTCCCAACACTGTAACTGTCACAAACTGACACTATGCAGTAATCAGAAAAAAAAAAAAAAAAAAAAAAAAAAAACTGCTGGTGTCAGTTTGTGACAGGGGGGGGGGGGTGATTGGGGGGGGATCGGGGGGCGATCGGGGGGGGGATCGGGGTGTTTTGTGTGCCTGGCATGTTCTACTGTGTGTGTGTGTGTTGTGCACTCACATAGATGTCTTCTCTCCTCGGGCCGGAACGGAAAATACCGACCCGAGGGGAGATGACATCACTTCCTTTGCTGCTGTTTAGCATACAGCAGCAAAGGAGTGTTTTCATTGGCCGGCGGCGATCGCGAGGGGGGGGCCACGAACGGATGGTCTCCCCCTCATCACCGATCGCCGCTGGACAAAAGACGACCGCCTCGGGCACCGGGGGGGGGTCCGATCGGACCCCCCACCCGCGGAAGGCAAATCACGTACCCTGTACGTGATTTTGCCTGTCCGTGCCACTTTGCCGACGTACATCGGCGTGAGGCGGTCGTCAAGTGGTTAAGGCCTCATGCACACTGGATGTTTTTTGACGTTTTTACAGCAGCTGTTTTTGGCTGTAGATGTTTTTTTTCTACAGTCATTAAACTCTCCATCATGTTATCCTATGTGTCCATGCACACATAGGCTGTTATCGGCAGTTTTGGGCAGTGGCGTTTTTGAGCAGTGAAAAAAAAACCCAAAACTAGTGGGTTCTGAGAAATGTTTTTCAGCTGTAAAAACGCTCTAAAGCTGATAAACGTTGATAAATGCTCAAAAACGTCACTCACCAGCAGTTTTTAACGTTTTTGATCCACTGAAAAAAAAAAAAAAAAAAAACCCACTAAAACGTTAATGTGGAAAAACGCTATTGCAAAAACGTTGAAAAAAGTTGAAAAACTCACTGCAAAGCTACTGACTTTTTATAACGTTATTTTAACGTCCAGTGTGCATGAGGCTCAAATCTTAAGTTCAATCCTTTCCGATGGTTCCTGCTCAAAATCACCACTGTAAACTGTACAGATGTCATTATTTCTCCCACTGACTACCAATGTAAGGGGGCATTACTTCTCCCACTGACTACCAATGTAAGGGGGCATTACTTCTCCCACTGACTACCAATGTAAGGGGGCATTACTTCTCCCACTGACTACCAATGTAAGGGGGCATTCTTTTTCCCACTGACTACCAGGATAAGGAGGTCTCTGACCACCAATGCAGGGGGGGGGGGGGTGTCCTGCTCCTTTGACCACCAATGTAAATGGTAGTTTGCACCGAAATGAAAATTTCGGTGCTAAGGCCGGAAATTCGGGCTGCACTTGGCCAAAACCGAAACCGAAAATTAAGATTTTTAGAAATATATATATATATTTTTATAAATGATTGTATTCGACTTTTTAATTAATATGAACATGAATTTATTATCGGCACCTTTTTGAAGTGCTGGTACAAATCCTGCTTGCTGCATTTTTTGTGCATATTTGGCAAACCGCGCCAAAAAAATGCTCCTCCCCATTGAAATGCATTGAACACGCAGCAAAAACGCATCAAAAATGCACCCATGTTGTGTTTTTTTATGCGTTTTTTGTCACATGACCTCTAAGAGAAAAAAAAAAAAAAAAAAAAAACAGCAGCCGTTCTAAACCCTTTTTTTTCTTTCAGCACATCTCTGAAACTCCTATTTTTGGCTAATAATTTTTGGCGCATCGCTAGAAAATGGAGCCTTGTTTACTGACTACCAATGTAAAGGCAGCCCTTTGCCGCTGACTATAATTGTAAGGGGCACGTATCCACTGATCACTAGTGTAAAGGGTAGCCCTTTTCCATTGACCACCAATATAAAGGGGCCCTTGTCCTCTGACCTCCAATGTAATTGGGCTCTTCTTCACTGACCACCTGTGTAAGAGGCCTCTTGTTTGCTGACCAGTGAAATGAGAGGCCTTTGACCTCTGACAATCCCTGTAACGGGCCCTTTAGGTACATGACATCGCCTTAGCCCCCTGTGTGTAAGTCTCGGCCCATTTTCTCCTGAATGTGTTAAGCCAGGCCCTGGTAATGTAGACAGTGCTAAAGCATTGGCCACCAGCCAGGACTAGAGACATATGCCAGAATCAGTCTTTATATATAAAATCTCCATAGCCTTATCAACCAGAATTCTTTGAGAATCTACTTTGAAGCCAGCAGGCATATTTTATGAAGAGACGAAAATGTGTTTCCTTTTGATATCAATGAAAAGGGCTCCGTAAAGTTACTTGCCAACCATAAAATCTTAGATGCCAGGCATCTGGGATGTATTTAGCCCTGGAAAATATACGGAGGCCAGATTGCCCGCTTTTCCGATGCATCTCTTTTTGAAATGCTGTATATTTTTTATTTTTAAAAGTGCTTCATGTACACAAGCTGTAGACTTTTTAGAGAGGGCTACAAATGTTGAGTCCCTTAGTAACCTATTTTCTCTTCCTGAAAAACATTTAACATGTCAAGCAGTTGTAATGCCCAACCCTGCAAGAGAAAATATTTATCCTTCGCTGCTCTCGCTTCACATGCTGAACATTCAATTATCAGCAATCCATATCAGTGATCTGAAAAGTGTGCCAGTGCGTAGCAAAGTTAAAATGACAAGCTAACTAACGCTTTTATATCTTTACGTCTCTCTTAAGATAAGGGGAAAATATCCAGGCTAGGGATGCTTGGATATCATAATGTTAAACATTGTGAGCGATCGAAGTAAAATTGTGTTGGCATAGATTGATAGATATTTTGAGATCCTAGATACTGTGCTGTGCATACTAATGCTTACCAACAATGCATGCTCTATATAACCCTAACTGTGTATATTGCCTGAGGCTGAAGAACAGAATTCTGAGATATGTGAGGGTACTATAATTGCATCAATTGCAGTCTGTTAACCAATAGCAATATATCCATGTTAAAAAAAAAATACCTTCTATAGTAACAAGGTGCACCTGTTTTTCATACACAAACTAGAAATGCCTACACACCTGTAAAAATTATATATTGCACCCATCCCCAATTTCAGTATATTTGGGCTATGAAGTTCTAGTGTCTTTGGTGGTTGTAACAAACAGCAGTTGTGGATTGTGCCTGATGGCAATAGATACATACTTTGACCTCCTTCCAACCTCTTGAGTACACTTTTAGAGCCCATTCACACCTGAGCGTTTTGTAGCTTGAAGCATCAAGCTACAAAACGCTTGAGGGGAAAAAATCCATTATTCTCTATGGAGATGGTTCACATCTCCACTCCTCCAAGTCACCTGAAGCCCTACGCCTGAAGCTCAAACAAGTTCTGGACCCTTTTTTGTTGCGTGAATCGGGCAGATTTGGGCGTTTTTGGAGCAGGAAGCAGATGACAAGATCTAACAACATAGCAACAAATGATGAAACAGATGATAATTTTTCCTATTGGCTAATAAAAAAAAATGCCAAAGCTCAAAAACACCGGACAACGCTGCATGGAAACGTGCAAATATGCCGGAAGAAGCTCTCAAAAACGCTATGCTCAGGTGTGACTTCCACTTATACATTAAACCTTGGTGAAGGGCAAACCTTAAACCCCAAAAACACATTTAGTTACCTTTTTATGGACATTTGTTGGACTGTCTTAATTGAATAAACATACATTTTTTGGGGGATTTTTGTATTCTAACTTTTGAGTGTCATACTTCAATTTGTCTTTCTTCATGAGAGAAAATACGGGAACTGCCATTGTTGTCCCCTTTCTGAAAATTCTGGTTGACCCACAGGCCTTGATTCCCTTCATCTTTTCACTTTTTACAGAAGAAGAGTACTTTGTACTGATTGATGTAGTATCACTGCCTCTTTCTGGTCTAAAATTAGACAAAAACCTAATTAACGAGTGCTGATTTGTGTAACTGACCTTAGAGGGCAAGTCCCATAAACTTTTGTTCTTCCGCCTTGTACCTTGTAATAATTTTCTATGCGCGGAATTAAAGATTTAAAATGAGTGATTACATCTTACAGATTTTAAAACGAGCTGCATCAGTTAAAAATCTAGACATTTAACAGACCGGTAGTTCCAGGATGTAAAATTGAAAATCTTTTCCTGCCTTGAAAATAACGGTTTAAATCAAAGGTACACGACATTGATTGCTAATGGTAACATTTATATTCAGGGATTTGGAACGCTGATTGAAGTTGGCCCAAATATACTCTATTACTCATTACCAAGTGGCCGTTCTAGAACTGATAACACTTCCTCCAGCACCAGCTACGCTAATCAGCCGCACCAACTGATGATGAAAATGGCTATATTGATTTTCCTGTACTTCTGCGCTCACACTTAAGGAGAACATTCCATGCTGGACCTCCATAATCTATGTTTAAATGATCAGGCATTCATATGGATTCTGTAATAATTGAAAAAAATGACTCAGAATAGTCCGATAACAGGATTATGTTGAAGAGACCAAAAAAGAATGACGTGTTTGTGTGAGGTCTCGATCTTCAGTTGTACCTTTATAGAACCACTATTGATTTCCAGAATAGGTGATTATGCCAGTTGGGAGCTGGCGTATCATATGTACTAAGACTTAAAGGTGAACTCGGCTGAAAAATCTAGTTTCACCTGTCAAAGGATCTTTAATTTTATTCAGCCAGTCTCATAGCTTTCAACTGTAACTTATTTTGAGAGACTGTCCCTTATTTAAAACTTAATTCCCCTGTCCCTCTTCAGTTGTCCCTCTTTTCGATCCAGAGGTATAGCCCGCTATAAACATTATATTTAACTAATCAAACGGTTATTCTAAACCTTTCATCCATCCTCTAAATCTGCCATTCTCAACCAAGGTAAATCTGACTGCAAGGGGTTCCTTTAACTGTGCTAATCTACCATCTGATGGTACCTGGATAGGTCAATGACTGATGCTCACAATATATGAATAAATAGTGTCACGCAACCTATACCAAAATAAAGTCCATATTTAACAGTAAATGTGTAAATGGTGCAAACAAATCGCCACCATGATAAACATTAAAAACAGCTCTTCTGAATCTTGAACCTAAAGTGCCATGCATGCATCCACCCAATGTGCAAATTGAATGCTGCCCTCTAAGTTTGACGTCACCAAAGGTAAAGAGGTCAAACGACGCTTTATATTGCCCTCTGGGCAGCTGGTGAAATAGGATAATGGAATCAAACTTCTCTTAACATAACCTCTGGGTACTTGCAGGCCTTAGACACTGATTGCTCTCTTTATCTCTCTCCCTTTATCTATCTATAGATAGATATATATATATATATATATATATATATATATATATATAGATATATAGATATATAGATATATAGATATATAGATATATATATATAGATATATATATATATATATATATATATATAGATATAGATATATCTATATATGTATGTGTGTGTATATATATATATATATATATATATATATATGTATGTGTGTGTATATATATATATATATGTGTATATATCTATCTATATATAGCACTCATAGATGCATGGGTATATGTAAACCAGAAAAGCTGACTCCATTAAAAAAATGTATTCTATCCACAAGGGTTAAGAACACTTACAAAAAGAAATGCACAAGTGTGCCATTATAAGCATGTAATAGCGAGACTGTCCCGATCTCACCACACAGTAATCTCTCCAGTATGGCCGTGGGATAACGTCACTGGCTTGGTTCTTCCCCCCCTATACGTCTTACGTCCTTTGATTGGACTTCCTCAGAAATGACCTTTTACAGTGTTTGAGCTGGCAACTATAGTATTTTGTTTTTATTATTTATTATTTTTATTGGTTGTCATGCTTATATTTATTGATTGTGCTATCTATGACTGATGCTACTTGGTAGAGAAAGCGGCATGACATCAATGATCTATATACTGGTTGGTCAGGGTGGGAATTGTGACAACCACTGTAAGATTGAGCAATCTTCTAACATTCCCCCAATGAATTGATTTTAGCAGAGCTTCTCTGAGATCTAAAAATTATTTCAAGGGTTCTTCTCGAGTAAAATGGTTAAGAAGGGCTCTAAATGCTCACATTTGCTGTTTTGAACAGTCACTATAAAGTAGAATTAGTGAGAGAAATATTACTCGTGGGTTTACCAGTCATTATTTCTAGTCTGGGACCTCTGCTCCCAAGAACACAATGAAACTTCTTCCAGAGGGACACGGGGGTGAGGTTTATTGTCTTAATTAACAGCAAGCATCTTGCATTGTGTTCCTTCAGGATGAACATTTACTTCTAAAAGTCTAAAATAGCTGACAGTTTCACTTTAAATTGACAAATGTATATATAAGCGTTAACATAAAGATATAACATAAGAGATATATTAGCAAGCTTGTTAGGATGGATAGATACATAGAGACTAATAGACTTGCTGAAACATTGGTTCTCTACTGTGCTGGCCATATGACTAGAAGCCTTTGTTCCATAACCTTCAGGGAAGAGGGAGAATCAGCAAGTCTTATCTGTGATCCTTCCCTTCATGAGAGATTATTTGATCAAATGCCTAGGCTTGTGCGTATGTGTGAATAACACTGGAGGGAAACTGAAGCATCATTTCCTCCAGGTAATGTAAATATTTCATCCCTTCTGTAAATCTTTACCCTGTTAACACTGTTTTATGTTAACATTTGAGAATAGCCCATTTTTACAGAGGGCTAATATTTGGGTTTGCAAGTACACCGTTGACATGTCACAATCGCGTAGCAGAATTCACAAAGTGCTATAACAGGAGAACCACTTCTGCTGAAAACTTGCTAAACATTAGCAACCTGTACACCTTTTGTGTTGTATCCTTACATCTAGTTTGTCCTGTTTCCAGGGACTTCTAGTCCTAATGTCACCTTTTGTGGCCTAGGGCAGCAGAGATTTATTCCTGGAGTGGCAGGAACATGATGTTCAATACACTGATAAACTTGGTTGTAAAGCCCCTCATCATTGCAATCAATCCCTAGCATGTATTCACCTCATATAGGCAGTTTCAGAGATGTGTAAATGGGGAAAAATAGAATAGCATGATGAGCATAAATGGTAAATAGGGTACATACATATCAAACGTAATGCTGGAGATATTTGATGTAGCTCTGTATGCAGAGAACCAGTGTCTAAAAATAGGTTTATCAGGCAAAAGTCAGGAAATAAGAAATTCTAAAAATGCCAGTGGAGCTCCTCCCAGGCCACGTCACAAGCCAGGAACTTAAGCCCTGATCTGTGGAGGCATGGACACCACTAGACCTCTGAAGGTATGCTGTGGTATCTGGCACCAAGCCATCTCAGTAGTAGATCCTTTAAGCCCTGTAAATTGCTAGATGGGGCTTCCATTGATTGGACTTGTTTTTCCAGCACATCCCACACATGCTCGATTGGGTTAAGACCTGGAGAATTTGGAGGCCAAGTAATCACTTTGAACCTATTTTTGTGTTCCTCAAATCATTCTTGAACCCTTTTTTGCAGTGTGGCTGGACTCGTTATACTGCTGAAAGAGTCCACTGCAATCAGGGAATATGGTTTCCACCAACGTTTATGTAAGTGGTACATATCAATTTACATCCAGGTGAATGGCAGGTGCTAAGGTTTCCCAGCAGAACATTGCCCAAAGCAGTACACTACCCCCACTGGCTTGCCTTCTTCCCATAGTGCATCCTGTTTTCCCCAAGTAAGCACAGCGCATGCACCCAGCTGTCCACATGCTCTGAAAGAAAATGTGTTCCATCAGACCAGTCCACCACCTGTTTATTGTTATTATACAGGATTTATATAGTGCCAACAGTTTGCGCACCGCTTTACAACATGAGGGCAGACAGTACACTTACAATACAAATCCAATACAGAAGGGATCAGAGGGCCCTGCTCGTTAGAGCTTACGCTCCGTGGTCCTGTTCTGCTGCTCATGTATTCATTGTAGGCGTTTTTGGTTGTGGATACGGGTCAGCATGGGCACCCTGACCGGTCTGCAACTATGCAGCCCCATACACGACAAACTAAGATGCCCATTTTTTCTGCTTTCAACACATCAACTTCAGGGACAGCATGTTTACTTGCTGCCTAATATAGCTCACCGACTTTAAGATGCCATTGTAATGAGATAACCAGTTATTTACTTTACATGTCAGTGGTTATAAGGTTATGATCGGGGTGGGTGGTAGGATATATATATCTATATATATATATATATATATATATATATATATATATATATATATAGATATATATATATAATATATATATATATATAGATATATATATATATATATATATATATATATCTATATCTATAGATATATAGATATAGATATAGAGATATATATATATATATATGTGTATGTATGTATGTGTGGTATATGAATGTGTATATATATATGTGTAGTGTGTATATATGTGTGTGTGTGTATATATATATATATATTCTAAACGTGCACGTTACCCATCCCACACATAACAATCTGCGCATCTGCCTGAATCTTATTTGTTGAATCCTCTTCATGCCAGCTGTATACACATCTGTTCCTCCTCTAGCACATCATTCCTCATGTAAGGGGCTCAGGGGTCGTTATGGTATGTGGTATGTAGACTGCGCATGGATCGCACTTTATTTGGAAGTGTAACGGGTTGGTTAATTGTTAGGGCTTCTCTTTTGCTTTGTAGTCCTGTGTGTGCATTTCCCTAACAAACCTGTACACCTTCTGTAAAACCTATAATTATACCCGAGTTTTTCTCCCAGGACCAGAGAAGATTTATTTAGGCAGGAGCAATTTGTTACCAGGAAAACAATGCTTTAAACTAAAATGCTGTGTTTAAGCCAGTTACAAAGGACTACTTGTTCAGCAGAAAAATAGAATAAGTAGTATCTGGGGGATGGATTAAACGAGCGCACTGATGTATAAAACATGCACAGGGGAGCAAGCGCAGGACACTGGCAATTTATATGTATTCTATGAAATATAAGTATACATTCCTGGAGAGAGATTTACATAATGTGGCTTCCTGTTAAACTAGTCGGATAACTAAGATGTACTTGGCTGTGCTGGGCTAAACAGTATGAGACCGGACATTAAAGGGGTTATTCTAATTTATTAGTGGTTTATCTAGTCCTACCTTGACCAATTTAAAGATTATACTTCCTTCATGAGTCATGTTTTCATGTCAACATTCACAGTAACCAAAGAGGTCTAGAGCCATGGAGCAGCGACTAAAAAAAATGGCAAGTAAACAGTTTCAGAGTTGCATGCTGCAAATCATCATTTTCCCATTACAGACTTACCATACCCTGTTCTGTGTCTTTGTGTAGGAGGAGCCATCTTAATAGATGCAGAGCGTGTTCTTCCTCATGTCAGATCTGTTCCTTTGTGACTGGTGATGTGATGAATGGTGGGAGAATGATTAAGGAGCAGTGTGAGAAGTTCAGAAGCACAGATCCACAGAATAGAGAAAGCAGAAGCAGGGAGATTCTTGCACTACAGGTCATCGGGCACAGATTTCTCTCCAGTAAGGAAAACAATGAGCAGCACAGTAGTAGCATCACCAAATTTTGTGAGAATAGCACAGTGTCCTAGATCATTTCATGCTGCAAATATCCAGCTACGAGGCTTACACCCAGTAGTCACGATGAGAAAATCAAATGAAAATAACAGCAATCAGAGCAATCATTCTTTAATCTATTCATTAGTACACAGCTTCTTACATCCGATCACAACAGTTCAGGTAACATTTTTAGAAGGAACAGGAGTGAAACTTTTTTTTTTTTTGGTTAATAACTGAACATACAATTTACATGTATGGTATTTGTATGAAAAACAAAGTCAACAAGACCACACATGATCAGAAGCGAAAGACCCAAAAGAAGAAAAGGGCAACAAAAACAATTATTGTCTACAACTAAAAATATTCTTAAATACAAAAAATCGCAGTTTGCATTTTGTGAATAATATTCTGCTATGTTGTTGGCCCTGTGGAATATTATTTATCTTATGTAAAAAAAAAAAAAATCAAATTATTAATTTCATGAAGAAGTGGGGTCACACGTACATTACATTACTTCCAATTGCATGTTAGAACCTAACTTTGTACGTGGGAAGTTGTATCCTGTTGTACAAGAATTTTCATATTTTTTTTAGAAAAGACCGCATTTTCTATAACCCCATCGTGCAGTAAAAAAAAAAGGACGATCGTTAGTCCGATTTTCTCATCTTGTGCACTGGGCATTAAGTTGCAACAAGTGCATTGATTTTTTTCAGCAAGGAATTCAAGGCAAAATATAAATATTTTAGGGTACTGCCTATGCACAGTAACTATTTTAGGTTTCCTATACCTTGGCTAATCTTAAATTTAGGAGTTTAGGTTCACTTTAAGGTCTCTGCCTTCCAAAAAAACAAACAAACACAAAGCTGTACAGTACATTTTTTTATGGCACGTGCTGTTGGACAGAAGAGACAATATGGGCCACTTCTGGATGACAGAAGGCAGCATGGCAGATTCAACATGGCAGACACCAATAAAAGTGTGTCCCTGGTTTGTTGCTCCTTTTATTTCATCTTGAAGCTTGGTTTATGTAACAGAATATGAAATGATACAAACGTATACAATGCAGTTGTCCTAACACTTTGGTATTGTTGTAAAATAAGATGGCATAAATGGGAATTCCCCCTAAAAGGGCCCTTCCTGTGAAAGCTGCCATGTTAGGTGCTGGTGCCATTAGGCTGAACCTAGGGGCAAGAGCTTTCTTTCAGCATTTCCATCTATGCCCCCCTTGTCCAGGGTCTTCTTTTCTGCAGCTGGAGGAGTTGAAATGTTTCAGCAATATTCTCCATGGTGTATAAGTGAAAAGTTCAGCAGGGTGTTTGTATTGTATTTGGTGGATGGTCTTGGAAATTCAAGTGCTAAAGTTCCACCACCAGAGAGTTTTAGAAGTTACCTGGGGGCTAACCGGGAGTTACTAGGTTTTGTGAAAGTTTGTTGTGGGAGTCTGGCTTTTGTAATGTTTACACATATGTTGGAACATCAGATGGGCAGAAAGTGGTTGCCTAATGACCACATCTGTATGGGCATCGGGACAGCATTGGATTTTATTACGCAAAGGTTACCAGATGGTCAATAGAATCAGTCAATATAGTAGTGGATGTGATTGCACAAATATTAGCAGGTGCTCGATAGAATCTGCCAATACAGTAGAGAACTGTGTGTTATTTCTTACTTTTTGGATTTCCTGACAGTCAACGTTCTTCAAATGTGAGTTTATGAAAATTGTTTTCTTTACTGTTAGTATCCCACAATATGGCCCTAGAAACCTCCTGAGAAGTAACAGATTTTAGAGTCAATACAAAGGAAGACAAACAAGCTGCAACCAGTCTTTCGGTGGGGGTTCTAAGCAGGACACCCCTAGTGATCACCATCAGTAGAGCAAGTGTAGAATTCTTCCATTTTTTTTTTTTATTGGAAGTAGAAAATACTCTTGTTTTTCCTTTAAGTCACTGAGTGAATTGTATTGTTTTAATTTGTAAAGTAGAATCAGTGTCTCACATTGTTTTTTATTTTATTTTTTTAAATCAAGACAAGGTTTTATTTTTTAGATACAGTTGGACGATTATATTTAAATGATTTTGCTTCTATGGCAACAGTTCCCGAAGTAAAATTGTACAGATTATGTACCCTATTCAAATTCTTTGCTTTTAATTAGGTGTTAAATTAATTTGGATGCTTATGTCAAAACTGTAGTCTAGGTTTTGCTTTCTTTTTTTTTTTTTAATCAAACGCTACACTGATTACTTCAGTTCCTTGGTAACGCAATGTCTACTTCTTGTCTGTTCATTACCATTTTTTTTTGTTTTGTTGTCACCTGTTTGTCATCATGATTATCAGCATCATCATCAAAAATGCTAGCACATTCTTTGGGACTTTACTATAGACTACAGGTCAGCACCAGATTGTATGCAATCTGCCTATCCACTGCTGCCATTTGATGGCTAGATCTCAATCCACTTGTTGCCAAACAGTGCATTACACAAAGTGTCATCACTTTGGTTACGCTTTACCTCTTGTACCATCCTGCAGCAATTGACTGAGCAAAGAATGAGGATCAAAGACCCTTTGCAGGCTTTCTGGTAGAAGTGGTGTGGTCACTGTCAACTCTGGCTCCTCTGGGAAGTTCACAGATGTGGAGTTGGCCATTGTAGTTGGCCATTGTAGTCTTAAAGTAACCAGAGATAGGCAGCAGCCTAATGTAGGAGATACATATTTGACAACTGCACTGTAGATCAGGAGTTTCCTCTGTACACCAGCCCCTGCACCACTCACACACTCTTTCCTTGATAGCTAGAGTCAAAGGTGATAAAGTGCATCTGTACATACTTGTGACTAAAGTAGCACGGGCACTTTACTGAGCATTTGAGCTTACCATTGCAGTTATGAGATTGGGAGAAACGTTAATACATAAATGCACTGCTTTGGCCCCATAAATGCTGCACCCTGATGATCTTTGATCTCCTATGTTCTGGCAGGACTCAACTTCTTTAGGTTTGCCTGCCCCTGCTATGGAAAAAAAAGAGTTCTCCGCCCACTCCCAACACCAACATGCTGTGCAGAGTATTACAAAAGGATGTACATGAAGGTGAATTGAAGTTTTCATGCCATTGTGACGGCTCAACTATAGCTGGTGGCAGTTATAATTATGTAAATATAGAAAATTACATGGGTAGTTTGATGAAGATGGAAGAGTAGCCTTTGCAATGCCCTAACCTCTGGACACTTCCAGTCCAAATGGTGTCAGAAGGGAGTTGGAGAAGCATTCTGAATGATTTAAGGATTGTCAGGCAGATAATTGATTTGGATATCACAAACTAAGAGCATAGTTGGGCTGCTACAACTTTTTACCTGTCCTAGAAGTAAGTGTTCTATGATAACGGGAGAGGGTACAGTGCCCACCTAATTAACATCTGCTATAAATGGGCTTCTATGTCCCAGAGGGCCCTTGTGCAGCTGCATGGTCTGCACAAATGGTAGGCGTCCCACTAGCTACCGAGTCTAAGCTGACACTTATCTTTTATCGCAAACCTTAAATGCAATTATCCCCCCATTATTGTTGAACTTTTGGGATGAGAGAAATTCTGGGCATCAAATTATTTGGAAGCCAATCCCACATCCTTCAAGATTACGTTGACCAATTTTTTAATTCGGTTTAATTGTATTTGATTAGAAGATAGGGTTATGTTGTGCCTTGTTCCTGTTCTGCTGTTTCAAAGATGCAGAGGATAGTAGTGACCTGCTACATCAGAGTTTTTTGACTTAGCATCCCCTTTGACTGCATAAGCCAACGCTGGTGCCATGTCATGTTTAGAGTAGGGATTAGGGTGTTGAGGAATTCAGCAAGAATAGAGATCGTTGTCGGATCGCGTTGTGTGTTTTTTTTTTTTTTTTTTTTTAAATGCTCTTCATATTATTCACATCACATGTATCAGGATGAGCATTCATCTTTGGACAGGAACCAGCCTACCCTCGCTTAAAGCTCAACTCCCAGCTAAAGTTATAATTGAAATGCATATACTGTATGCCTAAATATTTGTAATGACTGTCTTTTGATAAAGGTTTAGGCAGCAAGCCATATCTAAGACTTCCCTGCTGACTGTACATGTCCAGGGCCCACCCCAGCTTGTGATTGGACAAGACTGTAGCTGCAGCCCACTGATTAGGTCATTTCTGTGCTCTCTGCTCTTGTTAGCGCATTTATAGTGGTACAAATGACAGCGCTGCACAAAGCAATAGATCCCTGACTTGCTGATCCTTTGTGTAATGGTTTGTGTACTGCTTTACAGGGATTTCAGGAAAACTAATTAGCAACCATATTTAGCAGTTCATTTCTGCATAAACTACAAGGGCTTTAAAAAAACATGGCTTGGGTATTAAGGCAAGTTATTTCTTTAAGCTTTCTGGTCCTTTATTAGTGGCGTAATCGGGGAAAGGCAGAACAGAAATGGTCCGCCTCTAAAATGTAGATCACAGCAGACCAGGCTCTTCAGCTTCAAATTTTTCGAGATCACATTATAATTTAGAGCACAAGCTTGCTGAGCTCTTGCAAGTTTCAGTTTTTTTTTTTTTTTTGGTGTGGTAAGTTGTAATCCCATGTGAGTACTGTATGAATGGGGCCTTTCCGCTGAGAGTTGCTTTGGCAGCAGGACGAGGAAAATGATTGCATAGTTAAGGCCATCGCCCGAGGCAATCACAGTGTTCAGGACAAGTGTTGCATGATAAATTTCCACTGAACGCTGGAACATCTGCAAATGTACAGTATCTTCCGATTTAGTTCTCACATGCTGCTGACTCGGGAAGATTTTACAGGGAGAAATGCACCCTTGAAATAAGTTATTCTTCATTACCTCTGAAAAATGTGCAGATTAACCTGCCATCGTATTTCTCTGTCTGCTTAGCTATGCTAGGATTTCAACCAGAGTAAGTGTGGGAGCGTTGGGGGCAGCCATTTTGCTTGACACAAACTTCCATCAATGTTGCTTGCTGTATAGAGTGGCTTATGATCCAACTGTAAGAATTCATCAGCCTTGTATGGTGGCTTACGTTGTGTATTTTTGTTCCTGTGAGCCTCTGGTGCTGCATACAGCCAGCCATAAGAATTAATGAGTGTAGGCGGCTGTACACAGGTATCCACTGCTGCTTGCATAAAGTGGCACATGCATACAAGTGTAAGGTACCAAATGCAGGCTGAAGTGACCCAGTGCACATGAGTATACTAAAGCAAATTCAATAATTACCTCCTTTTTTAAAAGCAAAAAAAAAAAAAAAATTTTTAATTTTTACATCCCAGTGCTGCTTCCTCCAAGCCTTTTTGCAGCCACCCCCATGCTTCCATTGCAGTTGCATGTCATTGCTCAGAGCAAGCTTATCAATTTTCACAGCTATTGACCATGCCTGCATTGTGAGCTACATCTCAACCGCTCTTGGTGTTGTCACGCTATCAGAGGAAGTGCCTCACCTAGGGCCTTCATGGCAGGATCACCAGATATTATTTTAATCAAAGTGGTAGTAAACCGCCATAAAAATATAAAAAAAAAAAATCAGCCCCCCTGCAGGTTTAAGTCATAATGTACTAATATATACCACATAGTAGCTCATTATGACAGGCTTACAGTGGGGATCGAAAGTTTCGGCACCCCAGGTAAAAATGTGTATTAATGTGCATAACGAAGCCAAGGAAAGATGGAAAAATTTCCAAATGGCATCAAATTACAGATTAGACATTCTTATAATATGTCAAAAAAAGCTAGATTTTATTTTTTATCTTTTATTTCCATTCACACTTTCAAAATTACAGAAAACAAAAAAATGGCGTCTGCAAAAGTTTGGGCACCCTGCAGAGTTAATATCTTGTACTGCCCCCTTTGGCAAGTATCACAGCTTGTAAACGCTTTTTGTAGCCAGCCAAGAGTCTTTCAATTCTTGTTTGAGGTATCTTTGCCCATTCTTCCTTACAAAAGTCTTCCAGTTCTTTGAGATTTCTGGGCTGTCTGTCAAGCACTGCTCTTTTAAGGTCTATCCATAGATTTTCAATAATGTTGAGGTCAGGAGATTGTGAAGGCCATGGCAAAACCTTCAGTTTACGCCTCTTGATGTAATCCCCCGTGGATTTTGAGGTGTGTTTAGGATCATTATCCATTTGTAGAAGCCATCCTCTCTTTAACTTCAGCTTTTTCACAGATGGCATCAAGTTACCATCCAAAATTTGCTGAAATTTTATTGAATCCTTTGCTCATTCCGGCCAAAAAGTTTTATTTTAACCTCATCGGTCCACAGAACTGGTTTCCAAAATGCCTCAGGCTTGTCTATATGTTCATTTGCAAAGTTCAAACGCTGATTTTTGTGGTGAGGACGTAGAAGAGGTTTTCTTCTGATGACTCTTCCATGAAGACTATATTTGTACAAGTATCTCTTTATAGTGGAATAGTGTACCACAACTCTAGTGTCTGCCAGATCTTTCTGGAGGGATCGTGCAGTCAAACGTGGGTTTTGAATGGCTTTTCTCACAATCCTGCGAGCTGTTCTGTCTGATATTTTTCTTGGTCTTCCAGATCTTGCTTTAACTTCCACTGTTCCTGATGACTGCCATTTCTTAATTACATTCCGAACAGAGGATATTGACATCTGAAAACGCTTTGCTATCTTCTTATAGCCTTCTCCAGCTTTGTGAGCGTCAACTATTTTCAGTTTCAGTTTTCTAGACAACTGCTTAGAAGAACCCATGGTGCTGATTGTTGGGACAAGGTCAGATGAGTCTGGCCATTTAAAACCTTTGAGATTGACATCACCTGGTCTTCCCAGACGATGATTGAGAACAATCCATGACACTGGTAGGTCTCAGCTTTGCAAAGGGTGCAGTGCATGCTATAAATTCTGCAGGGTGTCCAAACTTTTGCAGACGCCATTTTTGTGTTTTCTGTAATTTTGAAAGTGTAAATGATGGAAATAAAATCTAACTTTTTTTTTGACATATTATAAGAATGTCTAATCTGTAATTTGATGCCATTTGGAAATTTTTCCATCTTTCCTTGGCTTTGTTATGCACATTAATACACATTTTTATCTGGGGTGCCCAAACTTTCGATCCCCACTGTAAATGCACACAGAGCCCTCCAGCGAGGTGCTGTCATGGCTCCCTGGCGTTTTCCTCTTTACCATGTCTTCCTTCTGGGTTCGCAGGCTCTGGCTTTATAAATGGCCAGGGCCGCGATGATGTCACTCCCGCTCGGGAGCCCCAGCACAGAGCTCTGAAGGGTAAACATGCCCGTGATGTACCTTCAGAGTGCATGAGCTGGTGACGTCACTGGCTGCATCCTGTATATATATCTCCTAAACAGTGAAAGTTTAGGAGAGATTGACTGTACCTATAGGTAAGCCTTATTATAGACTTACCCGTAGGTACAAGTTAAAAAGTGGACTTTACTTCCACTATAAGGCAGCAGTTTAAAAGCACAATGACGTTTGAAATTAATATGGCAAAGATATCAGATTTTAGTGAGTGGGTTTACTACATTAAAGGAATATTATAATTTAATACAACTTGGCTCCTCTCTGCAGTAAATTTCTAAATGTGACCACATATAGCTGAGCCCCACAATTTAATTTTTTAGTCCCTAAAGGAGATTGATCGGGGAAGGGCAAGGTAAAGGTAACACTTGGGGGAGGTATCTCACTGCTGGAGCCCTAGAGAAAATAAGAAGCTGGCTTCTTATACAGCTGTCAGCTCCCACGCAATTTTCCAAATAACTTTTACATTTGCAGCTATCATCTGAAAGTTTTACATATGTTTTTGTGAAATAATACATTAGATATAAGAACCTTTTTATTTAGTCACACGTCGACATAAAACTCAAAATGACAATAAAAGGCAGCAGCGTGCGACTTAATGTTCTGTAGCTGAGCATGCTGGGAAACTCCGCAAATATTGTCCACTTTGGTTTGAAATGCATCAACTGTTGGTGATGTTTAAGCAAGCCTTACACAAACAGCAGCCACTTCCTCTGTCAGCGGGAATCGGTCCAAAACTTTTTTTTTTTTTTATTTTAACTTTAAACAAAACTGGAAAGACTATTTTTACAGACTTCCATTAAACATTCTCTGGACAACACCCTAGAACAGGAAACCACAATTTCTCCAAGATTTACACAGGATGGAAATAGATAACATTCCTGCCGGGCCATGGGTTTAATGAATAAGCCCAGCTTGTCCTAGAGGCTTGCAGCAGAATTATTATCCATCTTCATTTCCTATCATTTGGAAGAGATGAAGAATAAATATGACTCCTTTTTTTAGATGTTTATAACATTTATTTATATATATATATATATATATATATATATATATATATATATATATATATAATACACACAATCACAGTGGATATAAAAAGTCCACACACACAAAATGTCAAGTTTCTGTGATGTAAAAAAATGAGACAAGATAAATCATTCCAGGACTTTTCCCACCTTTTAATGTGACCTATAAACTCTACAACTCAGTTGAACAACAAACTGAAATCATTTAGGTGGAGGGAAGTAAAAAAAAAAAAAAAATGGTTGCATAAGTGTGTACACCCTTAAACTAATACTTTGTTGAAGCACCTTTTGATTTTATTACAGCACTCAGTCTTTTTGGGTATGAGTCTATCAGCATGGCACATCTTGACTTGGCAATATTTGCCCACTCTTCTTTGCAAAAACATTCCAAATCTGTCAGATTGGGAGGACATCTCCTGTAAACAGCCCTCTTCAGATCACCCCACAGATTTTCAATTGGATTCAGGTCTGGGGTCTGGCTGGGCCATTCCAAAACTTTAATCTTCTTCTGGTGAAGACATTCCTTTGTTGATTTGTATTTATGCTTTGGGTCGTTGTCATGCTGAAGGATGAAGTTCCTCTTCATGTTCAGCTTTCTAGCAGAAGCTTGAAAGTTTTGTGCCAATATTGACTGGTATTTGGAACTGTTCATAATTCCCTCTACCATGACTAAGGCTCCTGTTCCAGCTGAAGAAAAACAGCCCCAAAGCATGATGCTGCCACCACCATGCTTCACTGTGGGTATGGTGTTCTTTTGGTGATGTGCAGTGTTGTTTTGCGCCAAACGTATCTTTTGGAATCATGGCCAGAAAGTTAAACCTTGGTTTCATCAGACCATAACACATTTTCCCACATGCTTTTGGGAGACTTCAGATGTGTTTTTGCAAAATTTAGCCAGGCTTGGATGTTTTTATTCGTAAGAAAAGGCTTCAGTCTTGCCACTCTACCCCATAGCACAGACATATGAAGAATGCGGGAGATTGTTGTCACATGTACCACACAGCGGGTACTTGCCAGATATTCCTGCAGCTCCTTAAGGCTACTTTCACACTGGAGGTGTTTTTCAGGTGCTAAAGGGCTAAAAATAGCGCCTGTAAAGTGCCTGAGATAATGCACCATTTATTTATAGTTTTTTATTATGTGGGTTTAGTGACACTTAGCGTCTTCAGGCTTCTGTCTATAGGTGTCAGAAGAACAAAAACCAGAAAACAGTTTGTGGGAAGGGGATGGTTTTAGGGTACAACAATTATTTTGGGTGTCAAATGTTGTGTGACTACAGACTCCAGTGATAGAACTATGGGCCTGTACATAAGCAAATGTAATTGAGAAAATGTATAATTTACAGCAAATAATTAACAAGATATGGCTGGATGTACCCTGTGAGGCGCCTCAATCCTTATAATACATACGAAAAAACGCAGAAATTTGCCCATGGGACTTTATATGAGGCGCAACCAGTGGCAGCCCATCCATTAGGGGCACACAGGCGGAGCCCCGCCAATTCATGCGTCCGGCCCCCTGATCTACATGCAGGGGTGTCGACCCATGGATTCCAATGGGGGGGGGGGGAGTTTACGCATTCGTTTAGAGCCTGAGGCTCTAATAGGCTTAAAAAAAAAGGTGGGCTCGGGGTGCAGAGCATTGCGCTCCGAGCCCACTCAGTTGTGTGACATAGCGAATTAATATTCGCTATTGCCACACTGATCCTTCCGGCCAATCGGGAAGCGGGTCTGAGACCTGTCATCCGATTGGCTGAAAGGACAGGCGATGCTATTGGATGCCTAGGAGGAGGATCACGCTAGGACACGCTGCGTGAGATTTATTGAATGTAATATCAAAAGGTTAGCAGAAAAATTGTGCTATATTGCCAAGCAAATTGGCTCAAAATATGCATATCCATTCCATAGCTAAATACAGTACTTAAAGATCAGCCCATGATTAATATAACATTGCATCTTTTGTGACCCAAATTCACAGCAATTAGGTTACAAAACATAT
The DNA here is from genome assembly GCF_042186555.1 of Aquarana catesbeiana. Taxonomy (NCBI): domain Eukaryota; kingdom Metazoa; phylum Chordata; class Amphibia; order Anura; family Ranidae; genus Aquarana; species Aquarana catesbeiana. The sequence continues at coordinate 51,104,454 of NC_133330.1, forward strand.
TGGCTTTGGCTTCAGAGGCTTTAGTATGCTGGTACCAGTTCTTACATCCCTGGGAAAAAAAATCTTTTATGGTAAGATATTCTAACATTCTGTACTGCACAGCTAGACATTATTTGATTTTACAGCTTTACATTTGTCCGCATCCAGATACGTCCATTTTTCTCAGATATCAGGGGTGTTTCACGCCGTGCAGCAAATGCAGCTCTGAGGCTTCCATACCTGGAGCGTGTACATCAAGCTTCATAATCTGTCATATTATGCAGGCAGGTAACCGCTGATCTGGGTTTATATTTTGCAAGGCACCTCCTGGCCTCATGGGAACTAAGCCTGAAATATATACATCTATCATCTGCATCTAGTTATTTTTATCAAATGCCATCAGAACACCATGCATGCATTAACTGAAATTTTAGGTAATTCCGTATTTTGATGTCTTAAGCAGAATCTTCAAGATGGAACTGCAATAAAGATATTTCGTTCAGGCAATCTGAGCTGTTATCAGATGGCAAGGAATATAAATCATACTAATCAATGGTGTAGGGTGGGGGGGGGGAGGGGGGGCAGCATTGGGAGGAATTTGTTTTAAAATTGTATGTGTAGATGTTAAATACAATATCATACCAGATAATGTGTATGGTTTAGACTTTACAGTCACACTGAATTTTTTTTTTATGCTGCTTCTTCCTAACATATGCAGTAAACATTTGAACTCCATACAAGCTTTTTTGGGGAGGGGGGGGTTAAAGAGGTAAAATCTTTGTCAGGTTTTCACTGGAATTTTCATTTGGGAGACTTCCCCTCTTTTCCTGTTCTGGTGACTGTCCAGGAAAGGGGAAGCTTTCCTACAGGGAAATACCTAGTAATAAAGTTCTAACTTTTGTCTGTTCCACTGAACAATTATGCCTTGCTGTCTATGTAACCCATTGAAGTGGAGTATCTTTACTTCCTTAAAGTGGACCTTAACTCAAAGTTTAAAAAATGTAATATGAGAGAATATAAAAAAAGTGTTCACTGTGGCTAAACAATACCCTACAGTATTTTATCAATTGTCTTAAATGCCTCCTAAAAAATATCAGTGCACTTAGTGTGTGAGTGTGCCGAGGCCCTCCTGTACCCACAGCTGTATATCTTCAGTTTAAGATCTAAGGTACTGCTACCTCTGACTGCTAGTCTTACCAGATTTAAAGGGGTTGTGAAGGTAAAAGTTTTTTCACCTTAATGCATTCTATGCATTAAGGTGAAAAAACATCCAACAATACCTTCGCCCCAGCCCCCCTGTTTTACTTATCTGACCCCTCGAAAGTCCCGTGCTCGCTCCCGACATCCTCTTCGCCGCTCAGCCTGGCCGTTGATTGGCTAGAGTGGATGGATTGAAAGCAGCGCAGCCATTGGCTCGTGCTGCTGTCAATCACATCCAATGATGCGGCGTGCTGTGGGGCGGGGCAGAGTGATACAGTGAGTGGCTATGGCTGCCGGCTGTATCACGGGAGTGAGCCCGCAAGCACTCAACACCATGCGAGGGAGCTCACATGAAAGTGTTGAGTCCTTGCGGGGGGGGGGAGCCGAGAAAGCCGAGGGACCCCAGAAGACCAGGTTTGGGGCCACTCTGTGCAAAACGAGCTGCACAGTGGAGGTAAGTATAACATGTTTGTTATTTAAAAAAAAAAAGCTTTAGTGTTCCTTTTTAAAGTGAGGTTTGGTAATCGTGGTACTATTTTGCTTACTTCGTTTTTTTCTTGGATGCTGAAGGAAGCAAAGATCTGCCTCTACCAAGAGGGCCACCTCCATACAGAGACACTGTGCAGAACAGAGCATGGTAAGTCCGTGATGATGAAAGATCATTACAGGGAGACCACACCTAATACTTTTGACTTATCTTTTGCCGCTCTACCTTCCTTTTTATGGGTACAACTTCAATTGCTTTTGGATTTAATTACCCTAAATACCCTTACTAACATGCTATACCACCAGAACCATACCACCATGAGTGATAAGGCCTTGAACCACCCCTACAGAGATACCTAATAAGGTATCTGTTCTGTTTTATCTCTTCCGTTTTATCTCTCTTTTGGGGAATAATACATTTACTTCCTGTTTCAATGACCGCACAGGACGTGAGGATAAATAAACATCAACATCCACACAGATAACAAAAAAATGTTCTAGGTTTTTCTCTCTATGGATTATTCTAAAACAATAAGGTCAGATGATATTTTACTTTAATACCTACTTGACCTTCAAGCTCCCCCCAGCACAGATCATGTGACCATTGCCCTGACTTCCAACTTCTTAAAATGTCATTGACTTTCTTATGGCATGCATCCATGTAGCACATCAGAGCTTGCTTGATGGAATAAATAAATGTGTGTTACTTTACCACTGTTTAGTCACATAAAGCTCTTCCTAGATGTCAGATTTGTGGCTGAATTTGTCTGTTAAATATATACCTGGTTCCTATTTTTTTTTTTTATTTGCATATACATTTGTATATGTATAACAAAGATAATAAGCGTTGCCTCCGAGCTTTGCTTGATCAAAGATGAGATCTGCACAGGAAAAAGGCAAGTCGTCTATATCTGATCTTACAGTTTTGCTTTCTTCTTTGTGTCACGTACGATCTAGGGAGTAACGAGTACAGCATAAAAAATAAAAAAAATATTTGACAATGGCGCCAGTTTGAGGTGTGCCTTTGTTGCTGTTGATACCCATAAGTATCGTGTTTTGCTATTGGCGGTATAATTTTCAGCTCCATGTGAGACAAGCCGTTTTCACAAGATTGATGTGACGACCTAGAGTAGTGTTAATTAATCAGAGATAGGAAGGACTTGTGCTTTGCATTCTTAATGAGTTCTACTTTTTAATTGCTGCCTGATTTGTACCAGACACTACTTGGTTTATTTAGAAATGGAATGCAAGGAGCAATGATGTGCAGTAACCCATATATCAACCTAGGAGAAATCAGATTTAATTAGAACTACTCCATCTAAAAGTTAAACTCTGTTTTGCTTGCCCTTCAGAAAGTTGAATCACCTTTCCCATGAGTAGAGAGCTTTTTCCTCAGTAGTGATAGTTTACCCTTCATAAGATTATGACAAAAGTCTCACGAATAGAGGGAAAATCTGCCGACAGGGACACTTGTTTCCATGAAAGCTGTCTAGCTGTCTAAGAGGGGTCTCTTTTACATTGGAAAGATATCCTCTCACTTCCTATTGAGTCTACTGGACAGGAAATGAGGAAAAATTTCCACATGACAGAACTGACAGTAGTTTGAGCCAAACGTAGTGCTCCTGCCCTGGGCTAGCTAAATATGGTATGTAGCTCTGCTGAACTGCAATTTTTTTTTCAGGCTTTCCTTAAGCCTGGTGGCTGATTTATTCTGCCTACTGCTGGAAGAATGTCCCAGCAATAGTATGGGAGGATCAAACCCTGGATTATGAATAGTTATCTGATTCTGGCCAATCCCTGGGAGGCTGACCCAGAAAGTGTGGCTAGGGAGAATAGATAAATGTTTGGGAGGATCTGAACAGAGCTTTTTGCCTGGGGCTGCTCCCCTGGAGGCATCTGTGTGTGTTCCAGAAAACTTCTGCTACTAGGCCTCCGCATGTGCTATGGGCTGAGGATCTGAAAGATGCTACCTGTCGAAGCTGGTCTGGAGAAGGAAACTCTTACTTAAGAGTGTTGCAAGGGAGTTGGACGGGAGCTGGACAGGAGCTGCTACCTTGACATTGTGAACATGCCCTTTTGCCCATAGCTCCAAGTACTGAAGTGTTTCTGAGGGTTAGATGCCAGTTGCTGCTAAGGACTGTGACTACTGTTATAGGGTCTCAGGTTTTACTGGCTGTCCTCTTTACACAGCATTCATTTTGTGGCTGCTACTATAGGGCCCAATACTGCTGGAGCAAGGATTTTTCAGGAAGCTGTCCTCCAAGATCAGCGCGAGAGTATCCTGCACCCTTATTCCTACTCCCTACAGTTTTCCCACGAACTATAGGCAACACTTTTTTTATTTTATTTTTTATTTTGGATAGAGTATAGGAAGGTTATAATCCTTATGTTTTTTACCATCTGTGTCCCATTGGGGAGATTTACCGTCACTTCCTGTTCTATACAAAACAGGAAGTGCAAATTAAGGGAGTTCTTTGCCCCCCCCCCCGGTCACCAAAAATATTGTCCCCATTTAAGATTTCCCCTTTATTACTTTTCTTTGGGACAATCCAAAATGTGGAATTTTATTTTACTTTCACTTTCAATGATCACGATAAACAGGTCAAATAGAGGGGGTGAATGTCCCTAATGGGGTCACAGACAGCAAGAAAAACCTAATAGGTTTTCTAATTAATCTCTACTCAAGTTTTGCTTTAAGTTATACTTTAAGGACAGGCAGCCTCTGACCAGGTAAAGAAGACCCAAGTTTTCAACTGCCCCTCCAGGGGTTAGCACTACAAATGTCTTCGCTTTAGATATACTTTAATATTTATGTATGTATTTGTGTAATGATTTGTAGCCATCTAACCCTAGCCCCCCCCCAATGTTAACTCTCAATAGCGTGTTTAAATAATCTAACTTGTAATCAACTTCTGCCCTTTGTTTTTCAAACCGCTCCTGTGTAAGTGTGAATATTTAAAGGCCCTGAATTTTCCTAACATGATGTATGTTGCTCTAGGGCAGTGATTCCTTCAGCATTGGGCAATTTCTGCCTCTCAGATAAGTTCCCACTGACACCATTGATCTTTTTAACTATCTGTAAGGAGGTAATTCTTCCCAATGACCACAATTGTAAGGGCCATTCTCCCCACTGACCATCACACTATTGTATCATGAGATTTCTAATTTTTAGCAGGGGTTCCCCGAGACCGGAGAACTGTTTCAAGGGTTCCTCTGTGTTGAAAAGGTTGAGAAAGGCTGCTCTAGGGGGTCATGATCCTGAAACCTAGCACCGGAATTGTGAACTAGTTCAACCTTGCAGGCTAATCTTTGCTTTACAGAGTCAGGAATATGATCTGTGATACACACAATGGGGGTTATTTACGAAAGGCAAATCCACTTTGCATTACAAGTGCAAAGTGCACTTGAAATTGCACTGAAGGTGCACTTGGAAGTGCAGTCGCTGTAGATCTGAGGGGGACATGCAAGGAAGATAAACAGCATTTTAGCTTGCACATGATTGGATGATAAAATCAGCAGAGCTGCCCCTCATTTCAGATCTACCCCTCTACAAGTGCACTTGTAGTTTGCATTTGTGTGTCTATGGGGAGGTGGCCATCTTTGTAGAGGTTGAACGGGCTAAAGTTCTCTGTTATCCAGGTCAATGGTATAGCTAGTAGTAGTTCATCACTTCCTTCTCTAATGTAGAAGACGTTTAGCTACCCATTCAAGTAGCTTCTTTGGTTCTAATGAGTATCAGAAATATACCACAGCATCTGTAGCCACAAAGCTAATTTGGTCACCTTTGTCCAAACACGTCAGTATACCTTGACACTCCATTTGATTAAGGTGGCTGAGCCACCCGTGTGGATATAAATGCTGGAGCATGTTCTTGACATTCATTCATTAGAATAAGTAGCAAAATGTCTTCAACATTGGCGAACAAGTCCAGCTGACTATGACAAACTACTGCTAGCTACAGTATATAACCATCTTCTACTTTGATGGCATTGTGGATACATGCAATGACCTGTGAATACTTGGCACGTTTTTTATTAGAACTCTTGGCAAATGTGATTTTATCTATTCCTTACTGAGAGAGCACCATGCTCTTCCCCTGCTGTCACATTTTCAGTATATATGAAATGTAGAACCTTTCGTGGATATTAAAAGGGGAAGAAAATATTCTCTTCATTTAGGAAGCGAGCATGCAATCAGAGGATGACCTTTAGAGACTGCGTCACATGCCTTCACCACGGAGTCACATTAACTTCCATTATGTAGCACTTAAACTTGAATTCTCTAATAAGCTTCTACCTTAAACATAAAATCTTATGGACTTATTCTCATGCCAGCGATTCACCTGAATTACTGCTTGTATTTCTCTGTTGGATCAAATAGAACAGTCCCCCCGGGGGCTGGAAGTCTGTCTGAGAACTCCACATAAAATAAACCATTTTCAGCTAATCCTTGAAGTTTCCTCCGAAAAGAAAACTGGTGATTTCAGGGCAATGGTGTGTGACGCTGATGGCTCATCCGTCCATTCCAAGGACATTATTGGCTTTTACAAATTCATAGCTCCCAACTGGCCCTCAGTGGAACCCAAATTCCATTTGCACATCTTTTGGGTTTGATGCAGAGATCTGTATAAAGAAATGTACTAGTGAAACGTATTCGGGCCCATCCACACTATGCAAGGAGTTTTTGTGGGTGAGGTTGCACATTGTTAATACATTAAAGTACCTGAAGCATTATCGACTGCAGCATACAACAATGCACACTGTTATGTTGTTGTATGCTGTACTTTGTGTGTTAGCTCTGTACAAGTGTGTTTAAGGTAATAATTAAAATTGTCAAAAAGCAATTCACAGTGTGTTTCTAATTAAATCTGAACTCCATGCCTTAGCTTCAGTCTTGGATGCTTGTACAGGCTCTGTGCCCCATGTACTGAAATTGCTTACGCTGATTTCACTGCACACTGTGAGCTTCTCACAATATGCAATAGAAGCTGCAGCAAGTCAGATCTCCTCATTTCCTGACTGGAGGACGTCCAGCTTCATCTATCCCTTTCTTCCCAAGCTTGACTGCTCCTGGCAGTCATGGAGGTTCAGAACCACTTGGGCATTATATAGCGTGATCTGTATGCAAATGCAGTCAGCCTAGGAACTCCCACTCTCCAGACTGATATCTGTTAGGCCCCCTTCACTCATACGGACCTTTCGTCCTTTTTTTTTTTTAGCCACCATTGACGGAAGAAAAAACGGACATCAATGCATTCCTATAGAAAAACAGATGACAACAGATGATCATTTATTTTCATCCGTTTTCATCCTCTTCTTTCAGTATCCGTTTTTTTGAACAGATTTTGAAAGCCCTATTTTTTCATCAGTTTAAAGAACTGGAATGGACGAAAAACGGATGTAAACGGAAGAACAGTCCTTTTTTGCATGAAAAAATTACTCCAGGACTCAAGTGGTTAAGGACGCTAGCTGGCAGTTGTAAAAAAAAAAAAGCTGATGTGAACTTCATCTGTTTTTTTTTTCTTTCAAAAAAAAAAAAAAAAAGACTGAATTGATCAAACGAACGGTCCGCATGTGTGAAAGGGGCCTTAATGATAAGGCGAGAAAAGAACAGTTATCCTTTTAAGTGAAACTCTGATTCTTCCTTTAGTGAAGGGTTATCTGGCAGGATCTTCAGTCAGGAACATGTAGAATTCATTTAAAAAACAATAGTGTACCATAGTCTTCTTCTAATTAACCACTTACGGACTGCCCGCCGTCGTTATATGTTGGTACTTTGAAGGAGGGTATCGTTGTTATGGCAGCAGCTAGCTGCCATAACCCCGGTATCCTCTTCAGCAGGCGGTCTGCTTTCAGATAAAAGAGGTCTCTGAGGCGGATTCACGCAAGAGCACTTTTATCGGTGGCAGAAGAGGCGCCCTCCCGCACCTGCCGCGTGGCGGTGCCCTCCGCCGCTTGTAGCCGTCGGTAGAGGAGGAGGCGATCGGGTTCTTCTCCCTGTTAGGTATGGAGACGAGTGGAAGATGGCCCCCACCTGTCTCCATACCATTGCAGAGCAGAAGCGACGTCAAAACGTCACTTCCGCCAATAGCTCCTAAAGAGAAATTTTTTAATTTTTTTTTTCAAATGACATTACTTTTTTTAAATGTTATCTTGTTATTGCATTTTAGTGTGAATATGAGATCTGAGGTCTCTTTGATCCCAGATCTCATATTTAAGAGGTCCTGTCATGCTTTTTTTTCTATTACAAGGGATGTTTACATCCCTTGTAATAGGAATAAAAGTGACACCATTTTTTTTTTAAAGAACAGTGTAAAAATAAAAGATAAAATAAATAAGAAAAAAAAAGTTTTTAAAAAGCGCCCCGTCCCGCCGAGCTCCCGTGCGGAAGCGAACGTATACGTGAGCAGCGCCCGCATATTAAAACGGTGTTCAAACCACACATGTGCGGTATCGCCGCGATTGTTAGAGCAAGAGCAATAATTCTAGCCCTAGACCTCCTCTGTAACTCAAAACATGCAACCTGTAGAATTTTTTAAACGTTGCCTATGGAGTTGGTTAAGGGTAAAAGTTTGTCGCCATTCCACGAGCGGGCCCAATTTTGAAGCGTGACATGTTTGGTATCAATTTACTCGGCGTAACATTATCTTTCACAATATAAAAAATAAAATAGGGCTAACTTTATTGTTTTTTAATTCAAAAAAGTGTATGTTTTCCAAAAAAAAGTGTGCTTGTAAGACCGCTGCGCAAATACGTTGTGACAGAAAGTATTGTAATTTTATTCTCTAAAAAAATATATATATATAATGTTTGGGGGTTCTAAGTAATTTTCTAGCAAAAAGAAAAGAAAAAAAAGTTTTTAACTTGTAAACACCAAGGGGGTTATTTACTGAAGACAAATCCACTTTGCACTGCAAATGCACTTGCAAGTGCAGTTGCTGTATATCTGAGGGGAACATACAAGGAAAATACAGCATTTTTGCTTGCACATGATTGGATGATAAAATCAGCAGAGCTTCCCCTCATTTCAGATCTTTCCCTCCGATCTACAGCGACTGCACTTCCAAGTGCACTTGTAGTGCAAAGTGGATTTTCTTTTAGTAAATGAACCCCCAAATCTCAGAAAGCGGCTTGGGGCATAAGTGGTTAAGCAACCGCAGGATTTGAACAAAGTCAAATTCTGTTCTTTATACATTATTTGGGGTTAAGAGTAAACCCTCCTATTGTTTTCATCCAAGGAAGCTGTCATCTTGGCCTCTTTTTAATCTCAACTGCCATAATGCTGCACATGCTGGGAATGTAAAGTTTTTTTGAAACTGTTAAATCAATGGGTTTACTTCCACTTTAATCATTTCCTGCGTTGCACATTAGCGGGGCTAATCCCTTGCTTTTCTTTTGTTACAGGTTTTTGCTTTGCCCTCGTACAGTGACATCCCTGAATAGACTAGGATGGAATATTTCCAGAGCAGCAAAGGGTTTCTGGGTCGTTGCTGTAGCCTTTTAAGCCATGCAAATATCATTTTGGAAATATTACATGCACTCCTCCCCCAAAACATTTTACATTACAGTTCAGTTGCTAATTTAGTATTATGTGATTTATTATACCAAGGATAATTAACTGACAGTGTTCAAATATGAAGCATGAAGGTGAATTGCATTATTAAGTTTTATGGTCTTTCCATTGTGGCCTTGTTTAAATTAAATAGGGAAAAATGGGGCTTGCGGTATCCCATCTAGTAGAAGTGGCATGCTTTGATTTATTATTTGACATTTTTGTCTTCTATCAGGTCTGTGTTAGAAGGTAATTAGCTGTGGTACCGGCTACTATTGTTTATGGTGGAGAGAGCTTGATATATAGAAATATAATCCCTAGGATTCATAAAGAGTACTGTAGATACTCTTTAGAAATTTGTCTTGTGGCAGTGTGAGGAATGGTGGAACCTATGACAGATTCATGTACATGTCAGAAAGGTGTATATGAATTGGTCACAATTCTGACGGAACTGTCGCAAGCACAGGCAGAAAAGCTAAGTGGAGAAGTTGGGAGAGTAATGGTACCATATCAAATATCAGTTACAGAGGACCTCAAGGCCCCTTTCACTTATAGCGGACCCTGTTTTGCTCATCAAGGTATCTGTCTACTGAGCAAATTGGGAGGATGGCCGGTCCGTGTCAGCTCAGTTTACGCAGAATGGACACAGATACAGCCCACTTTGCTCTATGGACCAGCGAGTGTAAATGGACCAGATGCCTAGAGGGAGGGGGACAGATCTCCTTCCATTTTTTTTTTTTTTTTTTTTTTTTTAGCAGACCAGATCAGATTGGAGGTAGACGGGTGTAAATGGACACAAGTCCATTTACACCCGCTGGTCCATAGGGATACATGGGCCGTCCCATCAGATCAAACGGACCAGATTGGATTACCCATGTGAATGGGGCCTAAAAGACATTTGTCACACAATTATCAAAGATGCAACACAATAATTGCATATGCAACACCATAAACCAATTACTACAACATGAATTATGCAGTCATGGGTTAAGAGTGATTATGAAAGTATCGAATGAAGAAAGCCGGTATGTGCATAGAAAAGTTATAGGACTTTTAGCAAAGTTTAGAAGCAGTTACCAAGAACACTAGGGATTCAACATAGCCAAAAGTCAGACCGTCAGTCTTACACCATATGGCAAAAAGTATGTGGAAACACCTCCATATTATTGAGTTTAGTGAAGGGTACTGTTAATGCTACAGCATACAAAGCACTAGATAATTATGTGCTCCCAACTTTGTGGAAACAGTTTGCTTGAAGGCTCTTTTTTGGTTCAGTGTGACTGTGCCCATGAGCACAAAGCCATCTCCATAAAGACCTGGTTTGAGGAGTCTGGTATAGAAGAATTCAAGTGGTCTACATAGAGCTCTGATTTCCACCCAACTGAACACCTTTGGGTGAATTGGAATACCAAATGCCAGGTCATTCATCAGCTGTACCTGATTTCACAAATGCTCTTTAGGCTGATTGGGCACAAATTCCCACAGACACATATTTCAAAAACCTGTGAAAAGCTTTTCCAGAAGAGCGGCGACTATTAAGGTTTCATAAGTGGGATCATTTAATATTAATACCCATGGGTTTGGAGTAGGCTGCTAATGAAAGTCTGGTGGTCAAGTGTCCAAGTTTTACTTTAGATTACAGAGTGTGCACAGTCACAGTTGCAGGTTACAATGTGTGTGGAGAACAGGTGCACTTTACCTTTACTTTTTACATGCATGCTAAACAATCGAGCACCTGCAAAATTTGTTTTTTCTCTTAAGGACTGCTTCAAGTATCCAGTATGAAGATTAATTCCTTCGTAATGTTGTCCACTTACATGTAATTATCTGCTGCAGCTTGCTCTTTGTGAGCAATCAAGTCATAGGATGTTTATAATGAACTTCTTCCTGCCACTTCAAAGAATGGATTTGTAAAGCAGCAATCCCTGGAATTAACTCTGTAAAAAAAAAAAAAAATATATTGGCAATTTTGCTGGAGGACACCAGGCTGCTGTGTCACAATCCCAGGCATCCAGGCTTGATCAGCCGTGGCTTTCCCCTGCTTCCACTTCTATAAACACAAACCATCTGTAAGGGAAGCGGGCTTCGTGAGGTTTTTAGATTATGCATTAATGTCACCAAATACTGAACTGAAAGAGCAATATATTATAGAAAAAAAAGTGTTTGTAAATCCCCAGAATTCAACAGCGAATAATATTTCGAAAAAAAAAATCTGTGAGCTTGCATATTATCCGGTTGTCTTGGAATTTGTCTGCTTTTAAAGGGGGACCTTCCATGAATGTGGAAAATCTTCTTAGATGATGGCACCACCTGTATAAGAAAAGGTGCATAAACTGTAGACAAAAACACAACATCTTACAGAAAAAAAAGAAACTCTGAACTTGGTTTCTGACACTTGTGGGAGGTGCAGGTGACCTTGCTGTGTCTTATTGCTGCATGTAGTAAGAACTGGGTGTTCAAAATCCCACAAGGATGTGCTTGAGCACACATAGGTAAAAAAAAAAAAAAAAAAAAAAAAGCCTTCCTGAAAACTAGGAGGAGCTTGTTTTGGGTTGTCAAAGCCCCTCCTTCAGAAAACTGTCATAAACCGCACTTCAACTATTACAAGGAAAAGCTGTTATTGAAATGTTTAGCGATATTTAATCCATAACAGGCTCAAGAACCCTTTAAATAGACTATCTGCTGATTGTGGATCTGCGATTGTGAAAGTATGCACTTTTTTTTTTTTTGTTCATGAAGTATACTAATTAATTGGTAAACATTATGTTTCATGAACTCTTAACCTGTTATATCTCTGCGGGTGTCCCCTTGGATACTTCTGATTTAATTGGCTACCTGTGAAGTTTGTGTCACTGGCATATGCAGATTTGTACAGTTTGTTATTTTAAAAGGAGTGGAACAACTCTTATGAAATATCTGTAGCTTTCAAAGTCATTATCCTAACGTAGAAGTGCAGATTAAAGGATTAATGGACTTTAAAACAAAGTGCACATATGCTTTTTGCTCCTGTGCCCTGACCTAACCGACCCCATCCTCCTCCTCCATAGATGCATACTTACCTCAGTCCGAGGACCCATTGTCTCCTAGAATTGTTTGTGTACAGCGCTGCATGCCTCTGTCTTGGTCTTGGCCTGTGCATAGACTTCTATCGCCTTTGGGAGAAAAGTTTTAGAGTATATCGAAAGCCAAAACATTTTTTTCTAGTTTTGGATAGTGTTTGGAAAGGTTTGAACCCCGCTAAGTATTTGGTTCCTCCACACGCAGTATCCACCCTCTTTTTGACCATTTTCACCGGAATATAATTGAATAGAAAATATAAACTTTGACAGATAACAATTAGGGGGAATCGTCCAATGGCCCATCTGTCATTGTAACTGTCTAAAGGGCAATATACCCTCTATTTGGTGAGATCTCACTTCCAGTTGAAAGGAAATATCCCCAGTGGGGCACCAAAAAATAACTTGGCGATTCTAATCATTAACTTTCTATCTAAAAGTTTAAAAAAGGGATCTTCGGCCACCTCTACCCCCCCACACCCACAGACCCCCACCCCCTGCTTATCGGTTGGTCTGGGTGGCAATTTCTGATACTCACCCACCCAGAAGATCTAGCGTTGTCCCGCTGAGATCCTTTCGTATTCTACCACCTCTCGCCCCCACGGGTAGCCTTGTTAATTGTGATATCATCAAGAGGATCATTGACTCTCTTCCTGGTTCAGTCGGCACGCCTTCTAATGATTCAGTGCTAGGCCCGCCCCCCTCCTCCTTCTTTGAAGCAATATGCCTCCTGGGATATGTGACGTGCTTATCCCAGGAGGCAAAGGAAAGACCTAGGTGAGAGACATTAAAAGGGGGTAGGCCGCAATTTGTTAATGAGAAAAAAAGGAACAAAACAAAAAGACGTCCCTTTTCTGGCAGGGGAGGGGAGGTAGAAAGGAGGGAAGTCTCTCCTGAGAGTGAAGATCCACTTCAACATATACTATATATTAAAAATGTATATTTATATTAAAAAGTTATACTTGGATAGAGTAAAAAAAGGCTAAGATGCATACATATTGCTGGAGAACATTCTGCTGCAGATTTCCTTCGGCGCTAGCATGATGTCTCTAGCACTTGATCATGTGACCTCTCTTGATTTGAGGCATTCGAGTGGCTGGTCCTCAAAAGAAAAACCTGATTGCCTTCAGTCCAGTTGGCACACAATCCAATTGTTTTAGTTTTTCAACTTGCCAAAGACCAAACAAGTGTACATTTTCCGTCAACTGAAATGAAGCCATTGACTTGATGTTGGGTCATCATAGTTTGCTTGGTATATTCTTTTGATTTGTTTGCTGGCATGAAAAGGGGAAAAAAAAAACTGTTTGAAGATTTGTTGAGAGATGTCTTAATTTTGTTCATAATTGCAATCATAATTTTGATATAATTGACAGAAACCAGCAGACGCCTGGCACAAGTTATATCTTCCCGCAGCCTCTGTCACAAATCAGACCAAGATGTCTACTCATCGTGACACCCATTTTAAAATCTGCAGAGAAGAAGTAGAACACTTTTCTTCTACCTGAGGGTGACAGGTTTCCATTAGCTCCTTTGCGTTGGCTTTTATAAATGTCCCCTCCTCTGTGGGTGGGCCGCACTTACCATGTAACTGTGACATCCTCAGTACATGGAATAAAGGCTTTGCACTCTTAAGCGCTGAGAGCTGCTTATAATTGCTGGATATACAGTGAATGCCCGCCATCATTCCTCTCGGCTTAATCTCAACATAATTAGCTGCTTGCACAATAGAGTGTTTAATTTGAGCAGCTGCCAAGACTCATTAAGTTACAAAAGTATTTCCTGAGATCTCTGTTGTTCAAATTGTGACAATTGTATAGGATTGCATTTCTCAAAGTCAAAAATAGACGATTTTCATAAATTGGTCTCCTTGTTTGAACTGCAGCAGAGATGCACTTTCCCCAGAAAAAAAAAAAAATAAAGTTTTTTTTTTTTGTTTGTTTTTCCAGAAAAATCATTGTTTAAACATTACGGACCTAAGTTCATTGAAATTTTTTTTTATTCGGATCTTTCAGCAGTTTTTTTGCACTGCGATGGCATCTACTAAAGGGCTACTGTAACTGTGTGTGTCTGTGTGTATGTATATATATATATATATATATATATATATATATGTGTGTGTGTGTGTGTGTGTGTGTATGTGTGTATATATATATATATATATATGTGTATGTATGTGTGTGTGTGTGTGTGTATGTGTGTGTATATATATATATATATATATATATAAACGTCAAAACGTCGCTTCCGCCCACAGCTCTTAAAGGGCCATTTAAAAAAAAAAAAAAAATTTTAAATGACAATTTTTTTTTTTATTGCATTTTAGTGTAAATAGGAGATCCAAGGTCTTTTTGACCCCAGAATAAATAATAATAAAAAAAAAAATTAAACGCGCCCTGTCCCAAGCTCGCATGCAGAAGCGAACACATATGTCTGTAGCGCTTGCATATGAAAACGGTGTTCAAACCACACATGTGAGGTATCGCCGTGATCGCGAGAGCGAGAGCAATAATTCTAGCCCTAGACCTCCTCTGTAACTCAAAACATGCAACCTGTAGAATTTTTTTAAACATCGACTATGGAGAATTTTAAGGGTAAAAGTTTGTCACCATTCCACGAGCGAGCGCAATTGTGAAGCGTGACATGTTTGGTATCAATTTACTTGGCGTAACATTATCTTTCACAAAAAAAAAATTGGGCTAACTTTACTATTTTTAATTCAAAAAGTGTATTTTTTCCAAAAAAAGTGCACTTGTAAGACCGCTGTGCAAATACGGTGTGACAAAGTATTGCAACGACCGCCATTTTATTCTCTAGGGTGTTAGAAAAAAATGTATGTTTGGTGGTTCCAAGTGTTAAATACACTAACAAATTGAAGCCAAATTGCAGCACACGCTGCAGTTACACAAATAGTTGAAGCAACAGTTTTTTTTTGTTTTGTTTTTTCGGGATAAAGGTTTTACATTAATATCTAAAAGCTGATCATTGTAAGCATCTCTGTCAGTGGTAAATGGTTTCTCTCATCCTTCTGCTATATTTAAAGGACAGCTTGTTCTTTTGAAAAACAGACACCTACTGGTTGGATTACCAGATGAAAATAAAGGAAAGAGCCTAAAAAAGAAAACAAATGCAGCCCTCATTAAAAATGGCTGGAATAGATCATCCCTGTCTTGCCCAGGATCGGGGATACTCCATATGTTGAGTGCTTGCTCCCAGCATCACACAAGTGAGTTCAATTCCTGAAAACCCACACATGTGCAGCGTGCCGTCCCCTCACCCTGTAACGGCAGCACTGAACTCAGCACCTTTAAGGGGGCACTAGCAAAATGAAATAATTGCTGATTAGAAAGTGAGAACCGGTGGTGTGTGCAGGTTGTAAGCGATGAACGTCAACACATTTCAGGAGTTCTAGGCATAGTGCAATAATTATAGCCCTAGAATATGGAGTCTCACCACTAAAGTGTACAGCAGCCAGATTCCACGGGGACATGGACCTAACCAATGGCTGAAAGTACAGCAAGAAGCAAGATTTTTTTACATGCATTGGACTCTCTAACTGGTTGAAGAGAAGCTTCTTTTGCGCCTGCTGTTCCTCTTTATTGAGATGTAGATTGCCACTTTCCTCATATGATCTAGCGTCTCCTAGGCACTAGACTGTTAAAAAATGAATGCGGGGACAGGTAACGAGCGTCTGCGTTCAGTTTGTGATGTTTGTGTCTGGCATTGTTTAGCACCGCCGAACGTATTAGCATTTTATAAATAAACAATAATCATTAAAATGTAATACACTTGACAAATGCTTTGCCTGGGGAACGCCAGACACCGCCCCGCTCGGCGGAGTGTAATATCCTGCATGCACCTCGCTGCAGGCTAATGAGCTCATGTCAGCTACAAGGTTTACACGGCCGTTTAGGAGGTGCACTCATCTGCTGCTTCCTTCTAAAGCCTTCCATTCATTCCTCTTTCTTCCATGACCTCATTCAGGCTTTTTCGGTAACGGGAAGAGATGAAACGCCTTAGAAAATTTTATAATTCGTCTTTCACCCATCTGATTTTCGCACATTGATATCTGGTAGCCGTAGGTTACTGCACTGCTTTTATTGAATAAGCCAGATGGGGCTTGCAGGGTAACTAGGGAAATTAGTTATATGTTAATGCTGAACTCCAGGCAAATTGCTCTGCAAACAGACAAAATACATACACTATATTGTCAGAAGTATTGGGACACCTGCTTTTACACGCACATGAACTTTAATGGCATCCCAGTCTTAGACCGTAGGTTCAATATCGAGTTGACCCACCCTTTTCAGCTATAACAGCTTCGACTCTTTGGGAAAGGCTGTCCACAAAGTTTAGGAGTGTGCCTATGGGAATGTTTAAAATTCTTCCAGAAGCACATTTTTGAGGTCAGGCTCTGATGTTGGACTAGAAGGCCTGGCTTACAGTCTACTCTCTAATTCATTCCAAACTGTTCTGTTGGGTTGTGGTCAGGACTCTTTGTAGGCCAGTCAGGTTCCTCCACCCCAAACTCACTCATCTGTCTTTATGGACCTTGCCCAAATATGGGCATTTGGGAGGGTCTCGTGAGGTGATTTTTAAAAACGCATCTAACCTCAAACGCTCATAACCGCTGCTAAACTCGCATAAAAGTGATATGTAAAAGCTGTAAAACTGACATTTTTCACCGTTGGTTTTTAGCTGTCAAGTTTCCAGCATTCAGAAAAGGTTTTCAGCCACCCTGTGTACATGAGCCCTAAAAGGGGTTCGTGCTTTGTGCGTGCGCCACAAATTATCAGCGAATGCGCAGATGTGCCAATGGGCTCTGCTGGGAGCTCAAGGCTGGACAAAGCCAGTGGGTACATTGGGGCATGCATCCTAATGGTGTGGCAGAGGGGAGGGGGCAAATCCGTCTGGTAGACAAACTTCGCTTCTTACAAAGTTTCGGTTTAAGCTGGCCATAGACTTAACAAAATTTAGCAGGGACTGGACAAATTTTGATCTGTTTGGCCCTCCCTGTTTTACAGAAGTCACACTTTTTGATCAACTTCTGTCAGACACGTTGGAAAACTTTTGTCGATCAGCGTATCTGACAGCAGCAGGAGCTGCTGTCAGAATAGGATGGAGGAATCTGTTTTTATGGGGGGTTTTTAGCCCGTTGGCCAAATGAAAAAAGAATAAACAGTGTATGGCCAGCCAGAGCTAAAATCAGAAGTCCTCTTCTCCCCCCCCCCCCCCGGAACCTTGTAGGGTTAATATGATTAGCCAGACCTGTCATTTGCATCCACCATATTTGCCAACTATGCCCATCCTTTTCGCCTCTTTCCTCCTCTCAAAGAATCTGTGCTAAGGCTTCCATCAATGAAAATAAATCCATAAGGAAAGGAGGTTGACCTTTCATTCATCCACCTGTCCTTAGAGTGTTTTTTATTGATGGAAGCTTTAGTAGATCTTCTAAGTATGAAGCAGGGGAGTGGAAAAGGCAGGCATAGACAGCACTCTTGTGCCTGTGACAGGTCCAGCAGCTGTATTAAGTCCCACAGCATCGGAAAATTACATTAGGGGTACCGAATGGAATGGGAGGGTAGGGGAGGCGGGGACTTGGAGACAACTAGGAGAGCAGCCAGAATTACAAAGGACACTTCAAATGTATGCAAGTACTGTTCCTATGAGCTACGTCAGGGCTCAAAGGGTTTATAAACGCTTGTAAAAAAAAAAAAAAAAAAAAACAAACATTCCTATACTTACCTGTACTGTGCAATCGTTTTTTTTTACAGAGCAGCCACAATCCTCCTCTTCTGGGCTGCCCTGCCGGTGCTCCAGGCCCCGCCTCTTCATCGGACGCCTCCACGGCCAGCCACTTTCCCTGGGGGTACACGTGCGGGCTCACTCCAGAGTCCCGCTGCTGTGTCCAGTGACAGACAGTGGGACTCGGCCCGCTCCTGTGTCATTGGATTTGATTGACAGCAGTGGGAGCCAATGGCTCCCGCTGCTGTCAGTCTGTCCAATGAGGAGAGCGACATCGGCTGGAGCCACTGTGCTCATGCACATCAGGTTTAGGTAAGAAAGGGGGGGGGGGGGTCTGGGGGGGTGCTGCACATAGAATGCATTATGGTGAAAAACCTTGAGGCGTCACAACCACTTTAAAGCCAATCGACAATTACCTTCACCTTGTGAAAATAATTTCTACTTGAAAAGGGTTGACCGCACAGCTTCCGTGCACCACCTCAGCCAATAAGCCTGTAAATGCAATATATAATACATAATCACTCTCCGTGACAGTTCCCTTAATACCATAAAAGAAAGCAATCCGCCCACCGATCGAAGAGAGCCGCGACGTGTGATTAAAAGTCAAATTCAATATGTTTAGAGGCTGCTACTCGAGTTTCCGAACATGGCAGTATCCCAGATTTTATTACATCCAGAGTGATAGCTTGATAGGTGACACGTCATTATCAACAACTGTTGATGAAGTGCAGAGTGAATGCCCTGAGGAGGCCTCAATAGAAGGTGAAGACTTCTTAATTGGATTAATCTTACATCGGAGTGTTTTAAAGATGTAATGGGAATTATCTCTGCTATCAGTCTACAGATACTCTATCAATAAAATAGGATTAAATTCATGCTAGGAGCTCTCTGTCATTTCTTAATTAAAGAAGGACTCTGGTCTAATGTAAAAGAGATCTTTTTACAAAGAGCAGCCTCACTATGTGGAGTCAGTTAAAGAGGCAGGCTTAAATGTTTTTAATCAAAAATGATGGCCGAGTGGAAGCACTGTTATTCTGGGTGGATGTTATATGACATCCTCCAGGTATGTACTTTAGGGGCAGTGCAGCGGTGCGATCTGTCACCTGCTGTGTCCACCGGACAGATTAAGACAGATTGTTTTACTGGGCTGCCCCTGGTACCATGTGATTGTTGTGACTAATCATTGATTACGTATTAGTAGTACACAATGGCTTTCATTCATTGTGTACGATTGTAATCCCTGTGCTTGATCACATGGTACAAGGCCAATCATAGCAGACCTGTACTATATGATAGCTGTGGCTAATCATAGCTGTCACAATAGTATGCTATGAATGAATAGATGCTATTCAAAGAAATTATTGCTTATAACAGTGATCATCACTGTAATAAGCAATCGTAGTGTAAAAAAAAAAATCCAGATCAGCCCCACAGAGCAGTACAGTACTACTATGGTGACACTGTACTGCTCTGGTCACAGTATGTAAAAAAAACAAGCAAAACAAATTGTAAAGAAAAAATTATTAATTTTTACTCTATCACACAGACTAAAAAATATACACCGATTTGGGTTATATTTACCAATGAAATATAGCAGAATACATTTTAACTCAAATTAGTGAAGAAAGATCTATTTTCTATTTTTAAATTTTATAACGGAAAAGAAGAAAAATGTGTTTTATTTTTCAAAATTTTCTTTTTTTCATTTATGAATTTTTTTATTTTATTTTATTTTTTTAAACCCAGTGCTGAAAATTGGCCTTGGTAAGAAGGGGTGAAATTGTCTGGTATTGAGGTGGTTAAAGTTCATCTCGGAACAGTTGTAGATTTCCCCTAATCTCTCACTCCCAACCAGGATTTCATCCATTTCCAATGTTTATTATTACATTTTTTTTTAACTTGCTGGATTCTTCTGTGTAGCCTTCCACCACTATGTTTCTTCCTGGGAGGTGATCTACCGGTGCAGCAGGGGACTGATAACCACCCGTTCTTTTGATATCATCACCCAGCTGGAGCCAATGAGACCCACACTGTTAGACAGCCAATGGGGGAAGTGCCTATATCGCCCTGGCAGCAATGTGAGCACCCATCAAAGACTTTTTACTCTGCAGCCCAGTAAAAGGGAAGCAACTGGATCCGGTGTGTCATGTGATGGTGGATTCAGATAAATTACATGGCTTTTTAAATTCATATATTTTTTTTAAATTAAGTGCTAAGTTAGTGAGGGATGGCGGTTTAGGGTTCAAAGATGAGCTTTAACTTCAAATGACTTTGTCACAAACTCGTACAAACAAAGCTAAAGACACTGTAAAGAAGGAAGCTTCTTACTTGTCTGGTGGACTACGACTGTTTTCTTTCTTGCAGAGCTACGGCCTTGGCTGGTATCTAAATATGCCCAGGAATGTTATTCTATCCGATTGCCCGATGTCCTATAGTGACGTATGAGCAGCATGGAACCACAAAACCTAGTAGGGGAACAGGTATCCAATGCACCCAGAGGTGTGTCTAATACTAAAGATTCTTCAGGTGTCCATAGCTCTAGAAGAAAATGAAGATTTGAGTCTGCAGCTACAGGAAAATTTTTATTTGATTTTTTTCCAGCTAGCCACAGAGTCTAACGTAACCTTTATAATTAACCCTTAATCTGAAGCCTAACACTAAACTTCAGTATTTTTTTTTAAAGTGACTGGGAGGCAGGCTGAGAATCTTGTACCATGCCTCTCCTCCCTAGAGGATGTTGCAGGAGTCAAGATTCTCCCTTCCCCTCAAGAGTAATTGGACTTTTACCTACATCATTCCCTAATTGAGCTGTAAAGAATTTCTATAGGGGCCCTAATTGTTCTTTTGTGCAAAGGTAACTGGCTAGCCGAGAAAATTAAAATATAGAGCGGTGATCCAGCTAACAGGATTAGCTTTGCAGTACATAATCTTTACAACACATGATCTAGACATGCTGTTCTGCACAGAGGGGCTAATTATGCTCATTCAATTATATTACATTTGTCACACTGTAAAATAATACCGTTTTGACTAATGGGTTTGATTATATTATTTGGCTATGTTGAGGCTTTGTGCATGTAGCTATACATGTTTATTTGGGGTTAATTATATACTTCTGATAAAGACTCGCTGTTGATTGACATTCCAGGAAATATAAATTTAGTGGTCCTTTTTTTTTTTTTTTTTAATTTGAATTTTAGGGTATTATAGTTTATTTTCTAATTTATGTGTCACTTCTTTTCAGATGACAGTGTAAGGAAAAATAAAGATACATTTAAGAAGTAGTGGTGCTTGCTGAGTTTTGCTGGCAGGTGGCAGCCATCGATAGTCAGGGCATTATAAGTTTTAGATCATTTGCAGGCTCGCATGGTGCTTATATCCCATGGATACAAACAGTTGTAAGTGGCAGTTAACACAAAGTTCCAAAACAAAGACAAGTAAGCTTCCTTGCAGTTTAAACCCGGTCACATTTTGCTGAAGAGCTATGAATTCTGATTGAAGATTTGTGTAATCTACTGCAGCCAGAATACTCAAAGCATCTCACAGGGCCACTGGGAGTTTGTTCCTGTAAGTGGATGCTATGTAATGTTCTCTTTTTTTTTTTCCTGTCGTATATTATCAGTCATATTCCCACTTTAAGTGCAGGCTTAAATCTGGTGTCGCCAAGTGTGTTTGGAAACAGCTCTTCTGCTTCAAAAGCAGGGGCTTTTACCAGTTTAGAGTGAACTGGAGCGTTATAGCAAAGTCAGGGTAGCAAAGGAGTATTGAGCTGGTAGACTATGCTCCCTTTATTAATTTCAAGGTTTGCAATGATGGCATGAGCGTAACTAACAACTAGTAATTTTTAAAGTGTAAAAAATGACACTAAATTAGTAGATTTAGGCTGTGAACATCTTATGTATAAATGTTTATTGGCAATAGCATTTACTCGAGCATAACTGAGCCAGTGAGCTCTGTACAGGACCTTCATTTGGGAGGATAGCTATTTTTTACACACACACTAGTCTCTGTAGAATTGCCGCTAGAATCACATCAAAAACTTTTTTTTAACCTTGCTAGCACAAAAGCCTGGAAGATGATCTTGGTTGCATCTTTACCCAGTATCCAACTGAAGCTATGCCTCCAATCATTCCCAATATCTACTGTTTAGGAAGAATTCTAAATAACTCCGGCAAGTCACATGATAAGCAGGGTTCCGTTTTGCCTGGAGTCTTCTGGTGGTGGTTGGTCCTGGATGATGGAGAAAGCAGTCAATGTTGTCAATGTCCTTATCTGGTTTCTTGCATGTTGAATGAAGGGCTATTGGGAATGCCCCTCAAGGGGTGAGCCATTGACAGCCCCCCCTTACAGGGTTGACTAATGTGTGTCATTCGGTCTGAAGACATCTTTTGGAGAAAAGGAAATTTTGGAAATTGCATATTACATATTTCCTTATTAATAATGTGGCTCACTAATGCATTTAAAGCCTCCAAATCTTTGTTAAGGAGTTCATATAAGGACATAAGCATGGCTTTACCTTATACCAACGAAATGTTAGTGTTAACTGACCAAGTCCTTGAGGGTCATACTGCTAAGGGAGTTGGCTTGGGGGTTGTCTATTCCTTATACACAAGTCTAAATACCACAGCCCAAACTGGAATAAGTTAGTCTCATCCAGAGCTGCCATTAGGCATGTGTCTGTGGTCACCTGTGCCATGCCAATTAATTGAAGGGACTCCATGGTGAAACAGCATCTTTAGTTAAGTATTCTTGTCATATTTTGTTTCTTTATCTGTATCTGTCATTATATTTAATAAATGGTTATACTTTGAAGTATTTGTGTGATCTCTTTTTGCATATATCGAACACAACCCCAAAAAAACTTGACAAAACGCAGACTCGGGGTGAATATTGCAATCTGAGCTGCTTTTTTCCACCTGCTGGAGGCCAGAAATGAACGAACATTGCCAGTAAATGTGTGCATCTAAAATAGCCATATCGCATAACCACATTCATTATTATTTTTTTTTTTTTTTTACTTTTTTGTGAAAGTTTAGTGTATTGGCATCTGAATTTGACAAACCAGTAATCTATAAATATGTTTGATTTTTTTTTTTTTTTTGTGCATGAGTGGCCACTCTTTTGTTGCATGTTACAGCATAGGCAGTCTGAACTAGGGGAAAAAAAAGAAATGCCTCCCATAATGCACTGCAAACTTTTAGTGCCTAGGGTTGTGCTGTCATTACCATATAATGCTGGGGATGAGCACTAGTGCAGTCTGCAAAATATTGAGCTGTGGACTGTATATTAGCAAGTGATATTAAAAAAAAAAGTCCCTAAGGGCTTGCAATTAGTGATTTCAGTATTTTTTCATTTTAAAAACAATATCCAGCATTTTAATTAGAGTTGTGATTTAATGTGTAAGAAACATCCTTTCAGGTTTTCCAGTCTGCCTTGGAGGCAAATATAAACATACATCTAAACATCCACTTGCTGAATGGTTAACCTAATTAACATGCACATTTTTCAATTGCATGATCAGATAATTTATTTTTCTATGTCAAAATCATCTCCATTCAGTGTTTAATCCAAAAATAATATCCGCCACAGGTGAGGCGTGTGCTCTTCTATTGTTCACACCTATTGTACATAACAAGGAAATTGTTATGGTTTCGTAGAAGTTTTTTTTTTTTTTTTCTTTCATGTTTAAATTATATTGTTTTCGTGAAAAGAGATCCCCTAAATTATTGTTTCAGGTTTCAAATACTTGAATTAAAATGGTTTTAATCAACCTCCTACTGCCATTTCCCATTTCAATCCCTGAAAGCATTTGATTAGTGGGAGAGCAGTGTTTATAATTAAAAATTGAAATACGTATGTTTTTAGATAATAAAGAACCTCCCAATTGTTTATTGTGAAATAGGATTTACATTTCGCTTTGAAGTTAACACTTTCCAGCACACCGTTAAGGGTAATCAGCAGTGTGGATGTATCTTCTGTATTTGTTTTGAGTGGTGCTAGAAAAAAAATGCCTTTAATTATATTTTCATTTTTTAATAGTTTTTTGTTAATTATGTAAATATTAAGAGTTGCAAAAAAAAAAAAAAAAAAAAATACATATTTACTATTCGCAGATGGTGCTCGGGGCAATTTTAGAAGCTTTGAGGGCCCTTTCTTATATATTTATATATATATATATATATATATATATATATATATATATATATATATATATATATATATATATACATACATATACATTTTTTTTTACCTTCTAGAAATGCTAACTGCTTGAATCTCTGGTTTCCAAAATTTATTTGGCTGGAACAGGTAATCAGCCAGTGAAATCAGAGCAAAGAGTCATGATTAAAAGAATTGTTTCAGGCCAATGATTCAGAGCACTGAGGCCAGTAAATAAGAATAGCCAGTAGGAGTGGTGAGTAAGGGCAGTCTTCCATACATTTCTCCTTTTTATAGGTTAAGTTTAATTAGTCGGTATGCACAAACTGCCAGAAAGCTTGCAAGCAGTTGTGGGCTTTCCGTAGAAAGCCCAGCATGCTTTGCTGTTTTTTTCTAAAGTAATACTGTCTCTTCTAAAAGTTTTACAAAATACATAAAAACAAAAAAAGAAATGTATAAAGTTTTGAGATTTACAAGAAATATGTAATCCTAAAAATTCAACAAGTAAACTAACTTTTTAAAGAGACAGTTTTTCTATCCTTTAGACTTTAGGGATGCCAGATTGTGGCCAGTGGGGTTAGAAAATGTCCCAAGCCCGGCATTAGTGGGAGTAAACAATTCCTCAGGTGTGTTATTAAGTTGCATAGTACCTGTAGTCAGTAGTAGAGGGAATAGTGCCCAGTCACTGGTATTACCGAGAGGAACAGTGCCCCGTCATTGGCGTCAGTGGCAAGGAAAGTACCCCATCACTGCTATCAGTGGGAGAACTAGTGCCTCACCATTGGTTTCAGTGGACAGAATAGTACCCCTTCATTGATATTAGTGGGAGGAATAGTGCCCCATTGTTAGTGTCACTTGGAGAAGTTATGCCCCTCTGCTGGTGTCAGTGCCAGGAATAGTCTTGTCTATATTCCCATCTCAGACGTTCCTGGATTACAGGCTCATCTGTAGCGATTACCAGCTGGACACTGGATACATCATAGATCAATAAACATATTTGCCAGCACACCATAGATCTTCAATTGCAGTCCAAAACTTTTATTGCAGAAAGATCACATCACAAAGGAATAAGTGCAATGGTTCAGAGCCACGCAGGACCCCTTCGTCAGGCGTGTGATGATGAAGGGGTCCTGCATGGCTCAGAAATGGTGCTCTTATTCCTTTGTGAAGTAATCTTTCTGCAATAAAAGTTTTGGACTGCCATTGAAGATCCATGGTGTGCTGGTGAATATGTTGAGTGTTAGGAATAGTTCCTCAAATCATTGGGAGGAATAGTGTCCCAAGCACCAGATAAAGGCTAGCAAAGGGCCACAATTTTGAGACCACTGACCTAGACTTAGACACGTCTATCAAGATCATACTAAAAAAGGCACCTTGCATTCTCAGAACCCTAAAAAGGCAACTGATTTAGAAGAAAAAGGACTCCTTTTAGGCAGCATCCAATTTGCTCCAGCAGGATAAATTCCTTCTGATCCCCAGATTACAGCTTTACCGTCATTTCTTTAACAGCCAGGAGACCACCAGTGTTCCATTGCTTAAGTGTAGTCTATTTCATGCACAAGTTGATTGCGCATTCTGTCTTCCTTGCGAGTTCATGTCTATATGTTGATATGCAAAAGCAGGCATATTATGATATGACTAGGGAATGCTCATGTTCAGGAACAGCATGAGTTTTATCTGATAGCACAGCAAATCTTCCTATGTGTCTTTTAGCTAATGAGTAGTGTGCAAAGGGAATTCTGTGTAATTCCCCTGACTAGCTCAAATCAAATCTTAATGACTGCTGCTGACATGCTTTATGTTTATTGTTGTTGAGCCAATGTATTGCATCATGGAACAGCAGCATTAGAGCCTGTTTGACTAGTAACAGATAGGCAGAGGCTGCAATCGGCTCTACCTGTGTACCTGAAAAATAATGGAAGGGTGGATCTGTTGATACCTCAATAAAACTCTAGCGGTTTATTTATTTTTGCAAATAAATTCTTTATGTAAAGGTTTAAGTTTTAACAGATGTAGAATTAAGCGATATCATCGAGGCGATGCATTTTAAGTAAAAAAGGACATTGCCAACATGTCTAACACCTGACTGACACTGGCAGAGTATAGATATAACTGCATCCAAGACCTACTTTTCTGACCATTACAGACCAAAGCACACCATACAAGTTAAAATCGTCACCTTTAAAATTGTCAAAACTATGAAATGTGAGGGCCTACCTAAACTATCCAGTTTATATCCAGTTGGATAGACCCCTTCCTCTATCGCAGCCTTTCTTAACCTTTTTAACACGGAAGAACCCTTGAAATAACTTTCTTGTCTCAGGGAATCCCAGCTAAATATATATCTATAACTCCTGATACATTAGTGTGATGGTCAGTAGGAAGAATTCTCCTTACTCTTTTGTGTACAGTGAGAAGGATTATCCCCTTACAGATAGCTACAAACCTCAGTGATATCAGTGGGAACTTATCTGAGAGGTAAAAATTGCTCATTACTCAAGGAACCCCTTGCAACCTCTGGAGGAACCCTGGTTGAGAAAACGGACTCTCTAGAATTAATGGTAGTCTGCCAAATAATATACTGTCTAGTAGGCCCATGAATCACTTTCTTTTTACATGTGATATATTTAAGTGTTCTTGCATAGCAAGACCACTTACTGTTATCTCACATATATATATTATTATTATAGCCAAATTTACCACCCTAACTCCTCCCACAGTTTTTACACTACATAGACAAGTAATATACCGAAACATGCGGATTGTTCCCGATTGGTGTGCTATTTGTGGAACGAAATATCGTCGTTTTTGCGGCGAAATTGGTCCCATAGGAATGAATGGGGAAATGTTCAAAACCAGAGTGGGAGGTGACAAAAGCTGAAAAATCAGGACATGATTTCTAAACTGCCGCCACTCCCTCATTTTCAAGCCCACCTACACAAATCTTATATCAAAACGTTCAGCTATCCATGCTGCCACTAAACATGTCCACAGCTAAGCCATCGTCCTGATAGTTTTCACAATATGACCATTTGTAACTCACGCCGTCCATTGACATTCATTGAAACTCTACTCTAGCCCCCTCCAAATTTGAAGGGCAATATCTAAACTGCGACCGTGCCTTCATTTTTAATATTTCAGAGACATACTATGCATCAAAATCTAGGTCTGGGTCTTGTGATTCTCACAGTATAAAGACCTTTGCTGTAGGATTTATAGTTTTTAAAATACGACCGTTTGAAGTACTGCACAGTTATTACAGCTATCATGATCCTGTGTATTGTGTATTGAGCAGTGGTTGTGAAGCATAAACAGGGCATGAGCATTGCCAGGAAACAGTGGTTGTAAACACTGATTATCATCAAACAGATAGCACACCTTCACCTCCATTCTACGTCAAGATGCTGAGACCCCCCAAATGCATGTGGTCATACCTTCATCTGCTAGGCTTGATAATGCTTGTAGACTACTGGTGGAGGCAAGAACACTTCACACAATTTCCCCAGAAATTGTAGCTTTTCTAGTTTTTGTTGTGATATTTATACTTTTGCACTGATTTTTGATATTTTCGGGTGTAGGGCCCACTAGGGGTTAGTGTCATTGGTCCAATGTACTCTTCATTGCAAAATGTGAAGAGTGTACAAAATTAGGAGCAGGAGGTTCAGCTCACACCAATGCCATGGGTGTCATCAGGATAAGAAGCACTCAGTTGAACAGAAAAAAAATTGGAAGGCATTCCACTTTAATTATTGTATAAATTGCTTTATTATAATAATAATAATAATAACCATTATTAGTACTATTAGTATTATGATGATGGTGAAAAATAACTAATTATGGAAGGCATCCTATGTTAATGGTTGTTTTTGGCATTTATATACAATAAAATTTATAATGGAGACATTCCACTTTAATTAAATTAGATATAGATAGATATCTATATATAGAGTTGTGCTCATAAGTTTACATACCCTGGCAGAATTTAAGATTTCTTGGTCATTTTTCAGAGAATATGAATGATAACACAAAAGCTTTTCTTTCACTCATGGTGTTTGGCTGAAGCCATTTATTATCAATCAACTGTGTTTACTCTTTTTAAATCGTAATCACAACAGCAACTACCCAAATGACCCTGATGAAAAGTTTACATACCCTGGTGATTTTGGCCTGATAACATGCACACAAGTTGACACAAAGGGTTTGAATGGCTATTAAATGTAACCATTCTCACCTGTGATCTGTTTGCTTGTAATTAGTGTGTGTGTGTATAAAAGGTCTATGAGTTTCTGGACTCCTGACAGACCCTTGCATCTTTCATCCAGTGCTGCACTGATGTTTCTGGATTCTGAGTCATAGGGAAAGGAAAATAATTGTCAAAGGATCTGCCAGAAAAGGTAGATGAACTGTATAAAACAGGAAAGGGCGATAAAAAGATATCCAAGGAATTGAGAATGCAATCGGCAGTGTTCAAACTCTAATCAAAAAGTGGAAAATGAGGGGTTCTGTTGAAACCAAACCACGGTCCATTAAAATTTAAGCTACAACTGCCAGGAAAATTGTTCGGGATGCAAAGCAAAACCCACAAATAAGTTCAGGTGAAATACAGGACTCTCTGAAAACATGGTGTGGCTGTTTCAAGATGCACAATAAGGAGGCACTTGAAGAAAGATGGGCTGCATGGTTGAGTCACCAGAAGAAAGCCATTACTACGCAAATGCCACAAAGTTTCCTGCTTACAATACGCCAAACAGCACAGAGACAAGCCTCAAACCTTCTGGCACAAAGTCATTTGGCGTGATGAGACCAAAATTGAGCTTTTTGGCCACAACCATAAACACTTCATTTGGAGAGGAGTCAACAAGGCCTATGATGAAAGTTACAGCATTCCTACTGTGAAACACGGAGGTGGATCGCTGATGTTTTGGGGATGTGTGAGCTACAAAGGCACAGGAAATTTGGTCAAAATTGATGGCAAGATGAATGCAGTATGTTATGAAAAAATACTGGAGGAACATTTGTATTCATCAGCTAGGAACCTGCGCATGGGACATACTTGGACATTCCAACATGACAATGATCCACAACACAAGGCCAAGTTGACCTGTCATTGGCTACAGCAGAATAAAGTGAAGGTTCTGGAGTGGCCATTTCAGTCTCCTGACCTCAATATCATTGAACCACTCTGGGGAGATCTCAAACCTGCAGTTCATGCAAGACAGCCCAAGAATTTACAGGAACTGGAGGCTTTTTGCCAAGAGGAATGGTCAGCTTTACCATCTGAGAAGATAAAGAGCCTCATCCATAAAAGACTTCAAGCTGTCATTGATGTTAAAGGGGGCAATACATGGTATTAAGAACTGGGGTGTGTAAACTTTTAATCAGGGTTATGTGGCCAAGAAATCATAAATTCTGCCAGGGTATGTAAACTTATGAGCACAACTGTATATACAATCTAAAAGTTGTTGCAAATGCGGAAGGTTTTTTGCCTTAATGCATTCTCTGCATTAAGGTAAAAAAACACCTGCATGTAGCTCCTTAACCTTTATACATACCTGAGCCCGATATCAATCCATTGATGTGCCCTCAAGGAGAGTGTTCTCTTCCTCCTCATAGACCCAGCAGCGGGAGCCCTTGACTGTCAATTGCAGGTAATGAGAGTGGAGCAGAGGGTGGGGCCAAGCCATGCTTTGTGTTGTCTTATGGACATACAGGTGGCTCGGGAGTGAGCACGCATGCGTACCCCCCATAGCAAGCAGTTTGTTATGGAGGCACTCAGCTGTGGGTAGGGGAGCCAGAAGCATCCATGAGGGACCTGATGAGGACTGGGACTGCTCTGTGCAAAACTTTTGCACAGAGCAGGTAAGTATACCATGTTTACCATTTTAAAGAGAGAAAAAATTGAGCCTTTAGAATCACGTTAAAGCCCTGGTAGTAGACAATACAACTGGAATAAATATACAGTAACATTTTTTAATACTCCTAGTTATGCAGGGCTTGTAAATAGTACAATAGGCAGCATAGGTAACCCTTGTGTACTACATAATCAGCACTCAGTAACCAAAATGCTCTAATGCCCCCCCCCCCTCCTCTTCTCTGCAGTGCATGTCAATGTAAAAATAATTGTGTTGAAGGGTGTGGCTACTACTCAACTATGTCAGCACAGGGCACTGGATAGGAAGATCAGAAAGCAATATTTTTATTATGAGAGTGAGGTAGTGTGGGGTATTTGTAAGCATAAATCTGTTCATACACATGGTTACAGGACTACATAAAAATTTCATTTTGATTTTAAAAATGGACTCCACTTGGCCCTGAAAGGAACCATTTTGTGTTATGTATCATTGGGGTTACAAGTAACAAACTGCCTACGTCAAGTTGTCCATTATTGGCCATGTTCCTCATAGCATATCTAGATTCTTGTAGTTGTATCTCCACAATATGCTTGTTGACAGAAGCGTGCTGTGTGTGTAATATAATATGTCTTTTATGACTGTTGTAAATGGCGTATTTTCACGTGTGTCAGATTTCTTCTGAGAATTTCTCTTTTTACATCTTTTTTTGCCCCTCATATTAACTTTGAATAATCTACTTTTATTTCTTGACCCTTTTCCGTGAAATCTTGTTATATACAATAAATGGCTCCTATATTTAGAGCTTCAAACCCTGTTATTTTCTTTATTCACTTTGGCCTTGACAGAAAGCGGTCATGGAAGCTGAACATTACATCGTGTTTGCTGGGAAAATTAGGTTGTATTATGATCACATTATAACGCCTGTCTGATATAACATTATGTGTACGTTAATGGGCGGCTTAAGGTTTTCTGAGAAGGATGTCAGGCAGAGTTTGTTATAATACTATAATAATAGTTATTTTTTTAACGGCCTTTTCTATACAACCCGTACTGTTTGCTGGAAAACTAACTAGATGAGGTTTAACGCTCAAGTCAGTCTTGGGAAGGGAAAAAAGACTAGACTAGATTGAGTTAAAAATTAAAATAAATAAGCAGACCTGCCCAACACCATTCAACCCACTTCCTTTGAGCCCAGGTCATCAAGGGCTGCCTTCCCTCCCACCACTCTGGATTCAAAAATATATATTATTTATTTGATTTTTTGTGCTCAGTTGGGGTGCAGGGGGTGCTTTAACTCTATCCAAAATTTTAAAAACATGGCTTTAAGTTTTAATAGTTAAGGCTCTTCTTACAATTATGTGCCTTGTTTGAGGAGGGTCTATAGGAATGGGTCAAAACTTTTTCTCAGCAGGGTAGCTCTTTCATTTAAATAGGACATCAGAGCATAGGGTAAACTTTCAGCCCTTATCTGCGATTTTCCCTGCTGATATGGATTGGAGTTGCAGGTGCCGCCATGAATACCTTTTCAGTGCTGTATCTATAGCTGCACATCCCCAAGCAACCAGCAATTCTTCCTGTGACTGCAGTCAAAGCTTTGCTTTTCTATTCAAGATTAGGAAGAACTTGGTAGATATGAAGGAGGTAAACGTTAAGCAGGGCCGGAGCCAGCATAAGGCAGCCAAGGGGGCCATTTGAGGGCACCAGGAGAGGGGGGGCGCCAAAGTCAGGGTTCCCAAGAAGTGCTAATGCTGGCACCGGCCCTCCTCTCATCCTTACCTGGCTCTGTAAGCTGACACAGGCAGGCGGCGCAGCAGAGCCTCGGGCTCTGTTATCTTCAGGCTCCGTGGCTGCAGCTCCTCCCCCGAGTCCCGGCCCCGCCTACTCCACTCTCCCTTCCCCTCTTTGACAGATGCAACACAGGGTGAGCAACACGGTCTTGACAAGGGGGAGGGGCCAGGGCCCAGCAGAAAGGCACAGTAGGAGCACGAGTGTCACAGATGAAAGGACGTTGTATCTGTAAGACTGTCAGCACTGTGGAAGGGTAAGCAAGATCAGTGCTGCTTTTAGCTTTGTCTGTCTCTTGTGCCATGTCCACAGACTCTGACCTTTCCATGTGCCATGTCCACAGTCCCCGGCCTCCCGTGTGCCATGTGCGCAGTCCCCGGCCTCCCATGTGCGCAGTCCCCGGCCTCCCATGTGCGCAGTCCCCGGCCTCCCATGTGCGCAGTCCCCGGCCTCCTATTTGCCATTAAACAAAGGGGCGGGGTCACCCAATGACATTACTCGGTAACCCGCCCCTTTGTCTAATTTAGTGGCGGGCCCAAAAGACAGCTCCTTCTAATCGCTGTAAAGTATAGAGACAAAAAAGAGCTGACAATTACATTTAAAAGCCGACAATGACAGTCAGCATCGGCAAGTGAGGGAGCCTGTCTGTACAGACGGCCCCCTCACTGTGTATACTGCTCTTCTGCTCTTCTTTCACCTGCCCCAATCCCCCCCCCCTCCCCCACAGGGTCCCAACAACCAATGCAAAAAAGGATACAACGGACCACTTGTCCATTTGCATCCGTTTATCCTCCGTTCCGTTTTTTTAAACAGATGAAAAATAGCTATTTTTTTGGATAGTTAGTAGAAATGAAACCTATTGAGTTTGCTGTCTGTGTCCCAGCTGGAAAAATTCACCCATTGCCACCGGGACACAAAGTTGTTATCCAAAAATTGTGCGGAAATCCTTTTAATGGAGAAACTTGTCACAGGTATCTAAGGCCCCATACACACTGGGTGTTTAGCCCTGGTGCGTGAGGCTCCGGCGTTTAGGTGTGAGCAGAAGACAGGCACACTGTCCAGCTCCACTATCCAGATCCACAGCTGGCAGCCAGTTGAACTGAAACCACAAACTGCAACCAGAGCACAAGAAGTCCCAGCTTGCCAAATTCCAGTCAGCTAAGTTCAAAGAATCCGCTTTGACAGATGAAAACCCGTCAATGGCCACAGCTAGACCCACCAACTTTGAACCTCATGACAATGGGATCATTGGGATCGTGCTTCAGTTTTCCTGTAAAAGTGTTTCAGCCCCTACGGGCCTTACTTATGGTTATGGCCCGTAGGGCCTAAAACTTGTCTATCTTTCACTGCTGGATTTGTATCCCTCCCCTGTACCGCTTGATCTTCAATAAAGTATGTTTAACTTGAATACACCAAGTTGCCAGCTCTTATGACCGTGATTAAAACAAGCTTGTCTTTGTGCTGGCAGAATATTTGATCCATGTTGTTCAATATGACCAGTTGGGAGTCATGGAAGCACACATTTAGTCATGTTGTCGATACCAGTATAGTGTGCAAGAGAAATATACCACATGCCTAATGTGTGGACGGGGGCCACTGTGTGCTCGTCACACACTAGGGATTTGATTTGGGAAACACTCCTTACCACGACCCTGTGCCTTGAGCTGCAGCTTAAAAGGAGATTCACGTATGCTAGCACTGCACCCACCCTCTGAAGGGGTTGGGTACAATGCCAACAATATACCGATAAAGTATGCACATAATATGCAAGTGCACTTGGCCTGTCCTCATATCCAGACTAGTGCCAGTGGGTGCCCAGGAAAGGCTATACTTTACAATGTGCCCATAGCCTAGAGTTGTGCTGCGTTCATATCAGTGAAATGTATGGATCTGGACACAGCACCACACAATGTGAATGAAGCATTGGTTTTCCCATCTTAAGGATTGGACCCCAACTTATGATCTTGCACACAGGCTCACTGCATTCAGAAAATGCCCCAAGTCAGTTGAATGCATTAAACCCAGAAAGTTGATATGATAGGCAGGTCAGCTAGTATTCTCATTTATAGAGGTCTGCTGTGGTAGTCTCTTCTTGTATTGGTCTCCTTCAACAACTGATGGAAGGGTATATGTTTGTGTGCAGACCCTGACAACCAATCCAATATTTTCTGTCCTTGAAATACGACAGTGGAATTTTGAAAACAGTGGTCAACACTTACGCAGAACTTTTCTGCAATAGAACGTGAGGGTGGGGTGTGTAGGGGGAAGGGTGAGTCTGCTTGTTAAGCAAAATAAAACACTTGCTAACTACACCCACCCAAAAACCATTCCAGTTCTGTTGCATCGTGCAAGAAAACAAATGAGGTTGGTAGCGAAATGCCTGCCAAGATGTTGACAATTTTCTGAAATGATTTCCTCTCTGTGCATCCCAGCTGGATGGTTTCCTTAGTAATATTATGCATTATAATGCAAATTCAAAATTGGGTGCCTGCCTTATTATAGGTTAATTAGTTGCTAATTTGGCTTCTTGGCACTGAAAGTTGGCTGTGTGGATGTGTATTTTTCTTTCCTGCTTTATGTTTACTTCAACTCTTCCCTTTTTTTTTTTTTTTTTTTTTTTTTTTTAACTTTTCTTTTTTTTAATGTTGTAAAATAAGTTCAAGTTGAATTTGGGTCACCATGATTTATTTAGTGTACTTTTTTCAGTGGTAGTTCTTGCGTTTTAGTTTAGTGCCCCATTAAGCAGATCAGTTCTGTCATTGCGACTTAGGGTGCTTTTCACATTGGCAGCAGTGAGTACAACCCTCTGAAAAGTGATCCATGGGAGGATCCACCCATTCTGTATTAAAATACTGCACAGCGACTAGCAGGTAAGCTCTTGGCTCATGGTTTCTGCAAGCTTCCATTGACCTTCATAGGCGAGTTTTGACAGGCGGTGCCACCTGTCAAACTCTGCCGCAGAGTTAAAATTGCAGTGCCACGGCATGTGTGCAGCCCTGTCTGACTGTAATGTTAGAATTTAGGTGGGCAGCTGGTAAAACTGCTGTCATGCTTATTTCCATAGTGGTCCAGAATCAAGTTGCTCTACTGATTTTGACTACAAGTATTTTCCCCCTCTCCTTACATCCATATCTTCTGGTGAGAGTGTTTTATCCTAGAATATAGCTGGAAAGGCTGAGATTTCAGTTCAGTGCTTAGGTAGTTACAAGGACACTAGATTTCTGGCAGAATCAAAAGATGTATATTTTTATTTTCTTTCAAACAACTTTATTGTTATAGCATTTTCTGTATTGCAGCCACTGCATTTAAGAAATGAAGCTGCAATGTCTTACAATGCTTGGGTTTCTATATACGTAACCTAAAGACCCAATACAAGAGTCTATATGAACTGTATTTAAAAATGTAATGATCACATAATTACATGAATGTATTTTTTATTCTCTTCGCTTGGAGTTCTGCTTTAAATTTTTTGACACGTTACTTTTCTAAATCATTTTAGCAATTAGATGCACAGCTTGAAAAAACAGAGAATCTGTAATTGATAGCAGACTCTGAGGATTATATTTATTCAGAACAGAATTAAATATCAGGTTTGTTATATTTAAGTATCGCCATAAAACATTTTCTCTGTATAATGACCTTGTAAATATATTTTTAATAAGATGCTGTGCTAGCATATGTTGAAACGTCACCCGCTGTGGGCACGTTTAGTGATAAAAATACATATATGTATTTGTTTTTAATGATGTCAGTTGGTTCAAATGGAGCCCTTGAATAGGGTGCAGAGATGCAATCGGCTTTTTTATTCCAGAACGATGAGATGTATGTGATTTCATTATTAATAGACTAGTATGAATGTAACTTTGTATGCTTGAGAAGTAGACAGGCTGATTTAAATTAGTGGATAGATCTATGGAAACATTTTTTGTTAAACTTTTTTTATCAAAGAAAAAAAAAAATACAAGACTTTTCCTTAATGGAGGGATTGCTGAGTGAGCAACCCCCTGTGGTCAGTAGAGGGCAAGTCACTCAAGCAAAATGCCCAGAGTTCAACGCTGACTATATGAACTCTGTCTACTACAGTGAACTTCTGC
This sequence comes from Aquarana catesbeiana, assembly GCF_042186555.1. Lineage (NCBI taxonomy): Eukaryota > Metazoa > Chordata > Amphibia > Anura > Ranidae > Aquarana > Aquarana catesbeiana. The sequence continues at coordinate 51,140,358 of NC_133330.1, forward strand.
ATCAACTGTGACCTTTATCACTCCCCTGCCGCTCCTGCATGTGCTTCCAGGCATTGGGGACCATGAGACCTCTTCACTTGTGACAGTCCTTGGGTCTAGTAGCCAACACTATGTCTGAGAACTGTATAATATAACTGCTCTCCATAATGTCCTAAAATGGCTAACCCTAGGAATTTTAGGAACAAGCACGATGGAGACAGGGGCACCGAGGAAGAGCTGGCAAGCAGTATATAACTGGTTCGAGAGGTGCAGTCACTTTGCCCAACGTACCGGTGATCAGGTCATTTGACTTCACCTTCTGCATACTTGGCAGTCAAGCACCTTGCATTTTCATGAAGAGGTCAGCAATGGAAACCAACATTTTTCTTTTAGTATTTATCTTGATGCATGGACAAGACTTTCTTTGACAACTTGTTTATAAGGTTACGTCCCATGTTCATGGGTGTTTGCTTAAGAAAACCTTTTCTCCATATACAAGTCAGTAGGACGCAAAAGCAGCTTCTGAGGTCACAGGAGGGAAGAAGCAGCTCTGAAGGAATTCAGAATGATTTCAGACACATCTCAAGCTCATCTCAAATGTGTGCGTGGGGCAAAGTTGAACCCTTAAAAAAAAAAAAAAAAAAAAATATGCTTTGGAATGGCCCATCTCCGTATTATTGAACAAAAGCAGATAAGAATCTGCCATGAGGTTTTCTAAAAATCCTTGCAATGAATAAAGATGACCTGACTGCTTAGAAGGTAGATTTTCATTTTGTAGCAAGAAGGAAATGGCTTGGGTAGGAGGGATGAGGAAAAAAGACATGTATAGAACAGAGGGATGTGGGAGGGATGTCTTAAAATAGCACTGCTAAAGATGTCCCTCGGTAAAAAAAATCAACCTTTTTTAGAAAATAAAATGTGTCTGGAAAAGTCATAGTTTGGAATCTTTTTTGAGAAATACAATTTTAAAAAAACAATGATTTCCTTTTTTAGTAAATTATAAAACATGCAGATATTTTATATCTACTATTTAATGCTGCAAGGTGGAGCTCTTGCTACAGTCTTTTTACAGTGCTTTACAAAGTCATAAGACCGAAATAATGTGAACTCCAGCTGTACAGCTCTAACACAAAAAAGGAATGTGCCAAAGTACACCCTATTCCCCTATCTGCTTATATAGAGCCATATAACTTTACAGTTAAAATGGGCAGATCTAGTGCTGGGCTTTCTTCTGAGAAAGAAACACACCATAGTACAATCTCCACATATTAAATGTGGATAAAAACAGAGTTTATAAAATTGCTGTAATTAATGATATATAAAAGATTAGTCCTGGCAGGATCACCAGATAGTTTAATGAAAGTAGCAGATTTTTTAACATTGACAATAAACATGCTAAGGCTTATAAGGGATTTCGGCAATTTAGTTTATACACTAATCAGCCATAACATTATGATGACCTACCTAATATCGAGAAGGTCCCTGCTTTTCTGCCAAAACAGTCCTGACTTGTCGTGGCATGGATGCCACTAGACCTCTAAATGTATGCTGTAGTATCTGGCACCACGCCTTCAGTAGCAGATCCTTTAAGTCCTGTAAGGTGCAATATTTGGGCCTCCATGGATCGTACTAGTTTTTCCATCACATCCCACAGATGCTCGATGAATTGAGATCTGGAGAATTTGGAGGCCAAGTCAACATTTCGAACTTGTGTTCTTCACCTCAAACCATTCTTGGCCATTTTTGCAGTGTGGCAGGAGGCAGTATCCTGCTGAAAGAGGCCACTGCCATCAGGGAATACCATTTCCATGAAGGGGGGTGTACTTTGTCAGCTACTATGTTTAGGTAGGTGGTATGTGTCAAGTAACATCCACATGAATGGCAGGACCTAAGGTTTTGGAGCATAACATTGCCCAAAGCATCACACTGCCTTCGTCAGCTTACTTTCTAACCATAGTACATTCTGGTGCCATCTCTTCCCCAGTTAAGCGACAAACATGCACCCGGCTATCTGGATGATGTAAAAGAAAACATGATTCATCAGACCAAGCCACCACCTTTCATTGCTTCGTGGTCCAGTATTGATGCTTACCTGGCCACTGTAGGCACTTTTGGCTGTGGCAAATGGTCAGCATGGGCACAGGACAGGGATTCTTTAAGTTCTGCATTAGAGACAATGTTAACAATTTTGAAATATGATTTAATAAAAAAAAAAAAAATTAAAAAAAAACAAAGGAATTACAAAGGAAAGACAATAATGCAACAAAAAACAAAAAAAGATTAAAAGTGAAAATTCTGTTTGGCAAAGCCCAATCAAGCAAAATGAATCAGTGGCTCTCATAGATCTTGGCTGATGTTAAAAGGAGAGCTGTAGACTGCTGATGCAGCCCTCTTTTCTGTTCCTTGAGAAGGGTGTTGAAATGATCTGACCAATGAGAAGGTCTGAAAAGTAGCCAATGGGATGTCGGCGTTTGACAATGTAGGGGCCACTCCCTAAAATACAACTTTGTACAGGTATTATCTCAGAATGCTTACAGGTTTCATTCTGATAACTTGTGTATTATTGTGCAGCCTAAAAATACCATTTGAAGGAATACAAATATGATGGGTATGGGATGGCTGTTTCACCTAGGAGATGTAAAATATCCAGTTTGCCTCCAGTACTTTCTAATATAATGGTGTTTGGGCTTAAAATGTTGCTAATTAATTAATACAGGTATACATGTCCTTATTCTGGTGGTAATGTTATTGTTACAGAAGTTATGACATACACTATAGTTTTGATTCCCCAGGACGAGATGAACATAAATGTATATTGCTAATTACTCCAGCTAAACGATTTGACAGATGGGTATCTAGGACAGGTATCTGCTTACAAATAACAATTACTTAAAGTGGTTGTAAATGCAGAAGGTTTTTCTTTTAACTTAATGCATTCTATGCATTAAGATAAAAAGCCTTCTGTGTGCATCAGCCCCCCTAATACCTACCTGAGCCCATCTCGATCCAGTGATGTTGCTCGAGAGACTCGGCTGTCCGGGACTCTCCCTCTTTGGCTGAGACAGCAGCGAAGTGCCATTGGCTCCCGCTGCTGTCAAATTCAGTGAGCCAATGAGGAGAGAGATGGGGAGGGGCCGAGCCATGGCTCCTTGTCTGAATGGACATCGGGAGCTGTGGCTCAGCTCGGGTGCCCCCATAGCAAGCTGCTTGCTGTGGGAGCACTCAAAAGGAGGGAGGGAATAGGAGCGCCGGCGGGGGACCTGAGAAAGAGGATCTGGGCTGCTTTGTGCAAAACCACCACATAGAGCAGGTAAGTATAACATGTTATTTTTAACAAAAAAAAAAGACTTTAGTAGAACTTTAGGCCTGGACTTGACCGTTTTCTTGAATGCTATTAGAGGGATTCTATGATATGGATTGTCCTTTTAATGAGGTGTAAATGGGCTAGTTGAAAAGTTATCTGGTTGCCCTGCTTTGTTTTAATGTTCGTTAATAGGGTTGAGAGGGTCTGTGGTGTCCTCACAATGGATGGTATGGAATGTGGCTAAAAGATTGTTAATTTTTTAAGATGAAGTCATAATGTAGCCATGCTCTAAAAAGGGGGGGAAGATTACTGCTACTAAAAAAGAAATGTATGGCTGACTGAATTCCAAGCAAAGTGGCTGCCCTGTCTCTCACAAGTTTTGGGTGGCCCAATACTCCTTTTCATTATACCCACAATTCTGCAATCTTATGTATTTTGGCAGCTTTGTTTTTGTGGTGTTACATTTACCTATGAAGCGCAGGCTGAGAAATACAACCAGACTTTCTTCAACCTTTTTTTAAATTTTATAATAAAGGCTGAGCTTCATACTTAAACACTGACAAAAAATGCGTAATGATTGTCTGGATTCTTTGTCGACTGGTATTAGGAAAGAACTGATCAGTGAAAGACAGATAAGGGCCTCTCATCAGTCTCAGACAACAAATGCGTTAAAAGCAGACTCCGAGCCGGATCCTCTCCAAGAGCGTTCACAGCTCGCAAGCCTTCAGGATGGAACAGGTCAACCGCGATGTCACAAGGATTAGTGAAACTAATTAAGATGGCTTCCAACAGGAAAAGTTTAATGCAGGCAGTTGGTACCTATTGATGATGCCGTTGAAGGGAAGATACAGTTTACTATCTCCTCATCTAACCGCTTTGTGAAAGGGTTCATTTCCTTGCCGCACAGAGTCCTGTCAGTGACATCTAAGCAATCTGATTTTTAGACCTACAGCTGCGAAAAGGAATTGGCATGGCGTTATATGAGCAATGCAACCTTCTATGCCTGGTTTACCTTCAAGAAAATAACTGGTACGCTGCGTTCTGGCTTAAAATGTTGACAGCTGATGTAAGCAATCTTGGTAAGGGCAATTGAAAGAATATCTCCACTAAGCACTATGGTTATCTGAAATTGCTATATATCATAACCCCGTTTTTATAATTTTAGTCTTATGACACACTAGCGATCGTGTCACTGGTGGCAACTCGCCAGCAGCGGGATCACTAGTGAGGGCATAGAAACAACTTGCTGGTTTCTTCGGCATCACTCCCTCACCAGCTGAGCCAATCTCTAATTTAATCGTTAGATTACAGTAAGTACAATATTGCATTATCTGTGTCCTTAACATCAATCATTACAATGCAATTAGGCTGCAGGAATTAGAACGTCAAGGTTGTTTCATTTTTGCTTTTCTACATTGCAGTCCATTGCCAACGTATAATCTGAAAAAAAAAGGGCTACAAAGGGAAAAAATGTAAATCTAGCACGTGAACCCAATAGTTAGAAGTATGGTTACACCAAAAGATTTTTTTTCTTTTAGTGAAAGGGTCATAGTTCGATCCATCTATGGGCAGGCTCATTGTACTGAAGTCTATTCAGGGACTAACTTTGTCTATTTGTACTGTGATTATTGATGTTGAGGGCACAGATAATGCAACATTGCACTTAAAGGAACTTCACCATGTCTACACATGAAGTCCAGTATGGTCCTCAGGCCCAATTCTTTGCAGGGCTTCTGTTGTCCTGCACTGCCACATTGCATTCGCGAACCAGATGTCAATATCTGCAACCTGTGATAAGACTGTCCTGAAGCCTTCTTGGGTGGTTGATGTGTATCCCAAAAGACTGCTAGCGGGGTGGGCGGGCTGAAGGTGACCTCATCCTTACCTAGGCAAGGAAAGAGGAAGTGGCAGTAACTTTGAAAAAACAGGCAATCCCTTTACAAAAATTATGTGATTATTTTGTGTGAAGATCATCTTTAATCTGTGCATTCTTCTGGCAACGGGTATGTAAAATTTAGACATGTCACAAAAATCTGCATGTCATTTTTTCATTTCTGTTTTTTTTTTTTTTTTGATAAGACAATGAGCTTTCAAAATGAATAGTCTAAATTTAGTCATTGACTCAGTATTCGAGACAATGAGATCATTCATTCTTGCAACATTTGTTCTTTTGCCGGGAATTGGTATCGAAAGCTCTGATTAGGCGTCAGATTCTTTTTTGTATTGTAATTGTGGTTCTATTGAAGATGATGGCAGTAGGAGACGAGCGATGCACATTCAACCGCCCTGTGTTTGCCAGGATAAATTACATAGTAGATGGTGTGTACAAAGCTGAATTGATTCATGAAACTGCACCTATTATTCAATCAAGGGGTTGTTTTAATTGTGCTGATTACTGTAGAATATCTGCTTTTCAAAAAAATCAGGTGCAAGTTTTCGGCTCTAGTTTTTTTTAGATGACAAAGGCACTTTGTTAAATGGCGCTATTTATATAATCTCTGGTAGCAGGGATCTGTCAGATGGCCTGGGAGATGATTGGCTTGTGATGAAAATATGTCTCTGGGGCCAAATGCTTTTAATGTGGTTTAGACCTGATGTGATGCAACTTTTTTTGTTTTTTTTGGAATGAATTAAGAGTGAAGAGGCAATTTTCAATTATTTTATCAGTTTATACAGTTAACTGCAGTTAGTTATTTGAAGGTTGCTCTAATACTGGGTCACTTGGGATATTATTCCCTTTTTTTTTTTTTTCTTTTAAAGTAAACCGAAACTACTTTTAATAATCCTAGGTGTCTGGCTGTATCAGGCTTTAATACTTTGTCCTGGAACAAGCATAATCAGTAAAAGTTGCAGTAAACGCAGAAGGTCTTACCTGCATGGTTATTAGGAGTCAGGAGTTTGAAATATTAAAGCCAAAGGGTCAAAGTGACAGGAAGCTAGCATTTTCAGGAGCAGAGGTCAGCAATGGTTGCCATTCTAAATCTATTGTGGCAGGCTTCCTTTAAAAGAGAAGTATGGGGTTTTTGCAGATTATACTTGGGTGGATGTAGCATCAGTCCAGTGCTGCATCTGTCCCCTGCCGGATCTAACTCCACAGATCGTTCGGTTCTCAAAGCTCCCCGAGCTGAGACTTACTGTCAATCAACACTCTCTGCCCTGCCCCCTCCTCACTCACTGGAATGCTGGGCTGTGGAGGGGGTGGAAGTGGCTGGCTTAGGCTCTCATCGGCTCGCTGAGAGTCTAAGCCGGGTGCCAGTCCAGGTATGTGGGCAGATCCTGACCCCAGTGCGATCTTGCCTAAGCCTGGAACTGCTCTGTGACATCAGCAAACAGCAGACTTCAGCCCGCTGTCTGCTGAAAATGGGTCACAGGAGTGCAGAACAAACTGCACTCCTGTGATCCACAGGAGAAGTACAGCTAAATGAGCTTTGGTTGTACTTCTTTAAGCTTTATTTTGTAAATGTAGTGCTCAACAATGACATGTGATAGATTCATTTCCTTAATAGCAATGGCCTTTAAAAGACTATCACCCCCGACCCACCTCGCCTTTGCTGAGCCAGAGCCCTTGAAAAATACCTGGTTCCTCCAGGTATGTCTGAGCAAGTGAATTCCTTCCAGGATGCAGATCATGGGGCCTGGTCACTGAACACTGTCATGACAGGAGGGACATCATCAACCCCGTGAAAGCTCTGACACCGATATGGAGCTGAAAAGGGGAAAAGGCACTACATATATGTAGTGCTGGACTTTATATATGCCTCAAAGAACATGAAATGCCAGAAAATGTAATAAAAAAGTACATTTCTATTTAATACATAAAAATCACGTAAAAAACACCCTAAAAGGGTGTATAGTATCATACAAACTTTGCAGTCACATGTTAACATATATTTATCATGGGCATGCTTGATCTGGGACACGTTCCGTGGACTTCCTCCTCTTTAAAGACCATGCAAGTATTAAATGTGACTTCAATGTATCTGTACAGTTCACACTTGCAAGTTTACAATAAAAACAAGAGGTAATGTAGATAGTGTATATACGTATGCTGTCGAACGCCGGATAAATATATATGCGCCTACCGGCTCATTGGAGACGAAAAAAAGCTGAAAAGGTATATATCCCTGTGGTCTTATTACATCTGGAGTTTAGATTTTTTTCAGAGGTATTTCCAAGGTATTAACACCATCTCATTCGTTCATTGTTGCCTCAGGACAATCATCTACATCAGGCTAAAAGGAACTCATGGCCAGGCTATGGACATTAAGTTTTTATATGGTCTTTTAAAAACCAGTAAATTAGCTTTAAGAACAAGTTTTTGCTGACAAACTACAGGCATTCAAAGTCCACAACAGAAGACTTTCTCAACCAAGGTTCAGCGGACCCCTGGGTGCCCTTCAGATTTAGCTAGGGGTTCCATAAGAAGAGAGTGATGCTTGCCTTCCAGATATATAACCACTCACACCAAGGAATTTTTTTTTTAGCCATTGGTGGGGTCAGCATTCTTCCCACTAAGAAGCACTATTTCCCTGACCACAATACTACTGTATCGTGCGCTGTAAATATAGTAATTATTGGCGGAGGTTCCTTGAGGTCAAAAAGTAATTTCAAGAGTTCTTCCATATTTAAAAGGTTGAGAGAAGATGCTCCAAACTCTCATTTCATTGCCCTCTACCCCGTCTGACTTCAGAGATCTGTCAGCCTTCCAGTGTAAAGGCAGAGCAACTTTTGAAAAACTGAGTGCAACTGACTTTAGTGCATCTGTTTTGATTTTCAAGGATGACTTTTTCCACAATGCTTGCAGCTACAGAGGTCAGTAAGCTGGTTTTAAGGCGTTACTAAACCCACAACCATAAAAGCAGGCTGTATATGCAGTAAATCATGCTTGTTATACTCACTGTGGAATGTAAGGGATTAATCCTCTGCATCGTGTAAAAAGACAGTTTCATCTTGTTTGCCCAGATCCTCCTTTTCTTCCACTGTCCCCTGATAATTTCTGATAAAACAGAGCCTATGGAGTCAGGCTGCACATGCTCAGTTGGGTGTGTATTGCTAGAGTTTTTTTATTGGGAGAGTGCATGTGATCAGCACAGGACCAATTAGCACTGTCCAGACTGAGAGTTAGGGGTCTTACAGTCTCATAGGAAAGTCAAAAAACTCCTCCTACAAGCTTTAACCAGTGATTGGCTGGACACAGAAGTCACAACACTGCTCTAACTGCTGATGAGAAAAGGTATTTAGCAGTTTAGATTTACTAAAGTAATTGCATATCCATGTTCTGTGTACTGTGGGAGACCAGATATAGTGAATGCAGAGTCCTGGGTTTACTGTAGTAACACTTTAAGGCTTATTTACCCCCTGCAAAGTAAACTTAAATGTTCATAATTTGGGGGCGTTTAACTTTAACAAAATCGGTGTCCAAATGGCTCCAACGGTCTCAGAGACAGAAAATAATTAAACATGCATTATGTCCATTGCCCCCAACTTGTGCAAGTCCACAAATTATTTTGGTTATTGGGTTTGCCAAGCTGCCTTTTTTTTTTTAGCAGTATTCTTGCACAAATTTACAGCATTTCTTTTTTTTACTAAAGATAAAGTTGAACCATGTGCCAAATACTAGTTCTGGGGCTGACTCTCTGCCCTGGAACCATGATATATTTGACTGGTCAGCGAAAAACAGCTACTTTTGTTTCCAATTTTCCCTCCTATATTTGCTTGCATGATTCCGTTTGCTCGACCCGAGTAAAAATTAGCTGCTCTATTGTTAAATAAAACATTGCTATTAATGTACCTGGACGTGTCCAAAGTTCTCTCCGGTCTGCAATGTCTTGAACCTTCTGAATATTTAAACATTGTGAAGTCTCGGGTCAGAGCATTAGCTGGGTTCAGGTCAGCTGTTAAAACTATAAATTTAGGTACTTGTTTAAAACGACCAAACGGTTTGGCCTGCAGTTCTGCTATGTAGCCTCAGCTGTTTGTGTGTTTTGTCTCCAAGGCTTCATTCTAGGAAACATTTTACCTTCCTTCGTTGAATTTTTCTTCTCCGAAAACTTATGGTCTTTTAAAAAACGTTTTTTGTGGGGGGGGGGTTAAGTATGAAATTTGCAGATGACAGCTATCTGGCTCTAATCATTGTCTTTATTGCAATGGAACTTTTACCGCCTCCGTGCAGAATAATTTCTTTATACAGATCTGGAGACAGACTTGAACACAGGAATAAAAAAATTATCTGGTAATGAGTCACAAAAGATGTAATATATAGAGAGTTTTAGAACACATGCCTCAACTACATAGCTTATTTAAGACCATTGCTGCACTTAGAATCTAAAAAAAAAAGGTTCTCTGATTGTCAGCCACTTACCGTCTACTGAATATTTTTAGCCATCTTGTCGAGAACCATTTGTGGTAGCTGAAAGCTCGCGTGGTAAACTTCATAAAATTTAAATTTAGGTAGATTTGGTGGATTTTAAAAAGTTTTCCTGGGATCGCTAGGGCCGAACAAAGTTTCTGAAGAGCCATTGAAGAACATCCTCTCACTAATTCCTTCAGGGGAATTCAATAAAGCATCTAGAATACTTTGCTTCAGAACCACCTGCACCTAATTCAGGCAGGCGTTTGCACCAGTTTTACAATCCCCCCTGTTATAGTAAATGATGTGCCCAGTGTATGTGTTTTTAAAAAATAAGCCGAGGTATACCTTATTTTATAGCGCCGCACGGCACTCACGTGACCGGCCACCTCTCTCCTCTCGATCTGACAGCTACAGCGGGCAGGGCTGAGAATCCCCCCGCTGACATCAGCTAGGAGGAGAGAGGTGACTGGTCATGTGAGCGCAGAGCGGTGCTATAATATAAGGTATATAGTGGCTTATTTAAAAAAAAAAAAACATAAACTGGGTCACATGATTTATTATGACAGAGGGGATTGTAGCTTGAACACTCAGTTATTTTAGCAGCAGGAGGGGAGGGGCCAGGAGAGCTGTGAATGACGTCGGTACGATAACTGACCACGGTGTCGGGGTAAAGCAGCCGTGAATAAACCGTGGTCAGTTTACAGGGGTGAGGGCAGCACCAGGCAGGATCAGCCAGGTATTTTAGGTGTTAGAAAGTGAAATGTCACCAGCACACCAAGAATTTTCTCGGGTTCAAAGCTTTTAGTGGTCACATAGTGCACACAAAGGCAATGTTTCGGAACCACAAAGAGCTCCTTCGTCACTTGCCTGATGACTCATGGCTCAGAAACGTTGCCTTTGTATGCACCATGTGACCACTTTTTTAAGCTGTCGACCCATTTGAGGAATCCTTGGTGTGCTGGTGACATCCTTTACGTTGAGTGTCTACAGTTCCCAGCCGGTGATCACTGCAGCACCCACCAACACTGAATAGCCATCTTTAGGAATGTGTGCTTTGGGAATATCAACAGTTAAGCAGACCTGATGGGGAACTAGCCTCTCAATTCTCCATTAGGCTCCACTTACACCCTACTACAAAACTTTTCAGCCGTGTACCTGTCAGTATTACAGCTGCATTGTCCGGGGTGGGGGATTGCACTGAGAAAGGAGCATGTATAGGCACTTGGACTTCAGTCTTCAACAGCGGCAGATATATATATTTGTCTTTGACATGTACATAAATCGGCTACAAGCACCAACAACTATGGTGTAGCGGCCAGCAAAACCTTGTGGGCTCAGCAAGAGAAAATCATTTGATTCCCCCATCCACTTTAACAGCATGAATGGAGGAATATCAACTGCCAATTAACTCTTGCACTTACCAATTAACCACAATTATTTTACAATATTAAAGTGTTATTAAACCCAGGACTCCATTCACTATATCTGATCTACCACTGTACACAGAATCTGGAAATGCAATTATTTTAGTAAATATAAACTGCTAAATACCTTTTCTCATCAGCAGTATATAACTGTCTTGTGATTTCTATCAGTTCCTGGTGAAGCTTGTAGGAGGAGTTTTCATACTGCACTGAGCTGTCCTATGAGGCTTCAGGGCTCTTGATCCTCTGTCTGGCCCTGTGCCGATCACATGCACTCTTCCAAGACAAAAAAAAAAACCTCACCAAACTGAGCATGTGCAGCCAGACTCCAAAGGCTTTGCCTTATCCGGACTTGTCCAGGGGGACAGTGCAGGGAGGGGAGGATCTGTGCATATAAGATCAAGCAACTTTTTTACACAATGCAGAGAATTAACCCCTTAGGTTCCACTGTGAGTTGAGTATAACAGGCATGCTTTACTGCATATACAGACTGATTTTACTATGGTGGGTTAATAACACTTTGAGTTAAGTGTGTTATACTGGTATTGGTAAAAAAAAAAATATGGCAGTAATCAGGTTTTTACAATACACTGGTGATGTACTTTCAGGCAGTGCAGCACTTGATAATACCGCTGCATCTAAATGGATGCAGTCTTTGTGCTGATAATTTTCCACCCGGCTAAGGGGATTTTCAAATTGAGGTCCACCTACGGCTTGAATTTTAGCCAATTCAGTAGGCTTCAGCTAAATCAAACAAACCTTCTATATTCAGCTTTACATCTTAAGAAAAAAAAAAAAAGGCGGGGGGGTCACCAGTTGCAGCACATATATTTTTATCCTGGCCTTTCCTGTTTAATTTGTCTTAAGTATAAAAATTGTGCCAAGATTGCAGTTGATCTTTAATGGAGATCTTCCTCTCATTCCTCTGTCTTGTAAGAGACCAGTCAAACACCTCTTTTTTTTCACCCTTCCTTTCATTAAAACAGCACTGATGATTATTACTATAAACTGCAGAGTACTGGCTGGCCAGCTAGAGCCTGTGTTGTCACTTCCTATCTCCACATCCTAATGACTTGTCATCTAACCTGCTCTGCTGAATTGGTCATCTCATCCTACATTAGAGCGACACGCATGTTTCAGAACCTACACCTGCACCGCTTACTCTATTTGTTGTTCTCAATCAATGCTTCATTGAAGCAAGTGTGCTGCCGATATTGGTGCTGGAATTAACACACAAATAAATGTCATTAGTGTGCATGTACTACAGCTCACAGCCTATTCCTTGAAGGGACAGCATGTCAGAGCCAACTAATGTCCTTGATACATTTAATGGGTTACAGTGTAGGTGGTTCAGAGCTCCAGGGGAAGTAGTCAGACAGGAGAATTATTCTCAATTCTCTCATGAAACTAAAGGATACAATAATATATATTTTTTTCTTTTTCATTGGGCTGTGTATGTATATGTGTAATAAATATATTAGAGCTTGCCGATTCTGGATAAAATGAAAATCACAATTTGTTTTAGCTAGAATAAAGATCACGATTCTCTAGTAACATCATCTTTCACATTATACAAAAAAATTGGGCTAACTACTGTTTAGTTTTTTTTTTTTTTTTTAATTCACTGAAGTGCATTTTTCTCAAAAAAATTGCATTTGAAAGGCCGCTGCACAAATACAGTGTGACATAAAATATTACAACGACCGCCATTTTATTCTCTAGGGTCTCTGCTAAAAATATATAGAATGCTTGGGGGTTCTGATTTTAACTTGTAAGTAACAAGTGTCAGAAAAAGGCTTAGTCTTAAGGTGGTTAAACGGACCTCTTTTGCAGACTGAAGTTCATCCCTTTGATCTAAAAGAACCGAATGATGCAATGTTTCTTTTTATCACTCAGCGCTGAGCAATGTTGTGATAAACGTTGCCGGCTTGTTTTTTTTTTTTTTTTTTGACAACTGTGAGCAGAGAACAGCTCTGCACTTGTTACAATAATTGTGGAAATGCTGGATTAAGATCGTGAGGGGGTTGAATCAAGATTGTGACTTTTTTAATGATTACTCCTGCAGTTCTATGTGTATGTATATATGTATGTGTGTATATCTATATATAGAGATATATATATATATCACACACGCAGTTGAGGCTGGATTCATACCACTTCCATTCGCATTTAAAAGTGTTTCAGTTGCACTGACATCCATTTTTTAATGGACTGCTTTTCAGTGATATGGATTTTTTTTTTTTTTTTTGTTCACAGCAGGAGGCAAAATTCTTGATTTTACGTTTCTTTACATGCTTTGTACCAAACTGATGTGTTGCAGCTAGTCACACTGTGTTTTAACACAGCAGATGATTGGGAACTATGTATTTCAGCTTGGTACTTCATTGGTCCTGCATTGATCAATGCAACCCAACACGTATCGTGTGATTGGGCCCTTTAAATATTTTGATTTGACCAATTAATGCAGTGGCTTAGTGGTTAGCACTTAAAGTGGTTCCAAAGTCAGAAGGTTTTTTTTATCCTGATGCATTCTATGCATTAAGTTAAAAAACCTTCTGTGTGCAGCAGCCCCCCTAATACTTACCCGAGCCCCATCTCGATCCAGCGATGTTGCAGGAGAGTCTCAGCTGGCTGAGACTCTCTCTCATAAGGTTGAGACAGCAGCAAGGCGCCATTGGTTCCGGCTGCTTTCAGTCAGTGAGCCAATAAGGAGAGAGGGGAGGGTAGGGCCAAGTCGCGGACACAGAGCCTTGGCTCGGGTGCCCCCATAGCAAGCTGCTTGCTGTGGGGGGCACCCGCCAGGAGTGCCGGCGATGGGCCTGAGAAAAGGAGGATCTGGGCTGCTCTGTGCAAAACCACTGCACAGAGTATAACATGGTTGTTATTTTTAAACAAAAAAAAAGACTTTATCACTTTAAGCATTGCAGCACTAAGATTCTTAGTTGGAATCTTGGCATGGGTGTCCTTTGGGTCCTCAGTTTTTTTTTTTTTTTTTTCCCCACTCATGCTGGTAGATTAGTTGGCTCCCATCTGAAAAGGCCATTGTATTGTGTGTTATATTGGCTATGCACATGTATTATCACATTCTACATGCAAGTCCCAAGCCGGGCAATTGCTGAAGGATGAGGAAAGACCTAGCAAATGTATAAAAAAAAAAAAAAAAAAAAAACAGGCAAGACAGGAAAATATATATGTGTGTGTGTGTGTGTGTGTATATATATATAATATATTATGTATCTATAGCCAAAATTCTTCCTTTTTTCTTTTTTTTTCTTTTTTTTTTTTGTCTTGGATAGTTTTGAGAATAATTAGAAATTAATTTTTCCCTCCTCCTTGTCCCATTACAAAGTGGGCGGAAATCAGCTGATAGACAGTTGGCACCATTCAGAGATTTTTCTCTATTACTGGTCCAGTGATGGCTGTAAAATTTTACATTGACCAATGCTTTCAGGCCTGGTGAAAATGGTCACCAACCAATGGCTGTAGCATTGGCACTGAGCAAATTCTTTCATTCCGGCATGGAATATATGTTCACAACGGTTGCCAGTAAAATCCCGACAATGCTAAAAACAAGTATTTACCAGTTATGCACTGAAATAATCATGCGTTTATTGTAGAATGCATCTCTTATGGCGAACCGTTAGCATTGATAGCAGTTCTCAAATTACACTCCTATCTTTGTTATTCACAGTGGAAAAAACTCTGATCTTTTATGTTTCGTTGTTTGTTTTGTAATAAATGGAAGTGGAACATTTTCCCTTTGGCTATAGATTTTATTATTATTATTTAATGTATCCTTGGTGTAGGAGAGCCCCTATTGTACAGATGAATGCTCCAGATGTACTGATGACCTGAGGCACTCTCCCTCCCCCCTCCCCCCATCTCTTTGTCATAAAAATTTGAAAGAGATTTGAAAGAGAAGTTTAAAAAAAAAAAAAAGAATAAAAATTCAGTGCAGATGCATAGAGGTTGACCTGTTAAAGGGGTACTAGCTTCCTTTAAAGTCTTGCTTCTGAATGCGCCTCTTGAGTGATTAATCATATATGATGATCAACTGTAATTTGACTTTAGAGTACGTTGTTCCATTCAAGTGGAGCCTGTTGTGCAAAATGGTAGGCCCATTGAAACAGGTAGCAGTGGAGTATATATGACCTAGTAGGGATTTCAGTAGCCACACTTGACTCTTGTAAGGGCCATGGTGGGACATGCTTCTAATGTAAGAACTTTAGTTAGAGCTGAGGGACCTATTTGAAAGGGGTAAGATGTTAAGAGATCCATTTATACAGTTACACCCTACAGTTCCAATCTCTTGAGTAGTGTAGCTCTGTCAAATATTACTGGTGTGCATGAAGAGTCATATTCTACTTGATACATATCAGTAGGGTCAGAGCTGGTCTAATCCATCCAGGTTACAAGGCACTTTTACAGAGCTATTAAATATCTGTGCGTTGGACCGTTAGAAGTAGAGCTAGCAAAACTGACAACATGTCATCCTCTGCTTTCAGTGATGGTCCAGACTTGCCCAATAAAGTCCTATTCCTTAAAAATGTTTTTCCTCGTCCTACAATCAGTCCCAAGACTGGTGGTCTTGGATCCCCATTGGTAGTTTCCTACTTGCTCCTGCTCTGACACCTGTCAGACAAGTAAGGAGACATCTCCAAAATAATTCGGTACACATTTGGCAGGTGTTCTTGCTCTTCTACACTAAATAAAAATAGAATCACAAGTTTTGATTGGAATTAAGCTTTACATTGGAACCTCCAGAAAACCTCAAAATACATTTGTTTACTTTCCGACTGTCAAATGCCATTTTGGCCAGATTTTTGTGATGCACACAACTGCTAGTCAGCTTGGCAAAGTTCACACTTGCTTAGTGTGAATGGCAATTTTCAATGGGACTAATGTACTGCAAACCCCAAGCTAAATGTGTGGCTCGCAATTGTGGTGCAACCCCCTTGACTTGAATTGGGTGGGTTTGACAGGCGGTGGCACTTATCAGCTTGACATGCCATGTTAAGTTTGCCACAACGCAAAGCATCACAGCCACAGCATGTGAACAGCTGCCTATATTTGCAGGCTTTAGGTAGGCAGCCGGGGGGGGAGGGGGGGGGTTTGGGGGGCAATACATCCAGGTTCAACTGCCTGCTTAACTGTCATGCATTTGAAATGGGCCTGCTCTGCTACTTCCTGGATCATTCTTACAGCTTCCTAGGTCAGTTAATATTCAGTGGACACAGACAATGGGGCTGATTCACTGTTCAGTAAGAAGGCTGGAGGAGGTAGATAGTGGAAGGAAACTGAATTTCTAAACCAGTAAGACAGAATGCTCAGTTGGGAATTTTTTTTTTTTTTTTTTTATTTAATATATTTTTATTAAAGTGAAATATAACAAAGATATACATATATCTCAGAATGATTGCATTCTTGAAAACACAGCAACAAGAGTTTCAGCACTCACAGATTTCAATGAGTATTTATAGGTTAATCCTCCAATAATTGGTTCGGAAGCGTAACAAAGTGTTGGTATAGCATAGGGTTAATACTTTGTGAGCACTTGAAATAAACCAAGATAAGTGTAAACAGGAAAAAACCTTACTTTGGTATATTAAAAACTAAGAGATAAATAATAACAGAAAAAGATAAAATTAAGAGAAATTTTATGAAAGAGGAGAGAGTAGGAGAATAAGAAAGGTAAGAGAACAGAGGGTAGGAGGGGGGGGTATGGGGGGGGTTGTAGCTGGTATGCATGTCTACACACCAAAAGGGAGTTGGCTAAGCTTAGACTAGAGGTTTAAGAGGTTTGCGTTATAAGTTCCTTATAAGCAGATGTGGATTGAAATTTTTTCCAAGAATCCCAGGTTAGAGAATGTTTCTTAGAGGTACCTCTAATGTCGTGGGTGATGCTCTCCATAAGATGTACCTTATCGACCATTTGTAACCAATCTCTTGTAGATGGGATTGTTGGTTGACCCCATAAATTAGGGATTAAAGCTTTGGCCGTGTTAAGTAAATGAGGAATAATTGAACGTTTATATATTCTTATGGGAGTTTTGGTGGAATGAAAAAGAATAGTCCACGGGTCGTTGGATATATTGACATCTGAGATCTGTAATATTAGATTGCGGATAGTGTCCCAATAAGGTCGGATGAGTGGGCAAGACCACCAGATGTGTGCGTGAGTGGCTTTGTTCCCACAGTTCCTCCAGCATAATGGGGAGCTGGCGGGGAACATTTGTTGTAATCTGACTGGGGTATAGTGCCATCTCGTAAGCAATTTATAATTGACCTCTGACATTTTTGAGGCCAATGAGGAGGTGTGGGCTAATTGGAGGATCTTTTCCTTTTGGTTATCTGTAAGGGAAGAATCTAGGTCATGCTCCCATTTGGCCAAGAATGGTGGGAAGTTGGGGTTTTGAAGTGTAATGAGAGCTTTGTAAAATAGAGAAATTCCATGTAAAGGGGGATCTTTTGGATAGAATATTTCTTCTATGGTATTTAATTCACTCAGACCTCTAAGCGGGTTGGGTAGGGATCTTAAGAAATGTTGTAATTGGTGATATCTCCATTTATCTAGATATGTGGTGGGTTTAGGGGCAAGTATCACGTGTAATGGTTTGAGTATGTTGTCACGGAGGACATGGTGTAATAGAAGAGGTTCTTCCGTTCCCCATGATTTAAAGCCTGGATCTAATAAGCCTGGTAAGAAATATTTATGATTGAGGAGAGGTAGTAGAGGAGAGTCATACTTCCATGAGAATTTTTTGTGTAGGGCGTCCCAAATATCTAGGGAGGATATAGTGAGAGTCGAGGTAGATCGAGCTAGGTTCCTATAAGAACGGGGTATCCAGGGGGCTACCGAGAGATCCACACCACTTAAAAAGTATTCAATTTGTACCCATAGTTTCGATCTAAGAGCGTATTTCCAATCAGCCAGCCTGGACAAGATAACTGCTTGATAGTATGCCTTAAAATTAGGAAGTGCCAGACCGCCTGAGCATTTGGAGCGAAATAGTAGCTCTCTCGATATCCTGGAGTGACCGCCCCTCCAGATATATCTGGAAATCAGAGTTTGTAATATAGTGAAGAACCCCACTGGTACTCCCATTGGAAGCATTTGAAAGAGAAAAAGGATGCGGGGTAGTATGTTCATTTTGATTATGTTCACTTTCCCCAACCATGTGTGTGATAAGTTGGACCATTTTCGTAGATCCTCCCTGATCCTATTTAGCAAGGGGATATAATTATGTCGAAATAAAGAATGGAGATTGGGAGTCAGATATATACCTAGGTATTTCATGCTTTTTAATACCCATTTAAAGGGAAATAGGGGCTTAAGGGAGAGAGCTTCGGACTTGGAAATATTGATGTTTAAAATTTCAGATTTGGATAAATTTATTTTGAAGTTAGAGATGGATTGAAAGGTAGAGAATTCAGACATTAAGTTGGGAATTGAGATGCGTGGTTGCTGGATAAAAAATAGTACGTCATCCGCATATGCCGCGTATTTATGGGATCTTTTGCCTATTTGTATGCCTTTGATATTAATATTATGCCTAATTGTAGCTAGGAAGGGTTCTAAGGTGATAGCAAAGAGGAGAGGGGAGAGAGGGCAACCTTGTCTGGTTCCATTATGTAAGACAAAGGGGTCACTCAACGTCCCATTAATTCTAATTTGTGCTGAGGGGTTTGAATAAAGGGATGAAATTCGGTGGAACATCTTAGGTCCCAGCCCAAAGTGGCGTAAGGTCATCTTAAGATATTCCCAGTCCACCCTATCGAAAGCTTTTTCAGCATCAGTGGATAGGAGTAGGGTGGGCTGGGCGTATCTCCTAACGTATTGGATTAGGGATATTGCACGAAGTGAGTTGTCTTTTGCTTCTCTATTGGGTATGAATCCTGATTGGTCTGCTGATATCCAGCTGGGCAAAAGAGGGAGCAGCCGGTTTGCGATTACTTTAGCAAAAAGTTTGATGTCAACGTTAATTAGTGATATTGGCCTAAAACTGTTACATAGAGTGGGGTCCTTATCGGGTTTAGGGATGACAGTGATGTGAGTTGATAGAGATTCTGGGCGTAGACCTGAAGAGTGAGATATAGAGTTTGCATAAGCGGTGAGACGAGGGAGCAGGATGTCGCTGAATGTTTTATAATATGAAATGGTGAACCCATCCGGTCCAGGAGCTTTGCCGGATGGGGATGATTTCAATGCTACCAGGAACTCCTCTACCGAGAAATCCTCTTCCATTTCTTTGAGGGCAGATATGGGCAATTTGGGTAGGTTAGCTGCTCTCAAGTAGGAAAGCAGGCGGCTTCTTCTCTCTTTTTGTGGTAGAGAAGACAGGTCATTTTTAACATTATATAGGCCTTCGTAGTACTCTCTAAAGGCCTTAGCAATATCTGGGGTTGCATGGGCTAAATCCCCTGTTGGAAGTTTGATTTTGGGAATAAAGGACTGTGATTGTTTAGTCTTTAAAGACCTGGCTAGCAGCTTGCTTGGTTTGTTACCCCATTCATAAAATTTCTGTGATAGACGTTGGAATTTTCTTTTAGTATCTAAATTGAGAAGGGATTTTAGTTCTTCACGTTTGAGTGTGAGGGATTGAAGGTGCTCATTATGCATGGAGAGTTTGTGTTGTTTGTCTAGAGCCGCTATTTGCTGTAGAACCTGATCAATTTGTTGACCATGCTCCCTCTTTTTCCTAGCCCCGAGCTCAATAAGACGACCCCTAATAGTAGCCTTGTGGGCTTCCCATACAACAGAGGGAGAGGTGTCAGAGGGTTTATTTTCCTTAAAATATTGTGAGAGATGAGAGGCTAACATGGAAACTTCAGCTTCATCAGAGAGAAGGGAATCATTGAGTTTCCAATTATTAATGCGTCGTGGTAAGGAAGGCACGGTCAACGTCAGTGATACAGGTGCGTGGTCTGATATAGATGCGGTGCCAATGTGAGCAGATTGCAGGAGGGGAAGATGAAAATGATCTAGGAATATATTATCTATTCTGGAATAGGATTGATGTGTTGTGGAAAAATGTGAATAATCCTTCTCCTTAGGGTGGAGAAGGCGCCAGGCATCCATCAATTGAAGATCCATGAGCTTTTTTTTAACAAGTTTCAGTTGTTTGAAGGAAATATTAGAGCGGCCTTGGGATGTATCAATTGTTGGATCCAGTGGCATGTTAATGTCGCCCGCTAGGATAGTAAGGCCTTTGGCGAAGTTTGAAAGTTTAGTTAGTGTTTGTGAGAGGAAGGTTGACTGATTTTGATTAGGACAGTACACGTTTGCAAGAGTACATTGAGTGTTACCTATGAAGCCTTTTAAGAAAAGGAAGCGACCATGGTCATCTGCCAACATGTCAGATAACCTAAAGGATACATTTCTGCAGAATCCAATGGCCACTCCTTTAGCTTTATTAGTGTCTGATAAACTATAATACCACTGTGGAAAGTGGGATGAGGTTAGCTTAACGGGCGTTGTGTGAGTTAAATGCGTCTCTTGGAGAAAAGCAATAGAACATGTGGCTCTTTTAAGTTCACGTACTAATTGGTGTCTTTTAGCAGCAACATTAAGACCCCTAACATTATACGATATAACCTTTAATGTAGCCATTGTTAAAGCATAGTACGTACCTTCAGCCTATATTTCCATGCATACCAGCTAAAGGGGGGGGGGTAGAAAGGGAAAAAGGAGAGGGTTTTTTTGGAAAGAAAGAGAGAGAAAAGAAAAACAAGAAGAACACATGTGAGAATCACATATATAAGTTAAACAACTTGTGGGAAACACATATTTATCACGCAGAAATCTGCAGTGTTCCCATTGGGGAGAGAGAGAACTAGAGGCCAGCCCAATCCCTAAATGAGAACTGGATAGGGCAAATATAAGGCCAATCGTTCTCGCCAACCCCAGAAGGAAAGGGGGTGTCAGGGTTGCGCTGTAGTGGAGGAGGGCAAGCAGAGGAAGCGTGTCCCCACAGCGCGCGACCTATGAGAAAACGAATAACTTATAACTATAAGTAAATAATTAGTTCCATTTAGGAATGTAAATATTACCAGTTTGTAACCAGGATCAGTTTGATCAAAACATAACCCCTAGGCAATAAAGTGCAAACTAAGTCGGTACTTAAACTACGTACCCAAGAGTAAAAGGTAACAAAGCACGTTGGTCATTACCACTGTATGATGGCTTCGGCCATATTTAGACAGGCACAGTAACACAAAAAAAAAAAAAACCCAACTGCAGCCGAAGCCTGACTTAGTATTAACAACCTGTAGGTAAAAGATTATCCATGATAAGAAAATTAGTATGTGTAAAAAGTTACATATTTCAACCGTGCTTTTGTGCTGAGCCTGGAAGAGAGGTACGCCTTTTCTTTGAGGGGGTCTTTCTCCAGGGTGGGTCCGGTAGGCTCAGAAATTTAGGGATTGGGTCTTGCCAGCCTGGGAGTTCCATGGATGGAAGATTAAGATCTTGCAAGAAGGTTGGGAGTTCCTCCGGAAATCTCAGCGTGTGTGACCGACCATTTTTTGTGGCAATTAGGCAGGCTGGGAATCCCCATCTGTAGGTGATCCCGTCTGAACGCAGGTGGTCAAGGAGCGGTTTCAGAGCTCTGCGGCGGTCTAGGGTTTCCTTAGAAAGGTCTGGAAATATGGTGATGACTGCTCCGTCAAAGTCTACGTTAGGCAAGCCCCGCATCTTCATCATAATAGCATTTTTGTCTTCAAAATAATGCAAGCGACAAATAACGTCTCTGGGCTGATCTGACTTAGCATTACGGGGTCTTAGGGCACGGTGTACTCGGTCAAAGCGTAGCGGTGCAGTGGCTGAATTGCCTAAGATAGTATTAAAGATGCCTCTTATAGATGGTTCTAGGTCATTATCACCCGTTGCTTCTGGCAGACCTCTGACTCGAATGTTATTTCTACGGTTACGGTTCTCGAGGTCTTCGAGTTTATACAGGGAGGCACGGTGGGCAGAGGCCAACTGGGTAACAGTGTCCTGTAGTTCTTTAATAGCTAAATCATGTGTGTCTTGTCGCTGTTCCGTTTCCTCAACTCTGGCCAGGATATGTGTCATGTCAGATCTGACAGCAGATATCTCCTTTTTTATGGATTTCTCCAGACTGTGAAACATTCCTGCAAGTTCTTTTTTGAGGCCGCTCATTAGCGTGTTCATTTCGGAACCCGCAGGGGATCCTGGATCATCCATGAGGTCTGAGCAGTATGAGGAGGTCGGGGAGCTGTCTCGCACAGATGCAGCGTGAGATGATGGAGAGACGCTGGTCCGTGAGGTTCGGACCTGCTCGTCTCTTGCGTTAGCCAAGTACTGTTGAATAGAGCCAGTGGAGACTGGAGCGGGCAGAGATCGTTTACCCTTGGCAGACCGGGGTTTAGGTGTTTTGGCGGGCATTACTGGAACTATACGGTCGATCGCCGTGGGGGACGTCCCCTACTCACATCTGTTTAGAGACATGTTTCCATCATAGTATGCAAGCAGTGTTAGAAGTGCTTCAACAGTCACATGGAAAAGCGATGGTAGTTGTACTGATGGAGGTTTATGGGAGCAGAAGCTATGTGTAAGATATAGTAGTAAGGAATTGGTTTAGGAGTACTTGGAGCACCAAGATGGCCGCCAGCCTCCAGAGGTAGGCCAGAAGGAAGACTTTGTTTGCGGAAATAAAGTATGCGGTCTGTCACTGTATGAGGGGGTCAGTTGATGGAGTGAATGTTCAGCAGTTCAACAGTTATATTATTAGCTGGGTAAGGCTAGCAGGGGAGATGGTTTGGAGTACCAAGATGGCCGCCGTCTTCCATAGGTAGGCCGAAGCCGCGGTCTTTCCTGAGATTCGCGGCCGGCCGAGTAAGCACCGTTCGCTGTGGGCCTAAGACAGCGCCGCGGGGCACCAAAACTGAGGCCCTGGCGGAGTGGGAGCGTGCCGATTCGGGCCAGTGGGACTCTGCAGAGGGATGGGAAGGCAGATGCCTCTATACTCACTGCGCCCGTATGTAGGAGAGGCCGTTCCCATAAGCCGCAAGATGGCGTCCGGCGGGGAGCAGTCCGAGGCAGAGAAGGAAACCTCCAGGCCGCTCCCCTCAGGCATCCAAGGCTCCCCCGACCGCCGACGGCGGCACAATCAGGCAACCAGGCACAGGCTCCTCTGGTCTGCTTGGCTGTAGGATCGATGGGCGGCACGTACGGAGCCCTCAGCAGGCCTCAAGATGGCGGCGGGCACACAGGGCTCAAGTCCAGCTGGAGGCCCGGGGTCAGACCAAACGCGGCACTGGTGGCCAATTTCCCCTGCCAGCCACAGCGGAGGTAGGCTAGGCGCTTCTGAGGGTGGAAAGGTGCTCCACGGATTGAGGATGGGCTAGGATGGCGTTGGATGGGAGTATGTTGAGCGGAGCTCAGCTTCCACACGTCCTTCTCCTAGCTCGTCCGGACACGCCCCCCTCAGTTGGGAATTTTAAGTAGGATCGTACAAGGGGAGGGTGCCACCATAGGCAGCAATTTTTGAGGCTACCTCCTGCACCAAAACAACGACACACTGCAGCCCAGGACATACACAGGGTTCAACATGTACTGAAGGTGGAGTGTCCACTCCAACCTCAGTGCCACCCAACCCAGTGTGCCTCCACAAATGCCATTTGAGGCCCCAATTGGCCTCATGTGCTGCATTGGTCTCACTATAAGTATCATCTATCTGGCTTTTAGCATTAAAAATGTGCATAAATAATGATTGGTTATACAAATTCTTTGAAGGACAAGAAGTGACTGTATTTTTAAATCAGAATCGTTGGCCTAGGGATGATCTTTAATAGTATAGGAGTGTTGCGTAGTTGTTGCAGCGCACTTGTTGATTTTGCCTGATTTTATAACCAAAGGACGGGCAGATGATCGCTTCTACAATGTCTCATTATGATCATAGCTTGCAGAGCGACTTTACGTATGAAATTTTCCCAGCCTGGATTTTTCATTTGTCTATTCCTCCGTCAATGTTTGACTCTTAGCAGTTGAATTTTAACTTGAATCTTGTGTACTAGGAAACTCCACCCTTTGAGGAAGTGGCGATCGTGCCGGTTTGATTAATCTCCTCATTTTGATACAATGTAATCACCTTGCCTGCCAAAAGGAAAATGAATGCTAACAATTAGACAATGTCTGGAATGGATGTCTTGAATTTGTTTTTGTTGGATAGCCAGTCGTTTAATAAAAGGGTCGAGAGAAAACCATTTAACATTCCTTCGTTATGTTTGTTTTTGGTAGATTTCTCTTCAGCGTCAACTGCTAGATGGAATAACGTCCATGTACAGCTTTAGCTATAGGATATTGTTTTAGGGGAGGAGCTGTAAAAAGTCAGAAGCGTTAACAAACTTTTTAACTTCCCGTTTGTTATGGGGTAAATGTGGATATGCGATTTGTGGTTTCCAACACACTCAAACTGCGTCTTGCATTTTAACTAATGTGGAATGAAATTGTATTTTTTCCTGAAACTATTGTTGAAATAAAAGTGATAAAAGTTTGATTTGTGTCTTTAATTGGTCGAATTGTGCCTCCCTGCGGTATTGACTCGTGTGACCAGAGCTGTAGAATTTGTCATCCTGTCTGGCGTGGTGAAGGATCAATATTCAGGAAGAGGTTCTGATTGGCCAGCCCTGTATGTGGCTCCCCCCAAGCTCCTTTTGCCGTGACCACATGCCGTTTTGATAAATGTCCCTCTTTGTTTGGCTTATGGTTTCTGATGTATGATCTCATCCTGTCACTGAAAAAATTGATCAAACTCTTTATTAATAAAAGCTGTTTGGCATAATAAAAATGAAACCGACTGCTGGCATGAAGCAAAAACACCTCAATTGTTTGTCAGTCCGTGTATTTCCTAGCTATTTAAAGTGGATTCAATGTTAACTCAATGTAGTATTAAACCCTCAGTGTTTTTTTAGACTAACACAATGAGTACCATATAATACACATTTTACAGTAAACTATTTGTTAAAATTCTTACCCCAGCATTTGCAGTTCACAACTTTCAATGCTGCTAACTCCTGCTCTGTGATGCTTCCCTGAACTTCTGGAATTCACTGAAAAGTGATAACCGAGGACAGTGCAATTTCCAGTCAGAAGGGAGGAGCAGATGAGTGCCTTACCAACCTAGGCTTTGGGGGCTGTTCGTTTCTTTTGATGCAACAGACAAAAAAGGTCCTATGCACCGCACATCACTACAAGACTCTATGTGAAATGACAGCCTCAGCCCGAACCCCAGCCAAGCCCCCGTGTTTCACTTCGCCCCTGGCTTAAGCTCTGGACACATGGCTTAGCTGGCGCCTAGCCTGCGGCTGTTTTTTCACATATCCACAGGGTCTTGTAGTGATGTGCGGTGCATAGGACCTTTTTTTGTCTGTCGTATAATTGGAGCTGGGATGTGATGGGATCTCTTTGCCAGCACTTCCAGTAGTGTACTACAGAGAGAGGACGCGGCTGGAGCCTTACGCGGCAACCCCTATTTGTTGTCTGTTTCTATTAATGCACACAGTGTAGAGAGACACATCTCTAATCCCTGCGTGCAAGGGCAGCTCCATAGGGTGCTGAAAATGAAAGGAGCCTCCCTGAAACGGGAAGCCTAGAGCGACAGTCATGGCACTAGCTTAGGTTGAAACATAGCCAAGGATTCACTCAATGGGTTGCCAAGCGCACAAAAAGTAAGGCATGCACAATTTTTAAAATTGCGCTGCAATAAACCGAATGGTACTGCGGTAGCATGCGGTTTGGTGGTCATAAACGCACCTGCTTTGGCCAGATGCATGGGGGTGCTATTAACAATCAGGGGAACTGAATGTCTAAAGAGGGCAGTGTGTTCTCATGTGGTTCAGGAAATGCATGCAGAAATGCACATTTCTCACAATGCAGATGTGTTTTGTGACAGCCGCATGGTGTTTCCCCTGACCGGGTCCTCCAATATGGCGGCAGTTTACGTCACTTCCAGCACCCATCGAGGTGGCCTGGAAGGGAGGCCCAAGATGGCAACGGCGCCACTTCCGGTGCCACCTGATGCCGCCCAAAAGCTCCTCTTCTGAAAGCAGTGGTAATGTTCTTTTTTTTCAGCCTGTAAATGCTTCTCTTCTAATATGCATGTAAACTCCTTGGTGTGCGTGGGCACATAGGCTAACATAGAAGTGCATTTACAGGCCAAAAAAGCTATATGTCTGGAAAAGTGTCATTTTTAAAGCCCAGTGTGCATGAGCCCTTAGGAATCTGACCTTCTGATTTCTGGGCCAAGTCCTGCCAACTAGTACACCAGGGTAGGGAGAGTAAAATGAAAGGATAAGTTCACTTTTGGAACATATTTACATGTTCTACCCATTTTTAGGGAAGAACATGTTCCAGCATCTGTAGCTCTCCCCCCCCCGCCCCCTCTCCCTTTGACAGCGGACCAGGGACCTTCTCCCCCACACCCGCTGTCACTATTTGAAAAAAGCACAGCCATACAGGGCTCTGCCCACACAGCCACATCATTAATTACCCGTTTCCTATCAATGAATGCCTACAAGTACTGTCAGCCATTGACCCAGTATATAATGAGACTGTATGCAGTGATCTTGGGATTGATAAGTGTGTTTGGCAGGTATATAAAAGCTCCTTACCATAAGTGGCAAGTTTTTTTTTTTCCTTTCTTTGTGTATCTGCTTTTCAGCAAAATGAACTTCGTAAAAAAATATTCAATATAGAAGATTGGATAGTGGTGGGTGGCACAGTGGTGTAGTGGTAGCACTCTCACCTAGCAGTAAGAAGGGTCACTGGTTTGAATCCCAACCACGACACTACCTGCTTGGAGTTTGCATGTTCTCCCTTTGCTTGCGTGGGTTTCCTCCGGGTACTCCGGTTTCCTCCCACACTCTAAAGACATGCTGGTAGGTTAATTGGATCCTGTCTAAATTGTCCCTAAGTATGTATGAATGTGAGTTAGGGACCTAGATTGTAAGCTCCTTGAGGGTAGGGACTGATGTGAATGTACAATGTATATGTAAAGCGCTGCATAAATTGACGGCGCTATATAAGTAACTGAAATAAATAAATAATAAATAAATATATAATAAATATGGCCATCTTTCTCTTATCCAGTAAAAAAATGCTACTTTCAAGGTACATAACTCCCTATATGAGTTGATGAGCAGGAAATGGCCTTCCCTAATCAAAGTATTACAATAAATGTATTTCTAGGCGAACGGGAAATGTAGACAGTACCGATACCAGCAGACATCATGAATATAGCTCAATGCTCAGTATTACAGAAGAAAAAAAACCTTTTCTATGTCGGCTACATATAAGGGTTCAAGTGCAACCTGAAATCTGAAGTTTAAAAGCTGAATGCAAGGCATGTTGCTAAATTAACTGCTGAAATACCTACAATATATAGGAGTTACCTTACCTACCGAAAGATTTAAAATTAATTGAATAGCGATTTTGGTCTGTGGTGCTTGACAAAGAGGTGGAGCCTCAAAACTTTGCTGCAAAGACTGAGCTTGTTTGCCCCCTCTCAACACAGTCACCAGCTTCCTGGATTCTGGTTGGTGAGACGTCACTTCCTGTGATGTCATTTCCGGTCCAGTCAATGGCTCTTGCTGGTTTGGAATACCCACTACTCACCATTGGCAATTTTGCCTCCTAACTGGTCCATCCATCCTCCTATCCTTTGTTCACCTGGTGGCCACAGGCGACATAGCTGGTACCTTTCTCCACCAGCACTGGGTTGCATGTGGGATTGTGGATTTGTTATACCTTCTGGATGTAAGTGGCACACTATACATTTTTTTTTTTACTCTGCTCTCAATGAAGAGGACATAGTGTTTTAGCACCTACTTCGTGCTCAATATATGGACTCCTTGGGCACTTTTCAACAGTTTTGGAACCTCAAATACAATTGATGGGTTTTCCCACAGACTGCATCTCCTAGTTATCTATGCAATTTTAATTGAGTTGCACCATATAACCACAACCACATTAAGTCAGCAGCTACAAATACTGTAGCAGCTGACTTTTAATATTAGGACACTTGCCGTTCCAGGGATCCCACGATGTCGGGAACCCTATCTGATTTTTCAATGGGCTCTTGGTTGCTGCCGCCACCATTTCTTGTAAGGGAAACCGGCAGTGATGCCTTGCGGCTTCACAGCCGATTCCCTACTGCGCTGCGCATTGTGAATGGCCCGGAAGCGCAGTAGGGAATCGGCGAAGTCACCCAGAAGTGGCAGCAGGTACCTGTCAAAAAGCGGAGGGGGGTGGGAACAAATGCCTATAAACTCTAGAAGCTGTTGACAAAATGGTGGCACTTCGGCTCTCCCACAGCACCAGTGCAGATTAGATTTCAAACAATCCCCTAATTGAGTACCCAGGGAGGATTCCTTCCACAGCCATTTATAAGGTCTGGTTCTAGATTGTTTTTGTGAAAGATACCTGGGAAAAAAAAGATAACCTTTTTTTTGCAACTTAACAGTTCATGTATTGTCAATGGTCTCTTTACAGATCACATACACAAAGGCATTGCATTGTGCTGACAGGGTATCCCACGCGGCACGTCCATTGTACACCTTCCTCTGTAGGGCTGCCAGGTTTCAAAGCAGATCATTGTTCTCCAAATAATGAAACACTTTGACCAGCGTTTTGTTTTATTAAAGAAAAAGACAAAACGTACTCGTATCAGCTGTGCCTTTGTTTGTGGGATGGACGCTTCCACATCAACCGTGTCTGTGTAACCTCCAGCAAAGGGGGCATCACGGATCAATTCATTACATGTGTCAAAAGATGTTACAGGGACTGTGTGGTCCCAGGTGCTCTTTCGGAACATCATAGTAAGTGTTGCGTTATTGGGATGATGTCCTTTTGTTGTGCAGTTCTGCAATGCAAGGGGTGGGATGCACAACTCGATCACAAAGTAATGTACTAAAATATATAGGTGGATGCGGCGCTAAAGGTACTGTGACAAAAAAAAACACTAAATATAATAGATATATAATATATAATGTAAATATGTGATATTACATAAATGGTGATCTTGGATAAACCATACGTAGTCTGTGAGTGGCAAATAATATAAATAAATACCAATTGCTGTAACGAGTAATCAAAAAACTATAAATAGTGAATCCACAAATGTGATCAAAATAAAAAACAGGTGTCCGTGGAACATCACATAAAGCGGTGAATTCAATACAATCAAAAAGTGATAAGGGTATATGTTAAGGCTTCTTCAAAGTCCCATTATATCAAAAGGCATCCATGCGGGTGTAAATTGTGGCTAAGAAGTTGCAAAGAAGATCCCAATCTCCAAGTAGATGTATTCACCCAACGTGAGTATGTAATCTCCTTACCAGATATAATGACCTCAAAGGCGGTCACACCGAGCACAGGGATTTAGGTCTCCCAAAACCTAACAATGGATATCTCCAGCTCCTGGGTCTTTAATAGCGTCACCCGCTCTGCCAGGTACAGCACCAGCGACCCCGCCGCTAGCCAGCCGGAGCCCGTTAATCCTTCTAAATAAGTTGTACCTGTTTATCTGCAGTCCTCTTTT
Source organism: Aquarana catesbeiana (assembly GCF_042186555.1). Lineage (NCBI taxonomy): Eukaryota > Metazoa > Chordata > Amphibia > Anura > Ranidae > Aquarana > Aquarana catesbeiana. The sequence goes on from NC_133330.1 coordinate 51,169,977, forward strand.
CTCTGCAGCCTTCAAAGTCCAGAATTTATAAGGCTTGTCTGAGCTGTCAGAAAAAAAGGGGACGGAGAGTTGAAGTTATGCTCTGCAGAGTTTAGTGTGAAGAGAGCTGATAGGAGGGAAGGGACGCACCTTCCTTCACACAGCACACAGGAGAAATGCTGAGGGTGTCGATCACAGGCTGTGTGCCGGAGTTCCTTCCCCTTTCACCCTTTTTTTTCTTGGTGTCTGGAAAACTTGTTAGAAGTGACTCATGTTAATAGCAGAGGAATGGAAGCAGCAGACAGAAGTGACAGTCAGTGCTCTTAATTGAGACGAGTACACACTAGAGAGAGAGAGATGCGCTTTGTTCATTTTTCATGTACGAGGTTTACAACAACCTTAAGCACTACATTGTCTATATGCATGGATGGCCCCTATATGTACCTGCACATTTGTTGCTTGAAGGGGATGTCAAATTTGCAACTTTACAGACTATGTAGTCTGATCTTCCTGCTATTCAGTAAGGATGAGCTCCGGCGTGTTCTCATGCTGCACGTGTAGAGCCCACCAGGATCTCGGCACTGCACAGCGCTAATCACAAGCAGTGAGACATTTGCCAATGTGCGGCTGCAGAGATCGGGAAATGTCTCACTGCCTGTGATTAGCGCAGCGCGTTGCCGACTTCCTGGCGGGCTCTGCACGTGCAGCATGCGAACATGCCGGAGCTCATCCTTACTATTCAGGTCTGTTTTACAGCACAGAAAGCAGAAGAAACACGTCCCGTGACCCTGGGAGGTGCTCTCTGGATTCTGTCTTCAGGGAATTACACAGAGTTTGGGAGTAAATTGAGTGAGCTTTTTTGACTTGGATCAGCTGCAGTATTTGCTGGATATCATTGGTAGCTCACTGATTGTTTGCATATATTGCCTAGAATTTTAGAGTGAATTTATGGTGAGCACCATCCCTTTAGTGAGAATAAGGTGGTAGTTGAGGCTGTGTGATTTACTTTTTTTTTTTTTTTTTTGGGCTTTTAATAATCTTTTATTTCTTGAACTCTATATGTGCAATTTCTCTTCTCAGTTTTAAATTAAATCGTGTTTAGTCCCCATTCAAATAAGGTAATTTAAATGTTTCACAGTGACTGCCAACATTACGAAGCCAAATTTGATTTTGTTGTAAATATTGAGTTATATGCATTTTCATTGTACAGTATATAGTGGCATATAAATATTCAAAAACAAATATGAACTTGCGATTCACGGCCCATGGCGGATCAGACACAAATTAAACCACTTGTAGAAATGAACAATACATTTCCAAGTGCCGTCTGTGCAATGGTCGACTGGAAAACCTTATTTCAATTTCATCATTAATTTCCCCGGGGATTTCAAGAGCACTTATTAAATCTCTGCCCAATATTTGCAAGAATAATTTGAGTTTTCTGTTAATCAATTTTGCTACCGTGTTTCTAGCCTTTTTTTTTATATGCACTTATTCCTGAAATCTCTATACGCTGCACAATAATGTATTTTTGTTTTAGCTGGGTGCTCACTGGGGGGGAGAGCAGGTAGCTAAATGGAGGAAATGCTAATGCAGTCCCTTCTTCTCGTAGAGAAGGCCAACAATGATGGTTATAAAAATGTCTCCTTTACCTACATGACGTTTTTGGTGGCCATTGCATTGTTTGGTGCAAAATGGTTTCTAGTCAATAATGGCATTCATAAAGAGATTGGTTTGGCGCTCAAAATAATTGCCTAGTGATTTAGTGTCTAAAATGTAAACTTGCTGCGGTGTTTCCGGTACCGTTTGAGGATCTTTTTAGGTAAACCTGTAAGTTAGTTACCTCCCAAGAATGGGATGGCACATATTGGCAATTCAGCCCTAAAAAAAAAAAGTATCTTTGACTATTCAACAGATACATGCAAAATTGAATGCTTTTACATGTTTCTTGCTAAACAGCGCTTGAAGTGGAATTTTACTGCTCTTGCCATAATGTGCAAGTATTTACTCTAATGCCGGTCGGATTTTCCGACGGGAAATGTTCGATGTGCGCTTGTTATCAGAAAGTCCGACCGTGTGTATGCTCCATCGAACATTTGCTGTCGGAATTTCCGCCAACAAATGTTTGATAGCAGGTTCTCAAATTTTCTGCCAACAAAACTTGCCGGAAAGTCCGATCGTGTGTACACAAATCCATCGCGCAAAAGTTCACGCATGCTCTGAATCAAGCAGAGGGAGCCGCACTGGCTATTGAAATTCCTTTTTCTCGGCTTGTCCTATGTGTTGTATGTCACCGCGTTCTCACATTCGGAATTTTTGGCCAACATTTGTGTGACCGTGTGTATGCAAGACAAGTTTGAGCCAACATCCTTCGAACAAAAATCCACGGTTTTGTTGTCGAAAAATCCCATTGTGTGTATGCGGCATTAGGCCTGCCATACATGGCTTGCATTTCGGCTGGTTCAGCAGGAACCGACCAAGATTCGAACCGTTAATGGTCAGGCTGCCAGAAATACAATAGCACAGTTGATCAAAAAAAGAACTAAATCTATGGCCAGCCTAAGACCATACATGGTGCAAATTTCTTTCCTGCAACTACGGGAAAAAATTTGCACGATTCCCCCATCGACACAGACAGTGCTGACAGGAGAATCAGCAATTGGCTTCTCCCCGGTGAGGGGGGTGTGCGGGGGAAGCTGTCCCTGATGGGAGAAGTCAGAGATTATTGCTATTGGCTACAGGAGCCGCTAGCGATAATCGCAAGAGAATCCGGCAGGCTGGTTGTATCCACGTTGATTTTTATTAATTTTTTTCCCTGTGGTTGCAGGAAAGAAATTTGCACCGTGTATGGCCTTAGGCTGGCCATGAATTTTGTTCTATTTTTGATTATTTATGCTATTGTATCCTGGCAGTAGACTCCTCCACTATCAGAATACATTAATCAGCGCTGAATGAAACTTTTCCAACATTCCCGGTCAGCAAAAGTCAATCATTAGATCGACTTCTGTTGAGCGAAAACAGACACAGATGGATCAAATTTCGAACAGTCCCTGCTGAACCAGCTGGATTTCGATCCATCTATGGCCAGCTTTACCCTTAGTGTACCTTCCTCCAGTGTTAGGACCACTATGCTCCTCCCTTATCTTCGATAGGATTTAGATCTAGCCCTCGGGCAATAGAGGATATCTAAAGCCATTTTTTTTTTCAATTTTGGATAGAGTAGAGGAGGGTTAAAACTGCTGACTTTTTTTTTTCTGGTCTATGCCTCTTTAGTGAGCTTTCCCTTTCACTTCCCAACCTTAACCTTCTCACCTACTGTTGAATCTTATCTTTACAATGTGAAGGGAATCCCCTCTTAGTCAGCTGGAACAAGTATCTCCAGTGCAAGATTTACCCTCTAAATCCAAAATTTTGAGTTGCCACCAGAACAAGAATAAGCGCAACTTTCATTCTGGGCGACATTTGGTGATATTGCCCATTCGAGAGAATAGATCTCCCTATCGGGGAGACATAGACGTCAGCAAAAGCCTGATAATAATTCTTTCTCCTCTCCACTTCATACAACTCAAAAAAAAGAGATACTTTAAAGTGTATTTATAAAACGAAAACCTTTTTAGGGGGGAATAGAGTGTTGAGGATTAGATTCTGTAATTGTCCCCACTGGGAAGATTATGACTTGTCACTCTAAATAGCAATATGGTGAAACTACCATTGGGGGCAATAATCTGGTAATATTTTCCCTTCTGAGAGATTTTCTTTTACATCCTGTTTCTACATGGGAGGAAATGAAGACAAATTTCCTCAATGTGAGATAGGTGGCAAAAAAAAGTAATAAAAGAATGGGGTATTGACCACTCTCTTCTTTGTCATTAAATTAAAAGGGTTTGGTTTAGATATAGCTGGATCTTCCTTTTCATAACATTTGTATCTGTATACTTCCTGCATTGTCACCCTTTACCATTCTTTTTTTGCATCTAACTGGCTTGTTTGCTGACAGTGCAGTTAGGGAGTTCCATACTTTATTTTTTTTATACTCCTTGTAGTGTATAGTGCGAAAGTTTGGACTTTAAAATAAAAAAAAGTGTGAAATAGATAATACAGTTCACCAAGGCAAATTGCCCATCTTACTGCAAAAATAAGAGGTCACGCATAACAGAGGTACACACAGCCTTCTTTGACTGCTGGCCGCCAGAAAAGGCAAAACGCGGCAAGATCACGCCAAAATTTTGCTGTGGTTTGAGTTGGCCAGCGGTCAAAACGTTTCTATCCTAAATGCGATTCTTTCGAGTTCAGGAGAGGGAGGTGGAAGCTCCCCTAAGGGCAGCAGCTCCTAAATTCTGGTAAAAAGCCTATGAGTACAATGACACATAGGCTTTCATGCAGTTGAGTTTAGGAGCTTTGGCAAAAAAATGCCAAAAGCTCCTAACCTCAAGTTTACAAGTGTGCACGAAACCTTATGCTCCATGCACACTGAAGTTCATAAACGGCCATTTTTGGGAGTTTGGACATTTGTTTTTAACAGCCCATAAACTCTCCTCTGTTATCTTGTGTCCATGCACACATGGACGTTTATCAGCAGTGGAGGTTATGGGCTGTTGTCTGAACGCCCTAAAATCACATTCAGGAGCTGTTTTACTGACCACAAAAAACGATTAAAACCGTTAAACGCTCACCAGTGTTTAACGTTTTTGATCCATTGGAAAAAAAAAGAAAAACATTTTCTTAAAAAAAAAAAAGTTAATAAACGCTATTGCAAAAACATTAAAAAACGTTGAAAGACTCGCTGCAAAGCTACTGGCATTTTTATAATGATATTTTAACGTCCAGTGTGCAAGGAGCTCATGGCTACACAAATACCAAAACAGAAACTTCCCACCTAAGTAGGACTACAAGTCGAGGAGGCATTGAAAATTTCGGTTTTATATGTTATAGATTTGCATTGGCAAGTTCCCCATGACGCCTCCTTTTTCTCTTTTCCATAAACCTTCCCCAAGTGTGTCAGTTCCGCCTTGCCTCTGGCTACATCGTCCTCACTTACACGTATCAGAACCCAGCGAATAAGACAGATCGAGGCTTCTGCTCATCTGCAAAGAGTAGTTTTTCCGATGCACTCTGCTTCATGTCACTGAGTAAAGATAATACCGAGAGAATTAAATGTAAATGAAGTAGAAGAAAAAAAAAACTACACAGAAAAGGCAGGAAATGGCAAAGCGGGTGAGACGGCGAAGCACTGGTGGTCCCTCAGCTGGGTGGCTCGTGCATGATGAATCCTGTGTTTATTGAAACAGTTCTCCTACCATGAACACTGCACACCGCTAGGTGCATAATACAATCATACAGCATTGTGTTTTTTCCTGCTTCACTGGATTCAGTCATGAGACTGAGATTAAATTAAGAATTAAACTCTGGAGGCTGTGTGTACGCAATCGGATCAATATGATTTGGATCACTAACGACTAATTTAATACAGTGCTGCTTGATAATATTCTAAGCTGCGGTGAAACATTTTATTTGTGTAATTGGCAAGAGTCTCGAGGACAAGCAAAGGGGCTCAACCACAAGGTTATATTCTTACATCCACTTGGATGTATTTTGTTTTTTTGTTTTATAATGTATAAGCTACTTTTATTTAAAATACGTTTTGAGAACCTTAACAAGGAACTCGAAGCAAAACCTTTTTTTTTTTTACTCCTGACTCTTGCTTTAAAAAAAAAAAAAAGTTACATTCAAAGTGGGGAAGAGATAGAACCTCTTCTGGTTTGTAATTTTCTGTGTTTTGTTAAGGAATTTCCATACCCTCCTTTTCCTCAAATGACAGCGAGAGGTCAGGACAAGAAGTGAGAAAATCTCCAATGGAGACAAAGGCAACAATTAAAGTTAAGCTCCTCCCACTTTACCAAAAATAAAAACTGAATTGGCCTTGCCCCACCCTGCGTCTATTTTTAAAATATTTCCTTTTTACAGATCTTTAATTCAGGAGTCTTACTTGCAGGTAACTTGACTTGAGCTGCCCTTATTTTTGGAGGTGGGCATTCTTTGATGATGCAGGGATCTCACATAATGACGTGAACTCTATTCTCTGCATCATCCTTCTGTGAACTCAGACCGGTGTGATGACCCTGAGGGTTGGAGTGTCCATGACTGCTTGGGCTCAGAGGAAGTGGGTTGATTGATGCTAAACATCATTTAACCGGGTAGAGGAGCACCGAGCAGGACGTGAAGGGCTGGGGTGGAAAGTCTTGGCCGTACACGCATATATGGAAGTATCTTTGGGGGTCAAGGAATCTACACTGCCGGCTATTCTATTGAATCAGCCCTGAAACCCTCTTGTGTCCCCAAACAGTGACTGCATCTGATGGAATGCAGTCACAGCTGGCTGTTTTCCACCTGGCTGCTTTGATCTTCCAAAAGAAGTTTGTTGAACTGGCTGGTGCCACCAGGGCCACCAACTGCTCAAATTTTGCCCAATTCAGTAGATATGGGCTGAAATTTTAGCAATGTAAGCCAACCTAACAATAATTAAATTTTCTTTTCCAGCAAAAATGGGCTTGGGCTATGACCATTTTCAGACCATTAGCAGGTCAGAACTTTATTGATGCTGGCCATCGTGCTTATTCTTTGACGTCAGTACTTTAGGTCACTGGCTCATAATAGATATAAAAAGGCTCCTAGAGCTCTCAGGAAAACAGTTAATTGAGGAAACAAAAAACTATTGTAAGAAATATATTACAGAAATATTGTGTATAATTAGCTTTTCTGCCAAGCAATGAATCCAAAGTTATTATGTAAGCCCAGGAACCTAGCTGTTCTTGTGTTACTGAATGTTTGTTGCCTCTTGTTATCCTTTACCTTTGCCTTTTAACCCTTTGAGAACTTGGCTTGTGGCCTTAGGCGCAGCTAGTTTCTGTTCTGAGTGATGTTCCAGTTGACCATAAATAATTCATTAGGTTGCATCGTTAGTCGGTGAGGTTGCTGTTTAGTAAGTGCTGGACTGTTAAGAGAGACATAAATAAAGCACTAGAGTGAATATTTGCCCATCTGTCAGAGACTGGAGGTCTCTGTTGGTACATAGTACTTGCATCCATACCACACAAGATGCCAGCCTTTAATGAGAAAGATGGAGACAGCAGTATGCACAAGTGAATGTTGACATTTGCTAGCTAGCGGGAAGGACTTGGTTTCTAAACCAAATAAAAATAAAAACTACTGCAGAATATGGTATTTTAGATTACTGATATAAGCAGCAGACCTGGCTATGAAGCATTTCTGTAAATTCGAAATATACTGCATGTGGAGACTGTTATAGATGCATTGCAAGTCAACATGTCTCTTCTCAGCATCAAGGATCAGTGCTTAAATCTCACCACGTAAATTAATCTTTATACCTGATCTTATAAGGATGTGGGCAAATCTAACAGATGTGGGTGGTCTGGATACATTCCACACTCCTGTGTCATTCTGTAGACAGGCTCACTTACACACCGATGTGTGTGTAGCTCGAATCTCTTCTGCTTTGGTATTAATATATGAAGTGTATAGCTCTATGAATAAGCCCCAATAGGGGTGAAACATGTTAGATGGAGGATCCTAGGTTGAGTGTCTGTGCATGTGCTGGACAGTAAAGTTGATTTTACCCTTTGAAAGTGTTGTGCGGTTCCACGACTTTCCCGAATAGTATCAGAGTGGATGACAATCAGGCAAAAACATTGCCCTAATCTTACATGTAACACAAATCAGTTTGCCCTTTATATTGAGAGGCTCTTTAAAGTTGAGTTCCACCCAAAAATGGAACTTCCGCTTTAAGGGAACGTGACCCCCTGACATAACGCATTTGGCGTGTCATTTTTTATTAGAGGGTTCCAGCTCCCACTTCCTCCCGGGGCACCGCGGCGCCGGAAGTAAGTTCACCCCCGGCAATCATGTGGGACACATCACAGGTCCCAGATGATTGCCCGGCCAGTCGCAGCGCGACTCGTGCGTGCCCGGCTGTGAAATGTCTTAAATGTCAGCAGCTGCAGTATTTGTAGGTGCTGACTATGATTTTTTTTTTTTTTTTTTAATATGGTCGCGATCTTTCCTGGACCGGCTCTGTGACTTCAGCCTGTTTGCTGAAAACAGGTCACAGGAGTGCAGAACAAACTGCATTCCTGTGATCCACAGGAGAAGTACAGCCAAACAAGCTTCGGCTATACTTCTCATTTAATGTGCTCTATGAATTAATGAATACAGATGTATAGGTGCCCAAAAAAAGATTGCTTGAATCTAGGGCTGAAACAACTAATCGATTAATCGACAACTAATCGATTATGAAATTAATCGATTACTATTTTCATAATCGATTAATCGGCCAGTAACATAATGGGGTTAAGAAAAACTAAAATGAGCCCTTTATAGTACAAAAAGAGCAAATAATCGCTACTGTAAATGTTACTTCCACAGTTTTACAGTAAAAAAATGAACCCCTTACAGTAGTGATTATCTGCTTTTTTTTGTACTATAAAGGGCTAATTTTAGTTTTTTTTTTTAACCCCATTATGTTACTAAACGTCTTAGACCTGGGTGCACTACAGTTCATTTACATGATTTCCTTTGGGACGCGTTCACATCTATGCTTTTTTTTTTAGCCGCTGCGTATTTGGAAAGGGTCAGGGACTTTTTTTAACGCAAAACGGTGCTTTTTTGGTTCAATATACTTCAATGGAGAAGCTGCAGAAAAGCATGTAATGCGTTTTTGCAGACATTTGTGTTTTTTAATCTGCCCAACAACAAGTTGGCCAAAAAAAATGCAAAAACGCAAATCGCAGCAAAATCACGTGCGCAAAAATCAAAATGCACAGCAAAAAGCACTGCAGAAATAGACCAAAAGCAAACTGCATAGGTGTGTACCGAGCCTTATGCTGGCCACACAGATCAATTTTCAGACGAGAATATTCATACGAAAAATCTTTGTACATTCGCTGAATGAAAGAATATTTGAAATTTTCACTTGTTTTTAACATTCTGTTTTTAAAATGAAGGAAAACCACATACACTGTCGGAAAATTCCTTTGACCAAGAAGTTTTCTATTTCCAAATTGTCACCATGGTTGAAAATGGACATCGATTTGACCCCACTAACGATTAGAAAATCGAACTAACGTTCTTAAAATGCCTTTTTTTTTTTTTTTTAAGGAAGACATTGTTTTTTAAATAAAAAAAAAATTGATCTCTGAGTCTGATGATATTTACCAGATTCACCCTTTAATAGTATATATCCTCCAATAGCATATACAGTATATCTCTCCTCTAATAGTATATACAGTACATCTCCTCTAATAGTATATCTCTTCTGTCTGTTATTCTCAGAGTGGATTAGATATTTTGCTCCCTAACCATATAGTTATTTACATTTACCACTGCATAGAGATATTTAACAATAAATTGCCTTTTTTTTAAACTTTACATATTAACTAAGTTATACACCACACTTTTTTTTTTTTTTTTTTAAGCTTATTAACCGATTAATCGAAACAATAATCGGCCAACTAATCGATTATGAAAATAATCGTTAGTTGCAGCCCTACTTGAATCAAACTTTTATGAAAAAAATACAGGACCTATCATTCCTTAGCGGCTTCTGAAAATGACAATTTGATTGTCTTCTACCTTTAATACTGGCCCAGTGTTATTACTGCACACAGCCAAGATGCCCGGTCTGCTTGCTTGTTTTGAATCTTTGACTCACAAAGTAATGAAGCCTGTAGAGCAGGGATCTACAAACTGGTCTGTGGGCCCATACCTGGCCCACTGCAAGATTGTATCTGAACTGCAGCAACCGTCTGGGGAAAATATCTCAGCTGGCAGTGCATGTGCTGTGTCTGTATTGTAATACGGAGACCAACACATTAAATTCCCAGCCAGCCAGCTTTGACACTTCTACACGTGGATTTAAAGGGGGGGGGGGGGGGGGGGCACAGGGTTGTACTCTGCTGGGTATTAGACATGTGCAATTTTTGTTCCAAACTAATTTTTCGACGAAATGCGACAAATTTGTTAAGAAATATTCACATTAACGAAAACCCGTTTAATGTTTCTGAAAATTTGAAAGAACGAAAATCTAAACGGAAAAAAAAAAAAAAACGAAAATCCAAAATAACTAATAACTATTACTAACTATTAACCACTTGCCGACCGCTGCACGCCGATATACGTTGGCACAATGGCAGGGGTAGACAAATGGGTGTACCTGTACGTCCCCTTTAATTGGCGGGGCTAGTGGGCACGCGCCCGCTGCGTACAGCATGACTGTGCCCGCGGGTCCCATGGACTCGATGTCCGCCGGTGTCCCGTGATCGTGTCACGGAGCCGCAGAACGGGGAGATGCCTATGTAAACAAGGCATTTCCCTGTTCTGCCTAGTGACATGACAGGGATCTACTGCTTTCTGTCATCGGGAGTGGTGATCTCTGTCATGTCAGTGGTAGCCCATCTCCCACACAGTTCGAATCCCTCTCTAGGACACACTTAACCCCTTGATCGCCCCCTAGTGTTTAACCCCTTCCCTGCCAGTGTCACTTATACAGTAATCAGTGCCTTTTTATAGCACTGATCGCTGTATAAATGACAATGGTCCCAAAATAGTGTCCGATGTGTCTGTCATAATGTCGCAGTCATGATAAAAATTGCAGATCGCTGCCATTACTAATAACAACAAAAAAAAACCTGATAATAAAAATGCCATAAATCTATCCTCTATTTTGTAGACGCTATAACATTTGTGCAAACTAATCAATATACGCTTATTACGATTTTTTTTTTAAATCAAATATATGTAGAAGAATACATATCGGCCTAAACTGAGGGAAAAAAAAACATTTTTTATATTTTTTTGGGGATATTTATTATAGCAAAAAGTAAAAAATATTGCTTTTCTTTCAAAATTGCTGCTCTTTTTTTGTTTATAGCGCAAAAAATAAAAAACGCAGAGGTGATCAAATACCACCAAAATAAAGCTCTATTTTGTGGGGGGAAAAAAAGGACATCAATTTTGTTTTGTTGTAATGTTGCATGGCCGCGCAGTTGTCAGTTAAAGCGACGCAGTGCCGAATCGCAAAAAGTGCTCTGGTCAAAAAGGGGGTAAAATCTTCCGGGGCTGAAGCGGTTAAATTATAGGTATTGGAATTTCCTTTTCTTTTAGTGAACGTAACGAATGCGAATTTATCCAAAGTTACGAATTATCCCAAAAAACGAATGCCGCATCTAAACTAATGGAAGGTTACAAAATAATAATAAAAATGTTATATATTTAGTATTTGTTCCATTCCATTCGTTTAGATGCGGTACATTTTCAGAAGATTTTACCTTACTTTCTGTCCCTATGACAATTGAATTTTGAAAATGTTGGGTTGTTGTGGAAACAAGACTTGGTGATGCATCTCAAGTGGAGACACCTTTTTACCATGATAACTCTTACAGGAGAGAATTTCCCTTACTAAGGGTAGATTTCCTCTCACTTCCTGTTGTCTCCCTCCGTTTCTAAGTAGGAGTTATTTGTAAGTTGGATGTTTGTAACCCGGGGTCCTCCTGTACCTATCATTTAATAGTTATTGTTAGTAATTTCGGATTTTCGTTCTTTCCAATTTTCAGGTTTTCGTTCGGATTTTAGAATTTTTTCGAAATGTTTGCATTTCGGATTTTAACGAATTAACGAATACCGCATCTAAACGGATGGAGTGTAATGAATTTGAATTTTTCCAAAGTTACGAATTTATTTAAAATAACGAATTTCGATCTTAACGAATGACCTAAAAAACAACCCCCCCCCCCCCCCCAAATTAACAAATTTTTCGACAGTGCACATGTCTACTGGGCATACAAATATGTAAGAGGGAAATCTTCTGGGCACTCTTAAGGAAGGGACTCTGATGGTCTGATGGGCACTTCTAGATGTAAGGGGGGCTCTGCTTGGCACACATGAATGTAAGATGGGAATCTGCTGTTCACTTCTGGATCTAAGGGGGGCACACATAAATGTAAAAGGAGAATCCGATGGGCACTGTTTGATACAAGGGGTTACTTTTTATAAAACTCATTTTTTCGGACTCAAATATTTGTAAAATTTACGATGTGGCCCTCATACTAAAAAGTTTGGAGACCTCTGCTCTAGAGCTGCATAATTGCCAGACAATAAGTATTTTCAAAAGCAAAACTGAATAATTTTTCAGTACAGATTATTGTAAGGCCAGCCAAAACTTTTTTTTTTTTTTTTTTTTAATTATGGGGGAAGTGGGGAAGGGTTGAATGGCTTTCATTTACTGCTTTATTGTCATCTGATTTATTAGAGAGATTTTCTTTACATTCATGTCACAATGACATAGGTTGACAATGACAGGTTAGCCAAGGAATATTTGTAATGGGGATACAGCAGTAGAGTTCAAGCATTTCCCACTGTGTTTCCATTTGAAGTTTTCATTACCTTCCCTGGTTACAACGTGGTCATTGGACTAGGTAGATAGGAAATTGGCTCCGCAAAGATCCAAATGGCAATGAAACCCTGACAAAGGTACAGTTTCTCAGCCCCCCCCCCCCCCCCCCCCCCCCCCCCCACAAAAAAAATGGCCTAGAAATGCTCTATAATGATTACAATAAGCTCAGTTTACTCTATAGAACAGTTTAAGATTTTTGCTTGGCTAATACAGTATAGGCCATAGTCTAGGCAGGGATCTCCTACCTACGGCCCTCCCAGCTGTTGCGAAACTACACGTCCCATGAGGCATTGTAAAACTCTGACATTTACAGACCTGACTAGACATGATGGGAATTGTAGTTCCTGATTAACTGGAGGGCCATAGTTTGGAGATCCGTGGTCTGGGACAACTGGGTCAAGGGCCATCTTACTAAGCGGGCACCCCTGGGCACTGCCCGGGGGCCCCATGTGCACATGGGGCCCCATCAGGGCCGGTGTTCGGTCACAACCTTGCAGAATGCGGCAGAGCTGAGGGTGAGTTGGAAGGACTACAGTGTGTGGTCTCTGCATAGACAAGCGACTGTGACAACTATCAGCGTTGGGGCTGCCTGGTCTGTGAGTCGGGCAGCCACTTTTATTCTGAATGTGGGGCTGGCTGTCACTTCTCTCTCCTCTCCTTCACTCTTCTTTGAGTGAACTGAATGTCGGCAGCTCCACCTCCACGGCAGCAGGTTGGGTGCCCAGTGAAGTGTGCTGCCTTTGTAGCGGCCTGTGCCGTTCCTGTAGTGTCACTCACCATTCTCACAGGAGGATTCAGAGTCAGCAGCACAGGACCTCAGTGTGCTGAAGACCCCTGTAAACTGACCAATCCCTAATTCCCTGCCATGCCCGGGCTAGCAACCCCACCCCCTGATGTGCACACACACAGCATGGTGCTAGATAGGGGTATGTGTGTGCATCTGCAGCATGAAAACTGCAATTGGAGGAGACTAGAGGCTGCAAAATCTGTAAGTCCACTGTCCAGACACCCCCTCAACATAACAAAAGTCCTTCTCTGCTGCTCTGAGCCGGTTCATACTATATGTGGTTCGGGAACTGCATGCAAGTTTGAACAGGAATCGCACCGCATTCCTGTTCAAATGCGATTCTTCAGCAGTGCGAATTGAGCCATTCATTCTGTATGGCTTAAGTCGCACCAAATCTGCACCAAAGTGTAGCAGGACCCTATTTTTTTTTTGCCCACCCCAGAATCAGAACACATGGGTGTTCACACCCATGCGATCCAGATCTGCAAATCACACTGCGTTTTGTGAACCGATTTCAGGGTGTCGTTACTTTAACGTACACACCTGCAGTGGTTCACATGAATGGGGTGTGGTTTGGATGTGCGGAATCTGCACAGAATTTGTTGCGAATTCACAGCGCAAAAGTGTGAACCGGCACTTAGTCTCTTACTGTAAAAACCGCTGCACATGGAATGCTTTTCAGAGGTATTAGACAGGCAGTGAGGAGGTGAGTGTGTTGCTTCCTCACCACCTATTTTAAGCCCCTAAAAGCTTCATCACCCTCACCACAACTAATATGCATTGCACATGGTTGTGGAAAAGTTGCAGCACAGACTCTTATTTGATTTGGTTGCATTTGGTAAGCAGTAGTGCCCACCAAATGCAAATGGTGATATAATTCTTGCCGCAGTCACAAATCAAAGCATTGTGGCTCCAGCATGTGTACACCCCCAGCTGCTGCATTACATCATGCTGTGCTTCTTTAACTGCTTACCAACTGTATACTGTATATATGCAGTGGCGGAGCGGCTCTCCTGCGCAGCATCACGTACCTAGTCAATGATTCTGCACTTCCAGGTCTGGGGCATGCACGCACACCGCTGTCAATCCACTCCCACTGTAATTGGACACATCGGGAGCCAATCAGCAGATCCGGTGGACTCCATGTTTGCCAGCACCTGCCGATTGTTCAGGACACAAGCAGAACGGCTGTCTGCCTATGTAAACAAGACAGACTGCCGTTCTGTCAGTAGGGAAGGTATTGATCCTGTGTTTCTGCAAAACAGGAACATTATTCAATGCCTTCCCTTAGCAAAAGCACCTCCCCCACAGTAACCAAGCACAGGTTAGGCACGCAGCTAGCAAGCACTCCCTAGACACAGCTAACCCCCGGGTGTCATTAGTACAATGACAGTTCATGTTTTTAGCATTGATCTCTGTATTGGTGTCACTTAGTGTCTTATTTGTCCACCGCAATAGCGCAGTCTCGCTATAAGTCCCTGATCATCGCCATTACTAGTAAAAAAAAAAAAATCCATAAATCTATCCCATAGTTTGTAGGCGGTATAACTTTTGCGCAAACCAATCAATATACGCTTATTATTATAATAACTACTATATCAATATAAAACTCTTTATACTGTTTGTTCAAATTTATCAACTATTTATACTTTCATTCTTGAGAGTAGGTGTGTAAATTGGGGAAGGCTTGTTGGGGCCCCAGTGCGTTACTTTGCCCAGGGGCCCATGATGCTATTAAGATGGCCCTGACTGGGCCACCAAGAACAGCACTCGGCCACCCCCACCTCATTGCTGAACCTTGGTACTATATTGCCCTGTATAATAAAAGGTTATCAGCTAGTGAAATTTTTCTTGGTCCTCGTCGCTTGCTGACTCAACTTTTTGTAAATTTTTGTAGGTGGAATATAATGTTCAGTATTTTCGATTTACAGTATCTCACAAAAGTGAGTACACCCCTAAGTGAAAATGTCCAAATTGGCCCCAAAGTATCAATATTTTGTGTGGCCACCATTATTTTCCAGCACTGCCTTAACCCTCTTGGGCATGGAGTTCACCAGAGCTTCACAGGTTGCCACTGGAGTCCTCTTCCACTCCTCCTTGACCATATCATAGAGCTGGTGGATGTTAGAGACCTTGCGCTCCTCCACCTTCTGTTTAAGGATACCCCACAGATGCTCAATAGGGTTTAGGTGTGGAGACATGCTTGGCCAGTCCATCACCTTTACCCTCAGCTTCTTTAGCAAGGCAGTGGTCATCTTGGAGGTGTGTTTGGGGTCATTATTATGTTCGAATACTGCTCTGCGGCCCAGTCTCCAAAGGGAGGGGATCATGCTCTGCTTCAGTATGTCACAGTACATGTTGGCATTCATGGTTCCCTCAATGATCTGTAGCTCCGCAGTGCTGGCAGCTCTCATGCATCACCAGACCATGACACTCCCACCACCATGCTTGACTGTAGGCAAGACACACTTGTCTTTGTACTCCTTATCTGGTTGCCGCCACACACACTTGACACCATCTGAACCAAATAAGTTTATCTTGGTCTCATCAGGCCAGAGAACATGGTTCCAGTAATCCATGTCCTTAGTCTACTTGTCTTCAGCAAACTCTTTGCGGGCTTTCTTGCATCATCTTTAGAAGAGGCTTCCTTCTGGGACGACCGCCATACAGAAAAATTTGATGCAGTGTGCGGCGTATGGTCTAAGCACTGACAGGCTAACCCCCCACCCCCATCAACCTCTGCAGCAATACTGGCAGCACTCATATGTCTATTTCCCAAAGACAACCTATGGGTATGACGCTGAGCATGTGCACTCAACCTCTTTGGTTGACCATGAGGAGGCCTGTTCTGAGTGGAACCTGTCCTGGTAAACCGCTGTATGGTCTTGGCCACCGTGCTGCAGCTCAGTTTCAGGGTCTTAGCAATCTTCTTATAGCCTAGGCCATCTTTATGTAGCGCACCAATTCTTTTTTTCAGATCCTCAGAGAGTTCTTTGCCATGAGGTGCCATGTTGAACTTCCAGTGACCAGTATGAGAGAGCGATAACATCAAATTTAACACACCAGCGAGTCATATGACCCCGGGAGGGAAAATGGCTAATTGGGCCCAATTTGGACATTTTCACTTTGGGGTGTACTCACTTTTGTTGCCAGCAGTTTAGACATTAATGGCTGTGTGTTGAGTTATTTTATGGGAACAGCAAATTTACACTGTTATACAAGCTGTACACTCACTACTTTACATTGTAGCAAAGTGTCATTTCTTCAGTGTTGTCACATGAAAAGATATAATAAAATATTTACAAAAATGTGAGGGGTGTACTCACTTTTGTGAGATACTGTATAAAACCTATATTTTCACTTTTATCTAATCTCTGAAGGAAATACAATTCTCTTTCAGGCAAACAATCAGGTTTAATCTTGGCAATCTACTCCTCAATCACACTCTCAATATACAATTTATGTATTTGTAACTCTAAAATATTTTAATCTTCTGAAAATTAATTGTGAAACAATTAACCCTAATATGGAGCATATTATATTATGTTCAGGTTTTTTTTTATTGGCTACACTTAATTTTCTGTTCTGTAAGTTAATTTAATAGCTTGAACCGCTGAATGGTAAGATTGAATTAACATGCTGTTATTTAATTAACTTTTGCTTGTCTTTCATAGGGCTTTTTAGGACACTTATTCAGTGTATATAAAATAAGCTTGAAACGCAGTCTAAAAAACTCTTCAATTACCCAGCGTGAGTGTTGTCGGTTAGCTTTGTGGTTAAACCTTTCCTGGGAATATTAGTGATAGTGCATACATTGGGAACTCCCCTACAGTTTTATTGCACAGGGGAGATTAAAGTACTTTCTAATATAAAAAGTGTGATTTAAAGGAAAGGACCATTCAAGGGGTTCATGTGTGCATATGGTGAGGCTATAAAATGATAAAAGTGACTTTGTCACTTTATATCTGCCACAGGTGTTTTTTTTTTTGTTTTGTTTTTTTTTCGTTTTTGCACCCAGTGAGCCAGTGGTACCTTGAAATGTCTACATGAGCTTTCATTGTGCCATGTTCTGCCGTTCAAAATAAGCAACAGTGCATTGAGAGTTTGCCAATTCCCTCCAGCCCTTTTGACCCAATAATATGATGGGCAGCCTCAAATGTCCATAGGAATTGCTTTATTTCAACCAGATTGCAAATCTTCACTGCCACGTTCCTTTATCCTAAGTGCTGTTCACCTGAAACACAGCAGCCAATGACATTTTGCGGTAATTTACTAAAACTGGAGAGTGCAAAATCTGGTGCAGCTGTGCATGGTAGGCAATCGGCTTCTAACTTCAGCTTGTTCAGTTAAGCTTTGACAAAAAAAAAACCTGGAAGCTAATTGGTTTCTGTGCAGAGCTGCAAGAGATTTTGCACTCTCCAGTTTTAGTAAATCATCCCCTTTATGTGCAATCCATAGTTCTTTCATGCTCAGTTTTTATCCTTTATCAAATATAAGAAGATTTTGTGTTGAGGTACGAAGATGGCATGCAGGTTCAAGGCAAGCTTTGGGACTGCCTTTACTGATCTCTCATTTTGCAAATGATAGTTTCCTGGCTGTTCCTTTCGCCCTCTATCTTTAAGATTTAGGGTTACACCTCAAAGAAAGTATGCATATAAGGACTTTGTGCTTTAATCAAGCTTTGACTATCTATATGCTTGTTATGGGTTAGAAAAGATTAAAGTCAGTACGGTAGGTTAACAAATTTGTCAGACATCTAGCATTTTAAGGTCATCAGAAGAGGAACCTTTCTTATTTCCTTCACTGTAAACAATGTTTATGATGCTGAACTAAATAAATTCAAAAGGAACCTTTCATGTAGTCTCCCCACAACCCCAAAATTGCTTAACTTCTGAACAGAACTCATGGTGGTTTCCATTCTACGGTCTGTGAGGGACCTCACTCTACGGTCTGTGAGGGACCTCACTCTACGGTCTGTGGGGGACCTCACTCTACGGTCTGTGAGGGACCTCCCTCTACGGTCTGTGAGGGACCTCCCTCTACGGTCTGTGAGGGACCTCCCTCTACGGTCTGTGAGGGACCTCCCTCTACGGTCTGTGAGGGACCTCCCTCTACGGTCTGTGAGGGACCTCCCTCTACGGTCTGTGAGGGACCTCCCTCTATGGTCTGTGAGGGACCTCCCTCTATGGTCTGTGAGGGACCTCCCTCTACGGTCTGTGAGGGACCTCCCTCTACGGTCTGTGAGGGACCTCCCTCTACGGTCTGTGAGGGACCTCCCTCTATGGTCTGTGAGGGACCTCCCTCTATGGTCTGTGAGGGACCTCCCTCTACGGTCTGTGAGGGACCTCCCTCTACGGTCTGTGAGGGACCTCACTCTACCTTCTAGGTCAGGAACCTCATTAATTGGTCCATGTAGTAACAGGTGCAGAGTGTGTAGTGAGGACAGTGCTCTGGCATCTGACAGATGCCTGAATGGAGGACATCACAGTGTATGTACACTGTGTATGTACACTGTGTATGTAAGTATATTTGCAGCTATGTGCTTGTAAATGTTTTATCCGAAAAGCTGAACTGCAAGAAAACCACTAAATACACAGAAGAAATACATGTAAAGAAGCCATTTAACCTGTCAAATGATTTGTATTTCTGGCAATCCAATCCAAGATTCTTCTTACAGGTCTTCTCCCTCCCCAAGCTTGTAATTGGACAGTGAAGTAAAAGCAGGAGACTGATGATCTCCTCCGTTACTCCATTCTCTCCTCCTATCGGCATGCTGTTGTTGACACACAAGCACTGCAGCACACCCAATTTCTTCTGCTGATTCTCTTTCTGAGCCTGAGCTCTGTTGTACAGGGATTGCAAGAAGCTGATGCCAAATCAAGTTAAGGCGTTTACAATGCTTGATTTATAAAATACATTTATTGATGTAATAATGAGGTTTATTAATGTGTGTCTTTTTTTCCACCTGGAGTTTAACCTTTGTTATTTATTGTAATAACAAATCGGCTTTATGCATAAAGAAAGGTCCCAAACACCGCACACCTAGCAAGACCTCCATGATTAAGCCCCGTGGGCAGGGTGAAATGTGTGGGGGGGGGGAGGGGGGGGGTGTGGCTTTGGATGAAGCTGGCCGAGGCTGCTTTCACCTGTTTACTATTGGCTTTGCTAGTTATGCAGTGTTTAGGACCTTTTTCTGTGCATATCTACAGTATGCAAGGAGTTACTCTTGCCCAGCCAGCACCCATCTTAGGAACTTGAGCAGAAATCTTACTTTTTTGGAGGTTACTATAAATGTGCTTTAATTATTCCACCAAAATTGACCATTTCAGGGACTAAACCATATGCCAGTCCTTACAATTCCATTTACCTATTCAAGACCAATATTGAGTATCCCACAGCCATATCCTTGGATCCTAATTCAAGGACCACAGGAGTAACAACCCCGTCCCCTGCTTTTATATTGGCTTGCATGGTGATCTTATTCTTTCCAGAATTTAACCTTTCCTCAGTATAAACATCACGCAATAGCGTGAAGAGAGTTAGCTAATAGCTACTAGAACTGTGGGTGAAGAAATCTTCATACTTCTGATATGATTGCTCTTTTCAGGCCAGGTCGCCTGGTAGGAACCATCTTATGATGGTATCGGCCATAAGAGCTCATATGTTCAGGTATAAAGCCTCTCGAGAGGAATGAACCCACTTCATCGATTTTTCAGGCCTAATGCAGCCTGTTTTGTATGATATGAAGTTGCGTTCCACAGGCGGAAGAGTCCTTCAGATGGATTTCCTGATTTCTGGTGCCCAGCTTAGCCTGGGTTGCATTATCTCTAGCTTGATATACAAAATTTTTCTCATAGTCTTCATCTCCATGGAGAGGTGGTTGACTTTTTCCTCTGAAGACTAATGTCAGTTTTCAGCTCTTCAGATATGTTTTGAATATGGATGGCTTTTTACATAGAATATGAGAATCTTGAAAGCTACATTTTCTGGGAAGCTTGATAGAATACAACAAATTGTCTTCCACCTTTTGATAAACGAGGGGAAACATAGTAATTATAAACTGCGTCATCCCTTTCTTTAGTTTTGTTCAGAAATGTCATACATTAACATTAAAGGTGAAACATATTCTGGTACGTTTTTGTTTCTTCATCCTATAATTAATATTTTGATATACTGAAATTTCCATTTCTCTTGCAACAATAAGCGGTTACATATTTTTCCTTTGGTTTGAATTTGCGACATATATTATTGCATCACTGAATCGCAGTTTAACTACCCTATTTGTCACTGCAAATGGGATGCCTTGCTTACGTGTTTTTACCTTTCTCAAAGATGGACACTCTCTTTTTAAAAAGCACTGTGTGCATCATAAAACAAGACATTTTCGGCACTCTATTAATGCAATGATCACCCAATTTATGTTGCAGATTATTTTTGGAGAAATAAGCTAAATCTGGTAGCTGCAGAGCTTGTATTGGAAACTGTTTTTATGTTGGCATCAATTTGATTGGATTTTTTGGGGTGCATTTAAAAAAATTATTGCAGAGGTATTCCTCCTGAGAAATTACAAATATGTTCCTTCAGTGTTAATGGGGGCGAAAACGAATGTTTTTAGTATATTTTCACTCCATATTGAATGTTTTTCTTTCACGCAGAGTGAATAAGTAAAATACTGCATTATTACCACTAAATGGCGCTGATGAGTACAGGAAATGAATAAATACTTTGATCGTCAGCCCCATCTATTGGCCATAATGTGGTATTTCACTGATTCCCTCTATTTTACAAATGGAGAACATTTAACTTTAGAACATAGCCTAGTAACATTTCTTTCTGCCCCCCATTCATACAGTACAAATGTACAAGCAGTTTCACCGAATGAATAGCTCTGTGATTTTTTTTTTTTTCATCATTAATACACCCGTAAGATGAATCATCTGAGACTGTCAGCTGATATTTTGTTTGCTGAACCATTGCAATTTTTCAGGAAACCTGTCCAGAGGAATATGAAGGTTAACATTGCTTACCTGTTAAAAATACAAATTAAATTTCAATCTCTGGCTTTAATACCAACCTGGAACAAGTGTATAGCCGACAGAGCTACTGCTATAGTGTGAAAAGCACTGACGGACGAAAACTAGGTATGTACTAGTATACACGTATTTATGAAAATTCTCAGTGCATTAGACTGCTTGATGAATGTCATTAAAAAGTAGTTCAAAATTGAATTTGCTTTTTAACCGATTGATTTTGGAGTGAATTGACTTTAGGCCTGGTTCAGGCCGATTACGCTCCTACGAGCCACATTTTGTGCGGACACAGCAGCCCATTAATTTGAGTGGGCTGCCGTGTCTCCTGTAACGGGGAAAAGGTCCCTGCTCCGTTTTTGGAATCGAAGCCCGCATGGGAACTGCAAGCGTTGGGCATGTGGCGTGCCATTAGGATTATTGGCCCCCGCACACCTCTCCTGCATTTTTCTGTGCAGGTGGTGGCGGCTGTGGAAGAAGGTGTGGATTCACAGTGCCAGTCACCCACACAGATGAGAACCAGGCCTTAATGAACGGAAACCACATACTCTTAGAGATTTTGCATCCTGCTCATTTGAATTTTCTTGTAATTGTAGTCAAAAACCTCTATTTGACCCCCTAACAATTAGAAAATCTAACAAAGGTTCCTAAAACTAAAATGTAGGAAATGTACTAAAATGTACTAAAATAAGGAAATTCTAATGGTGTATGCCCAGCTTTATTCAACACTCCTGTCTTCTCTTCCCTCACCCATCCTTAAAGTGGTAGTAAGTTTTACCACTTATACCTACAGGTAAGCCTAAAATAAGGCTTGCCTATAGGTACTGTGAATATCTCCTAAACGTGCGGTGTTTAGGAGATATTCAGAGTGCATGCAGCCGATGACGTTGCCATGCCGGACCTTCAGAGCCATACCGTAAACAGTAGCTCCTGCGTGCATGCTCAGGAGTGACGTCAACTCGCCCCCGGCCACTCACGTAGCCGGAGGCTGGGTAACCCGGAAGTAAGACCGGGTTAAAATGGACTCCCACTCAGCAGTGACAATGCGCCGCTGGAGGGCTTCATTTTAAAGTAAGCCTCTCATATTGTGCTAGTATGCATACTAGCACATTATGACATTGCCTTGCAGGGAAATATATATATATATGTGTGTGTGTGTAGCTTTAATGTAACCCAAACCCGATGCTTATTATTAGCCTTAACCTTAAAATATAAAGGAGAATCCAGCTGCATCTGAGCAAAACAAACCGAAATTGGTATTTAATACATTTTTAATTTTCAAAGCAAACTCCCCCATCCATGCGTCATGCTTAATTTTGTTGAGAAATCATTTTGAAAAACAACCCCCTAGCTTTTCTAGCTGTTGCCATCTTGAGTTAGGGCAAATGATTCATTCAGCATTTACTTCCTGGAATCCATCTGTCCTTAGTTCAGACAAGAGGGTGTCCTTAGCCGAGAAAGACCCTCTTACCCATCTCCAGATGAAACAAAAAAATACACATAGACTCCTGGGCTGTACAACATATTTGGCCTAGGCTAGAAATCAGGAGGCAACTAAAGAAATTAGATATAGATAGATATCTATAGATACAGTTGTGCTCATAAGTTTACATACCCCGGCAGAATTTATGATTTCTTGGCCATTTTTCAGAGAATAGGAATAACGCAAAAAAATTTCTTTCACTCATCGTTAGTGTTTGGCTGAAGCCATTTATTATCAATCAACTGTGTTTACTCTTTTTAAATCATAATGGCAACAGAAACTACCCAAATGACCCTGATGAAAAGTTTACATAACCTGGTGATTTTGGCCTGATAACATGCACACAAGTTGACACAAAGGGGTTTGAATGGCTATTAAAGGTAACCATCCTCACCTGTGATCTGTGTGCTTGTAATTAGTGTGTGTATAAAAGATCAATGTGTTTCTGGACTCCTGACAGGCCCTTGCATCTTTCATCCAGTGCTGCACAGACGTTTCTGGATTCTGAGTCATGGGGAAAGCAAAAGCATTGTCAAAGGATCTGCAGGAAAAGGTAGTTGAATTAAAATAGGAAAGAGATATAAAAAGATATCCAAGGAACTGAGAAAGCCAATCAGCAGTGTTCAAACTCTAATCAAGAAGTGGAAACTGAGGGGTTCTGTTGAAACCAAACCACGGTCGGGTAGACCAACTATGCTTTAAACCATAACTGCCAGGAAAATTGTTAGCTTTTTGGCAACAACCATAAATGCTACATTTGGAGAGGAGTCAACAAGGCCTATGATGAAAGATACGGAGGTGGATCGCTGATGTTTTGGGGATGTGTGAGCTACAAAGGCACAGGAAATTTGGTCAAAATTGTTGGCAAGATAAATGCAGTATATCATCAAATAATACCGGAGGAACATTTGCATTCATCAGCCAGGAAGCTGTGCATGGGACATACTTGGACATTCCAACATGACAATGATCCAAAACACAAGGCCAAGTCGACCTGTCATTGGCTACAACAAAATAAAGTGAAGGTTCTGGAGTGGTCATCTCAGTCTCCTGACCTCAATATCATTGAGCCACTCTGGGGAGATCTCAAACATGCAGTTCATGCAAAACAGCCCAAGAATTTACAGGAACTGGGGGCTTTTTGCCAAGAGGAATGGGCAGCTTTACTATCTGAAAAGATAAAGAGCCTCATCCACAAATACCACAAATGACTTCAAGCTGTCATTTATGTTAAAGGGGTCAATATACGGTATTAAGACCTGGAGTATGTAAACTTTTGATCAAGGTAATTTGGACAGTTTCTGTTGCCATTATGATTTAAAAAGAGTAAACACAGTTAATTGATAATAAATGGCTTCAGCCAAACACTAACCATGAGTGAAAGAAAAGTTTTTGTGTTATCATTCATATTCTTTGAAAAATGGCCAAGAAATCATAAATACTGCCAGGATATGTAAACTTATGAGCATATAATATACTTTCTTGTCTGTTCACTAATATAGATAATGTTGGTTGAGAGAGTAAAAATCAATTTAAAGCAAATCCATGTGCTTTGGCCATAGATGGCAAGCCAACAGGTTTGCCTAATTGTGCCTCACCCCACAGCAGTGTTGTTTACGCTTCAAATGGAGGGTCTTGAAGCTCACATAGGGCTCTAGGGGGTGAAAGCATGTGCAGCTAGGAAGGGGGAAGTTTGGCACCATGTGATCTGTTACACACTGTGGGTGTAATGTACTCTTTAAAAGTGGAGTTTCCCTTTAGAGGACATTGAAACTTATTACGTCTGTGCCAAGTGATTTCAAAGTACGTTTTTAAAAGACTTGTTTAGTTCATCAAACTGGCCCCATTCCCCGCACTTTCTAGTTCACCTGCTTACTTAGGACATGGCATTAAACCAGATGATCATGCTGTGTTTTTCCCCCATGGATTCCAAACATTACAGGAACTTTAAGCTCCTTCATCCCAGTTTGAAAAACCGTCTCACCGCTACTTATAAGCCCCTTCTTTGCCCTTCTCTCCAGGATGAATCCCCCTTTTATTCTCCCGCTCAATAACCTAAGGACGCAAGCGTACTCTTAGACATCGTTGTAGACTTTTCTTTGAAGCGTGGTGTCCAAAACGTCTGTGTACTTGGCAGGATTACGAGTTCCCTATTTATTTTATGTTTGCAAACAGTAAAGTATTTTCAACAATTCATCGTTTTGGCCATCATCCAGCAAGGTAGAAATCTGAAAATATTGCATCACCACGTTGGCAAGAGATTACAATGTAATCTTATAAGTGGATATTTTTAAGTCGGCTGCTGCATTTGTAACCCTAAAGGCAAATTTCAGCTTGCTTTGCTTCCAAGAGGGTTTGTACTGCTGTGACTATGTTTCAAGGAAGTCTAAAGCCGTAAAGTTGCAAAGCATTTTTTCAGATTTCTGACAAATGTGATTAGATAAACAAATTTGATGAAATCATTAAAGGATCTCTTTACACCTAGTGCCATGGTGCATGCCAGTGAGGTGTATGTGCATTGCCATTCGTTTTAAATGGCACCCAATGCACATACACCATGAACCTGTGCTACAGGATACCAATATGCAAGATGTGGGTTGTGGTGCGCTACAGTGAAAATAAATAAATATACACAGTTATTTGTTTTTTCTTTTTTTTGCTGGTGATCAGACTGAGGTTCAAAATTAACAGGCTGTATATTACACACCCGTGTATCTACACAAAATATATCCATCTATTCCTCCCTCCTGCTGAAGATGCAACTCATCCTCAGCGGATTTCATTCACATATTTTGGAGCTGTCCTCAGATCAAAATTTTTTGGGGTGAGGTAACCAATTTTATTTTGACTGTCACCACTGTTCCTGTACCACTGTCTGTAGAGGTATGTCTGCTGGGACTTGTGGAACCCCTGGCCCCACGCCGGACAATTATAACCCTGCTAGGATTACTACTTTACTATGCCCGTAAGTCGATAGTACTCAGATGGAAGGCCTCATCCGCACCCTCATTACATTTTTGGAAGAGGTTAGTGAATGCGGCTCTACCACTATACAAGGCTACCTACCTGTCACGTGGATGTGCCAAAAAATTCCACAAAATGTGGAATATTTGGACGGATTCCCTGTCCACTAATGCAGACTCGATGGACGATTAGTAACGTTCTACTAAGTACCGTGAATGACCCAAGTGGCATCTCCGATCTCATAACACCCCTGGGATGCTCGGTCAATAGTCAGGGGGAGGGGGTGAATGCAATTATGTATCTATAATGTACACTTTATTTCACAAGAAACTAAAGTAAGCTTTGTAGGATATATGTGGAATTGGAGAATTGCTTTGAATATTCTACACAGGTGATCGAGCGTACTGTGGTTTAGGTAGTTTATGTTTTTTTTTTTTTTTTCATCTTCTATCTAGTTTTGTAGTTGTAGTAAACGAGCCTGGGTATGCCCAATAGGCTCTGTATTGTTTTGTTCTCACCTTAAAATTACAATAAAGATGACTTTAAAAAAAAAAAAAAAAATTACCAGGCTGTAGTAAAGCAAATTAGTCGCATGCATTACCCCAAAGCAGAATTTTTGTGTAATAATGTTTTGTTCTTGCTTGTTGCTTGAGTAGAGCAAGGACCCCTCGAAAGTTTTATTGCTTGAAAAAAAAAAAAGTGTATATGTGATATGTACGTGTGTGTGTGTGTGTGTATATATATGTGTGTGTATATATATATATATATATATATATATATATATATATATATATATATATATATATATATATATATATATATATTCATAAGTTTTATTGCTCACAGAAAAAATTTTTTGACTGAGGGTCTAAACTCAAAACCAAAAGCTGAAAATTCAAGGTTCTTTAAATAAAATTGTGTAATAAGTTTTACACTCATACATGCACTGACATGAGTTTATTGTGTCCTTAATTTGAATTTGTCTGTTATTTTTAAAGCACATACCTAGCCGCACAGAGAATCCCCACTCTGATTCAATAGCTCATGTCCCACGCCGCTATAATGGATCTTTTCAACTCTCTGCCTCGTCCGGGTTCAGACAGCTGCCGTTGACATGTCAGGCCCACTGTCTGTCTGACCCTCTGGCAGCTCTATGTGTTTGGTCCTGCAGTCTCCTGGGAGATGCAATGCAAGTATCCAGGGGGCTACAGGACCAGGGACACAATGGTGGTGGTGGGTGGGGCCAGAGGGAAAAATAACAAAAAAATAAATGCAGAAAAAAAAAAAAACAATTTGTATTTGGATATTTGGAAGGGGGGGGGGGGTCAGGGTCTTAGTGACAACTGTCAAATGTTGAATTTCTATTTAGCTATTGGGAGAGTTCTGAGATTCCTGGTGTCTCTGCAACAAAGTGAGGGCAGAGCTCCCTATTAAGGGCACAGTAAACAATAATAAAAAAAAACAAAATGACGTTCTAACCTTACTGAAGATTGGAGAACATCTTCTGGTTTGAATTTACTCTTGTTTGTGTATTCTTGAAGATCCACGATAATCAGTGGTTAAGGTCTATCTTTGCGTGTTGCTATAGGAATTTGTAGACAAACCATATACATTGTCTATGCATTCCAAAGTAACGTTTCCAGACATTCTAAAGTGCCTCTCTTTTTCAGTTACAGGGGTATACGGACCAGAGCACTGGGTGATGGCCAGCCCAGATTGTGGAGGTTTACACCAGTCCCCTATAGATATTGTGGATTACACAGCCAGCATGAAGGATGAATACCGGGAGTTGACCCTTGAGGGATTCGAGAATGAGTCTTCTAACAAGACCTGGATGAAGAACACGGGGAAAACAGGTAAATGAACAGATTCTTGTAATGACTGATTGACGGTATGCATGTATACTACTCTCAGCAGAATGCTCTATTAGTGCCCTTTCCGACTTTATCACTGCACCCTCTACGTTGCTACCTTCATTAACTAGAATACATGTATAGAGAGACTGCAGTGTAATATATATATTATTATTTTATTTTTTTTAATAAAAGGTTGTGGTTAGAAAATGCACTAAAATAAAAGTATAGTGTGTTTTCAGTAAGAGCATACTTCAAGTCATTACATCGTTCACTGTGAAGTCATTTCTGGTATGATGGACACATTTTGCAAGCATTTGCTTCCATATTTTTGTTCTTGTATTAAATTTGAAGATAAGCTACTGATGGGAACTCAGTAGCTCAATACAATTAGTCTGTGTCTCTTCTTAACGGTTGAGATAAAATATCGGCCACACAGGGAGTGCATTGGTTTTTAATGATTTAGCTAACTCTGACTTGCATCCAAAGAAGGAGCAGTAAAGCACAACCATTGTGTTAATGCTGGAAAGCAAGAAGCAAAACCTGTACCATGCATTGAGCAAGTATGGTTTCCCCATTTACATATAGAACTACAAACTATACATAGGACCAGCGTTTCTAACCCCCGACGAAAAAAAAAAAAAAAAAAACCTATATACTCTTTTGCATGTCTTTTCAGTCAGCTCCAGTGACATCAGAAGCCCTTTTCTTCCTCTGCCTGTGGGAGGATAATAAATGCTGTAGGGAGTGGTGCCATGAAATGACAGCACTTTTCTGTGAGTCCATGGCAAGGGGTAAGCCTTGAAACCCTGGGCTCAAATGAAGTGTGTTGAATGGGGCTGGATATCCTTCAGCCTAGAAGAGATGTGGCGCCACCCTCTTGATCCGTGAGTTTGCGGGGGACAGCACACAAGATCGGTGAATATAGTAGCCAGGGCGCTTTTTTTTTTTTTTTTTTGGCTAGAGCTGGGACTGGGTTGAAGAACCTTGAAAATACGTAAAGAATATCCAAGAATTTAGTTCTGGATAGAGTGGAGATGGATTAGAACACCTGTCAGGTTTTTATTGCTGCCTGTGCCCCTTTAGGTAGATTAACCCTCACTATGTGTCCTTTTTACTATTATTACTGAGATTGAAAATTAAAGAAGATACCAAATTTTGTCACCTAAACAGGAATAGAGGGGATATCTTCCAGTGGGAACACTAGTTATGTTGACAACCAGAGATTACCTTAATTTGGAGGGATTTCCTCTCACTTTCTGTTGTGGCTATGGGACAGGATATGAAGAGAAATCTGCCTAATGGGACACAGATGGCCAAAAAAAAAAACAACCTAAAGGGTTGGAAACCTCTCTTACTCTATTCAAAATGAATAAACAAGTTTTGTCTTTAATTCTACTTTAACTGTCTTGAAGAAAATGCTGCTCTGGTGTTCTAAAGCAAATAGCTATGTGACAAGTGCCTAGGCCTGTCCCCCACCCCATGCTGTGGCTCCATCCTCAGACCCCCTACATCACTGCTTTTACCAATAGTGGCATAGAAGTCAGGGGACAAATCCACAGCAGGCAATGGGGGACATGCCTAGGCATTTGAGCCCCCCAGAAGTGTTGTTGCACTTAAAACGGAAGTAAACCCATCCATAAAACAGTTACCTTTCTGGCACGTGCCGGAAATGTAAGACTCCCATTGGTTGTACTCCCAACCAAACTGTCAAACCATCCAATGGCCGGTGTCATAACTGATCACATGTGCAGCATCATGGCAGTTGTAGATTAAACAGAGGCCAAGATGGCGGCTTCCTTGGCTGAAAACGATAGGAGGGTTTACTTCCACTTTAAGATTGTGGCTACTGGGTACAAGAGAGGTGAATATAAGAACTTTTCTATTGCTGAGACCCTCCTTTGGAATGTATTTTATCCTGACAGGGTCACATTAAAGTAGAAGTCCATCCAGAATCTTTGCCCGTTTTTTGTTTTCCTTTCTGTATCCCTATTGGGGAGATTCCCCTCACTTCAGTTTGTTCTGCACTTCTGTGACCTGTTTTCAGCAGACAGCAGGCTTAAGTCACAAAGCTGGTCCAGGCTCAGGCAAGATCGCGACCATAGACCGGCACGCAGCTCAGCCTCTCGGTGAGCCGATGAGAGCCTAAATCGGCTGCTCCCGCTCCATACTGGGGGGGGGGCAGTGCAAAGAGCCGGTGACTGATAGTCACCGACTGTCTGCTCAGGGAGCTCCGAGAACAGAGCAATTTGCAGTGTTAGAGCCAGCGGGGGACAGATGTAGCATCCGGCTAGGTAAGTGTAATTCTTGAAAAAAAAATAAAACCCATACTTCTCTTTTAGTGCCGGTTCACACAGGGGCGACTTGTCAGGTGACCTAGCCGCCTGACAAGTCGCCTCCCGTTCTGTACAATGGAACCATTCTAATAGGAGCGACGCAAGTCGCTCCGACTTAGAAAAAGGTTCCTGTATTACTTCGGGGGTGACTTGGGGCGACTTGCATAGACTTCTATACAGAAGGCAAGTCGTGCCGCCGCTGTGTGAACCGGGGCTAAAGGTTTTAGCACAAGAAAGAGGAAATCTCACCAGAGTATGTGGTAACTCAACCCCTGACAGTTATCACTGAAGCATTTCCCCTTCTGCCCCTGTTCTAGTAACATTGACAAGGACATTAGCACATTACCTTGCATTGGGATGCGGAATGACTCCAATGCCTATGATTGGCTGTTGGATTTGCCGTGTGTCCAAACACTCCTGAGCTCAACCTCTAGTGTTTTGGTGCACAATTTTGCGCACATGATACCAAGGTGTGTTGGGGAGCCATTAATAATTAATGGCACTGTTGTGCGCCTGCAAAAGGCACACACATGTTTTCTGTGCGCTTTGGGAACACGTGCAATTTTGCATGCATTCCTTCATCACACAAATGTGAACTTAACCCAAATCTCCTAAACAGGGTCACAGACAACAATCCAAACCTTGAAGCTTTTCCTCAGATTTGGATAAAGTTTTACTGAAAGCTGGTAAATCAATTTATTAAGTATGAATAGTGAGCACACTGGAGATGTCATCCTTTTGCGACAGAAGCAAGCATGTATAAAAGTATGCATTAGTGTATACAAACGTAATTGATTTGTAATACAGCTTAACTAGATGATGTATTTGCTTTGATTTTATGGCTTCTATTAAATATGTAATGCAGCCAGGGGGTACTACTTATAAACAATGGCCTGGGATGATGTGTGGATCACTCAAGGGCTTTGATACACATTGTAGGTTCAGCGTGAAGGCGAAACCCAGTAAAACTATTAGCCTGAACATTTCAAACGGTAAATCTTTCCAGAGATCGCTTTAATTATTTATCTTAAAACAAGTAAGATGACCTCGGCGGGTACGATTAATCACTCACAGCTGATCAAGTATTTATATGATGCAATTAAATCCCCATTGTGCATCTTAAGTTATGTGATATGCAACAGATCTTGCCACGTCTCTGGAAACAATGAAAATATTTTACTACACCTTTAATTTGGGTTTTCTCCGTGTTACAATAGAAGTGAAGACTGTCCCTTTAACTCATTCTTTCACCAATGTTGGGGGTCACACGTCATAGCATTGAAAGGGTTTAAACAGGCATTTTCTGCACAGAGCATTTGCAGAGCTTTGAGGAAGCTTTTAGAGTACCATTTAGCTCCAGTTTGTAAATGTTGAACACAGATCCTAATTAGACTATTGACTTCCACTTTAAGCAAGCTGCTAGCAGCCTTTCTATAAGCTTTAAGAAGTGCTGAAGCCTGCTAGCAGCTTGCTTAAAGTGGCAATCAGCACTCCTATTAGGATCTATGTTTAACATTTACAAACTGGAAAGGAATGGTACTTTAAAAGCTTCAACATAGCTTGCTGTTCAAACTGCTCTTATACAGGCTGAAGCCTGCGTGAAGCAGGCCTAAGAGCCCATCCACATTATGTGCCGTGACTGCCATTTTTCTGCACATGAGCAATCACCTCAAGGGAACATAGAAAACAATTGTTTTCTAGGTGTCCCGTTCGCTTCACACCATAATGATGGTGTGATGGATGCAGAAAAATGGTGCTGCAGTGCAGTGTTTTGAATGAAGTTTAACTTTGTACACGCTAAAGTAAAAAAACAGCGTGGAGGGGAAATAACTTTTGGTAATCATGAAGTAGGTGTAAACAACCAAAAAAGGTGGGAAAAAAAACACAGAAAAGAAAAAGGGGGAGGCGGAGACATACCAATGCAACATACTATCAATGGTGTTCAGGAGAGCAAGGGGAGGGGGTAAAGGGGGACGTAGGTAGAAAAGAAAAAAGAGGAAGAAAAAGAGGGGAAAGAGCTGCGAGAAGAGGAGAGGTTGAGAGTCCCATACAGGCTCGTTACTTATATTGTGGAGAGGGAAGGAGGGGAATCAAGGCTCTAAGAGGGATATGTCAAAATCCGGAGGTAGAAATTGTTCCACCAAGGTTGCCAAATTTTAAGGTGTTGGGTGATTCTATATTGAATAGTGGCCTCGATTTTACCATGGATCATGGCTTGAGTGATTCTGTTTTTAACCTCCAGGACACATAGTTTAGGGGATTTCCAGGCTCTAGCTATCGTTTGTTTAGCTGACAAAGCCGAGCTCTAGTACAGTCTAAGGTAACTGGGTTCAGCAACGGGAGGGACAGATCAGGGTCCAAAGGGACCTTGAGCAAAGTTGAAGCCATGGCGAAGATTGCTGTACAACCGGGCATGTCCACCAGATGTGTGTGTGTGTGTGTGCGTGCCCACCTAGCCACAACCTCTGAAACACACAGGGGGATAGCCAGGCACAAATTTAGAGATCCTTACCGGGACCAGATACCACTTCTTTAGGACCTTGTATCGAGTGCTATAATGTTTTGAGAGGATGATTTGGTTGTGGCCCATATGTCATCCCAATCTTTTATATCCAGGTCGATCTTTGGACCACTGTGCTGCATATGACGCCCCCCCCCCCAGCCTGTGTAAGGTCACTTGTGCTGAGGGGTGTGGTTGTTACTCTGCTCTGAGATAACAGAGCACTGCATTGAGAGGACACAGCAATTTACTGATAACAAAAGGTATTAAGGAGTAGAAGCACCTTTGAAGATATACAGGACTTACCAGATCTATATACCTCACACTTGGAACCGTATAAAGTTTTGGTGATCTGAATAGCACTTATTTGTGCAAAACAGATCATTTTGCTCATTTAATACAACTTTTATTAAAGAGGAACTTCACCACGTAGTCTTCAAAATTAAGTCAGCAGCTACAAACACTGTAGGATTCCACTGCTTTCCTGCAGCCATTTTCTCATTATTGCAAGTCCCCATTGCCACCGTCTTGAATTTGGGAGCCAGCTGTGACTTGCTAATGAGTCACATCTGGCTGTATACTGGGATGGGTGACATGTTCCAGGCGGCTGTGGGTGGGGAGAGCGTCATGCTTGCCTAGGCAAGAATTTAGGAAGTTGGAGCGAATACGGATAAAAAATGGTACTTGTCTCCACCCCTCCCCCAAAAAACCTGTAACTCTGTTATAAGCTGGGTGGGAGGGAGAGAATGAATGATACTTAACTTTTTGAGCACCGTTCAGCTTGAAGTTCCATATCAACACAGAGCTGCAGTCTGGTCTTTAGTTAGTCTTATAAACAAGCCCTTTGTAAAGCTTGTCTGAGTCCTAAAACTTAATTCAAAATGATATAAAAATATCATTGATCCACTGAAAAGTGAATAAGTTCATGCAGAGATATATGTCCTTCCATCTCTGCACTATTGATCAGAATCCATCTCTTTGCACTCCATCCTCTGATATAGCGATACCTTGCACTCCAGCCACTGAGAAAAAGAAAATGAATGAGATCAATACAGCTATTAAGCACTTAAGTACAAACAGTCCCCGAGTTACGAACGACCCCTACTTCCGAACAGCCTCAATGCCGGCCGCTTGTGCTCCACGCTGGTCCTAGATACCTCTGAGCAGCTGTCTTGCCACATCCCACACTGCAGTACTATTTGTACTGCATGGCCAGAAGAGCCCCAGAAGCGCCCAGAACATCCCACATCCCTGTACAGGCTAGAGTTACACTTACAAGCAGTGTTCCGACTTACACACAAATTCCACTTACAAACAAACCTACAGTCCTTATTGTGTTCGTATTTTAGGAGACTGCCTGTGCCTAGTTCAAAATAGTACAAATATTATACTTGGAGCTCAAAAAAAAAAAAAAATCAACACTTCTTTCTTTCTGATCATGAATCCTTCCGTGTCTCCACCTCAATCAGTAGTAAAGGGCCTTTGTGCAATATATCCTTGTAACAGTCACAGGTTTATAAAAGAGAAATCCAAAACCACTTTTCTGTTGAATGTAGAACTACTGGCTGATATCAGTGAGCCAAAAAAAAATGGTCTAACATAGAAAATTGTCATTTTTTCAGTATTCCTTAGAGACAAAATACTGAACAGAAGGGAGTGACAAATTGAGTATCAGTGGAGAATAATCTAGTCATTGAAACTATTGGAACATCAGACTAAACTGTACTGGAGGCACTGTAATCCATGCCTGGGTTCTGGCTTGTTCATAAGCTAGTGCCATTGACTGCCCACTTTGGATCTATTGAACCTTCAGCCCCAAGAGCTTCTCATAAAACAAAGAGAGTTAAAAGGAGGGAGACAATGCGTCCACTTTGGTGTAGTAAGTTCCAAGAAAGTTTATTTACATAGAAAAAAGTTAAAAATGAATACTCACAAAAGTATAAAAACCACACTTGTGTATATGGGAGTCCACGGGAGAGTGTAAGCCTGTGGTGGAGGCACAGTCCTTAAAGAGTGCAGCTGGATATCGATCCAAGGATATCCATGATGAGCTGCTACAGGCACAAAGTTGGGATCTCTGTGCCCTTGGCTGTTAATGGGGAAATGGCTCTGACGTTCCAGTAAACACGTATAGTGCAGCGGCTTCCTCGTTTCCGGTGTCAATGGCCGATGCATGTCCACCTGGAGTCCAAGGTCACAGGATGCATTTTGAGGGACCTTCCTCTTCCTCAGCTCAACAGCCTCTCTTGCCTGTCCCAGTCCCCTAATAGATTGTTTGCTGGTGCATGACTCAGGGTGGTTCTGGCCTCCAGGCGAGGCAATGGCACTTACTCAAGTGTCATTGCTTCACCTGGTGGCTAGAACCACCCTGTTGTCTGGACTGCAGTACAGAACCTTATGTGAGAGTCAACAGACGAATGGCTCATGGCCCTCTTGGGGGTATCAGCATCTCTATAAACAGTATTAGGAGTTACAGTACAGCCTATTATTCATCCAGTCATTTGTTTAGCATGCGGGCCTGTCTGGAGAGACGCTGGGGATGCTGTGCAAACATAGCAGCTGTGGCTGTCTACATTGACAAGTCAGGCAAATGCACGCCTGGAGGAATGCCATGCAAACATAGTTGATGGGTGCAGGGTGTGTGTGCGCGCTAATGAGGCCAGCTGGTAAACTGCTTTCTGTGTCTTACTGGTTTTTACATCCCTAAATCTACATACCAGGTAGTCATGAACCTTTCTATGAACATACCAGGGGCCAAGGTAAGGCCTTGTTCTAAAAATCAAAGAAGGCTTTTTTTTTTCTGCAACATAGGTACATTAATGGTATATTGGTACATAGGGGAGCTGGAATTTATAAAAAAGGTGAACTTGGCCTTGAAATAAACTTGTCAAGGAGGTCACCATTACTGACCGCTGTTAAAAAAAAAACGCTAGTTGTCCGGCTGTCATGATTAACCTTTTAAATAACTTGAGCCACGCTCAGATGGCGGTTTATTACTCTGACTTTCCTGATCCTGCATACTGGTTTAAGTTCAAACAGTATGTAAGCCAGTGGGCCAGTATAATGCCAGGCAACAAGCTATTTCATAAGAAATCAACAATGGTACCTTGATGTAAATCTTATCAACATGTGTTGGCTGTGTAATGTTTATGTGCATTAGGGAACTCATACTGGCTCAATATATACACAGGTTCTGCTTCTATAGTTAGTGCTTTTCTGCTTCTTTTCACAATGCAAGTCTGATCTGGAGGTATGAAGGACTGAAAAAAGTGGGGAGCCTATTCTATAGGACATACCCATTCCCATTCTTTTTCTTTTCCACCACCCCTACGACCGAGAACTGAGCAATCAAATACCTCTGATCACTCAGTTCTTGGATTGACAATCACTGTCTCTCTGCACCTTCAATGTTCACTGAAGCACTGGACTGTGGTGGGGGCGGGAGGGGCTGGCTTAGGCTCTCAATAGTGTGCTGATAGGCTGAGCCAGCTGCCAGTCAGGCATCTGGGTGGATCCCGACATTAAAGTCACTCAGCCTGGATCAGCTAAGGGACGTCAGCCAACAGCGGACTTTAGCCTGCTGTCGGCTGAATATGGGTCACAGGAGTGACCCACAGGAGAAGTAGGGCCAAAAGAGCCTTTGCCTCATTTTTCCTTTAAAGTATGTACATGGGGGCAACCATATTTGCTCTCAATGTGTGCAGGCTCTACTTTTTGCTTCGCAGTTCTACACAAAGGTTGTGTTTCTGCATGTCCTCCCAATGCAAGTCAAATGACTGACTGAAAACAAAGCACTCCCTGTTATCTTAGCATGCTCACTGAATAATACACTGTACTTTTTCTTTTAAAAGTTACTTGTAATGTAATCACTATAGCATCAGTCCAGTTCAAAGCAACAGGATGAGGGTGGAGCTGTGGCACCCAGGCTCACAGGAAGTGGGTTGAGTGATACTGAAGCCCAGAAAAAGGTGGTCTATGCTTGATCTGTGTGCAAGTGAGATTGTGTTATGTGACCACATTTAAATGGTGCTTAGTCTTTTAAGGGTTTTCTTTGCATAAAAATGTAGTATTACTATGAGTGTGTGATAAAAGTTGTGATTGTCTTGTGCAGATATTACAAATTGTTTTGTGCAGTTTGGCTCATTGCTGACATTTTCTATTTTTCTCTCTCTCTCTCTCTTGCACAGTTGCTATTCTGCTGAAAGATGATTATTTCATCAGCGGTGCTGGGCTGCCGGGCAGGTTTAAGGCAGAGAAAGTAGAATTCCACTGGGGTCATAGTAATGCATCGGCAGGCTCTGAACACAGCATCAATGGCAGAAGATTCCCCGTTGAGGTGAGAGGGGACACACACTGGCATGCCACCAAATGACAGCTCACACAGCTTGAGAAGCTTTTCCTGTTTGATTTAAAGGATCATTTTAACTATAATGTCTTGGGTTAAAATCAAACCTTCCATCTTTTATATGTGGGGGAACAAAAGGCAACACTGCTTTCACAGGTCTAACATAATGTCAGTGGGCCCCCATTCAGTATCGTTACTGGGACCCTTGTTTTTCAGCCTTCATTTTAAAGGGTTTTGGTGCTTTGTCTGTACGAGTTCAACAGGTTTATTAAAAGAGGGGATGTACTGTTAAAGCTTTGCCCAAAAAAGGCAAGTGGAGGGGAGGAGAACTAGCCATCAGTATTGGCTTTGGACTTTCTGGATCAGGGACCTGCCCCCAGAAGTGCAATATCATGCCACTCCCTCCAGACTTGCATGTGATAGATGCAGAGAGTGGTGCCATGTAGAACCACTCTCTCTACAACATTTAGGACCTGTCCACTGCTGGAGGACGACCACTCATCATGATTTTTACTGAACCAAACCTATAAAAATGATACATGGGGTTTTTTTGGGGGGTTTTTTTTGTGCGCAGGGGGTACATCAAGGGGTGGGGGTGAGATCTTTAGCAGAGATTTAACCACTGAGCATGCACAGACTGCCCTTGACAGCCTTGCAGATCCAGTGGCTTGAGTTCTTCACTAATCAGGCGTAAGTATGCAGAATCACAAGTTGTGACTTTACTTGTTGCATGCTTATTCCAGGTTAAAGGCTCAGAAATCACTAAAGGCATTTAGCACTTTAAGAAATAGTTCAACTCTGGAAATTCTTTTTGTAAAGGGCACTGTGTATGTAAGTTGTTTTTGGCTACCCAGATAGCAAGCAATTGTGCTGCAAGTTTGAGGCTGAATTTACACTGGTGCAAATACAGACATCGCATGTCATTCACACCGTATTACTGTACAGATCACATGCGATGTCTGTTCGATGCAAATTCAGCCATACTGAATTCGCATCGCATTCGGACCAAAATGGTTCAGGACCCTTTTTTTTTGGTCTGCACTGGAATCTGATGGCATGGGTGTTCACACAAGTGTGAACCCAGCCTGAAAATGACTTGCTAAGCTATTGCTAGACTTGCCATGCTTCACAAGTTTGTTGCATAATTGCAGCAAGTCCGTATTGCATTACTCCAGGTCAACTGTCTTTGCCAACATTCTGCAAGTCTGCTGCAAGTTCTTGTTCAGTTATGTTGTGCAATAGTCATCCCACCACAGGGGGCACTGTGGCTGAATTTTCATGCTGTATACTTGCAGAGCTCTTGCTGTAGACCCACCACTGCAACTTTGCTCTTGCTAGAGACTTGCCACGCAAATTTGCTACAAATTGGAAAAGTGGCAACTAGAACTTCAAGTGCTCTGCAAGTATACAACTTGCCACTGAAAATCTGCAGCAAGTTAACAGACTTACAATTCAACCCTATCCTTGCTATCTGGCTACTTGCCGTTTGGCTAGTGGCAGCCCATCCGTACGGGCACAGGGGTGCTGCCCCCTAATCCATGTGCCCCACCCCTAATCTACATGCAGGTATCTGGATGTTTTTTTTTTTGTTTTATATTTTTTTGAGGCACATGATTAGAGCCTGAGGCTCTTATTGGCTTGGGATGCAGAGCACTGTGCCCTAAGCCCACCCACTTGTGTGGCAATAGCAAAATTAATGTTCACTATTGTCTTCCTGATTCTCCCCCTGTCCAATCAGGAAGTAGCTCCTGAGACCCGATTGGCCAGGGAGTCTTAGGACACACTGGCCAATCGTGTCTCAGGACACACTTCCTGTTCAGCCTGGAGAAGAACGCCGCTGCCTTGTCCTTCTAATGCCCGGGTAAGGGTCATTGGTGTGCTTGCGGCGATCGTTGCCTTACTGTCCACCAATCGTCCCCACATGGGGGGATGCTTGCAGCAATCTTTGCCTTTCCGTCCATCCAGGGGAGTGTATGGCATTAGTTTACCGCTTTATGGCTCTTGCCATTTGTCCAACCCTACTCTACAAGTTCTTTAGCTTTGATAGATTGCTTTTCTATTTTCTCAAAGCCGGCCTGCGTTTTATTCCTAGACATCATCCCTCTTCACTTGGGTCTTTCTCCTTGTCCTTCCAGGTTTTGGCTCCGTACTTACATCACTTAAAGTAAATGTGCCATGAATTTAATTAGGGATCCAGATGTGTACCAGGGTTATGACTGGCCATTTGTTCCAAATCACAGCCTCAGGGGGAAAGACAAAAGGAAAAAGATCGCTGACTCGCCAAAATCCAGCCCCTGAAATTTCACAAAATAGCTGCTACAGTGTTAAATGCAGCAGCAGCACGTGAGATGTGTGTAGAATTTGATGGTCTCTAGGTGCTTGTTATTGCCGGACATCTGTCCGCCGTTCATGCAATTATGTTACTAAGTCTGACCTTATTATCATGGAACATCTTATAAAAGCGCATTACAGGTAAAAGATGGACTTCCTTCGAGAAATAGTCTGATTGCTCTTCTTACCAGAGGTTCTCGTTTCCAAAAATAAAATGTATCTTTAGAATTTTTTTTTCAACTTTTTGCATGAAGTGCAATAATTTATGAAATCACAGTGACACTAACACACACTGTTTAACCACCTGACCACCGGAAGATTTACCCCTTTCATGACCAGGCCACTGCATTAGTTTACCTGACAGTTGCGCGGTCATGCAATGCTGTACCCAAATAAAATTAGAAATTTTTCCCCCCACAAATAGTTTTCTTTTGTTGGTATTTGATCACCTCTGTGTTTTTTTGTTTATTGCGCAAAAAAAAAAAAAAGACAATTTTGAAAAAAAAAAATAAAGCAATATTTTTTACTTTCTGCTATATAACAAATCCAATAAAAACATTGAAAAAAAAAACAAATCTCTACATAAATTTAGACCAATATGAATTCTGCTACATGATTTTGGTAAAAAAAAAAAAAATCCAATAAGCGTATATTGATTGGTTTGCGCAGACGTTATAGCGTCTACAAACTATGGGATATATACTGGAATTTTTATTTAATTTTATACTAGTAATGGTGGTGATCTGTGACTTATAGTGGGACTGCAATATTGCGGCGGACAGTTGGACACTGACACACTTTGTGGGAACCAGTGACACTAACACAATGATCAGTGATAAAAAATGACCTGTCACTGTACTAATGACACTGGCTGGGAAGGGGTTAAACATCTAGGGCGATTAAAGGATTAAATGTGTGCCTAGCCAGTGTTTGTGTTTACTATGTTTGCTGCTTTTACTAGGGGAAGAGATGGATTTTAGTCCCTGCTTTGCAGGAACACAGAATCCATCCCTTCTCCACTGTCAGAACGGGGATCTGCCTGTGTACTCAGGCAGATCCCCGTTCTGTGGTGTTTACCAAGGATAGACTGGTGTGGGAGGATATCGAGTTACCGACACCCGCAGATTGTTTTCCCGCCCCCTGCAGGCGGAAGTGCGGGATTCACGTATATATATATATATATATATATATATATATATATATATATATATATATATATATATATATATATATATATATACGTGATCTGGCGCAAAGCTGCTGCCCTGTAGCAGTAAAATGTTTTCTCCCACAGTGTAAAAACATACTGTTGCTTAATCCGCTTTCTCCCGAATAGCCCCCAATGAATGAAAGAATGTAGAGGCATGAGACTGACCTCCGCAGATCTCAGACCCCTGCAGACTGTCTGTGTAAGCTGTCTGCTCGTACCTCGTATGGGCAGGCTGTTACTGAATGACAACAAGAATCAGTGGACTATCTAGAGCGCTTACCAGCGGCCTGGTAGTTCACTGAGAACTACAAGTCGTCAGTAGCAAAGGCTCTGGGTACTTGTAGTTCATTTAATCACACAGCTGCTTTCTTTTCATATTGTGACAGCGGGTGTGGGGACGAAGGCCCGCTGTCAGTTAGAAGGGGGATCAGGGAGAGGCTGCAGAAGCAGGAACATGTTACCTGTTCCATCCTAAAAAAATGAATGTAAGATGTTCCCAAAGGTGAACTTATCCTTTAGGTTGGGTTCACAAACATGCAGCCACAGTTTTACTGCAGCAGTCTGGTGCAGTTCTGTTTACCGGTTCAGGTGCGATTTGAGTGCACATTTTTACCTGAAATCACACCTGAACTGGACCCAAAGTCGCACAGAACCCTTTTTAACCACTTGCCGCCCTTCATGTAGCAAAATGATGGCGGCAAAGTGGTTTCAATATCCTGACCGGACGTCATATGACATCGCCAGGATATCAAGCCGCTGCGCGCATTGCGGCAATCGTTGTTGCAGTGTGTCAGTCTGTCCAATCACGGCTGATCACAGTGTAAACAGGAAGAGCTGTTTATCGGCTTTTCCTCACTCGTGTCTGTCAGACGGGAGTAGAGGAGAGCCGATCGGCTAGGACCACCAGGGATGTCACCACCAGGGATGCCAATCAGTGCCCACAATGGGCATCACTGATTGGCAGTTAGTATTGTTTGGCACTAATTGGCATCCATCTGTACCATCAATTAGTGTACATCCGTGCCACCTATCAGTGCCCATCCATGCCACCTATCAGTGCCTATCCGTGCCGCCTGTGTGTACCCATCAGTGCTGCATATCAGTGCCA
Source organism: Aquarana catesbeiana (assembly GCF_042186555.1). Taxonomy (NCBI): domain Eukaryota; kingdom Metazoa; phylum Chordata; class Amphibia; order Anura; family Ranidae; genus Aquarana; species Aquarana catesbeiana. Next base: position 51,211,363 of record NC_133330.1, read on the forward strand.
CCTATCAATGGCCATCAGTGCTGCCTATCAGTGCCACCTCATTGGTGCCGCCTTATCAGTGCCTGTCAGTGCAGCCCAATCAGTGCCCGTCAGTGAAGGAGAAAACTTATTTACAAAGTTTTGTAACAGAAACTTCGATTTTTCTGTTTTTTTTTAATATTTTTTTTTAGGCCTTTTTCCTAACCTGGTGATTTGGCCAGTAACACGCCTCATCCTCATGTATTAGAGTGCCCCATGATAGATGAAGGGCCACGGGGGGGGCACCTTTGGACAGCAGCATCGTCAGTCTAGGGGGATGAGAGGAAAGTGATTGCTCTACTAGCAGATCTAATACACTAACAATTTGAAGCCAAACTCCAGCTACTCCATGGTTTGTCTTATCTCTGTAAAAAAATTAATTGAATGCAGCTGTCACATCTGCAACATAATGTTTGCTTTTCGGTCTAAGTGCCGGTTCACACAGGGGCGACCTGTCAGGCAACTTGTCAGCCTGACAAGTCATGCTCCAAGCAGTACAATGGAACCGTTCTAATAGGAGAGACTCAAGTCGGTCCGACTTAGAAAAAGGTTCCTTTACTACTTTGGGATGACTTCGGAGCGGCTTGTATTGACTTCTATACAGAGTCGGATGGGAGTCGGATGGGAGTCGGGCAAACGCCGGCGGTCCTCTTTCAGGTGAAAGTGGTCACAGCCATGAATCGGTTCGTCTCCTCTCACTGCCTAGATGCCGAGTGAGGGAAAGATGGCCCCCGCTCCATAGCATTTTTTATTGCATTTTAGTGTAAATATGAGATCTGAGGTCTTTTTGACCCCAGACTTAACATTTAAGAGGTCCTGTCATGCTTTTTTTCTATTACAAGGGATGTTTACGTTCCTTGTAATAGAAATAAAAGTGACCGCAACAACATTTTTTTTTTTTTTTAAAGGACAGTGTCAACATAAAAAGTAAAATAGGAAAAAATGAAAAATTAAAACGCACCGTCCCGCCGAGCTCGCACGCAGAAATGAATGCATACGTAAGTCGCGCCCGCATATGAAAACGGTGTTCAAACCACACATGTGAGGTATCGCCGCGATCATTGGAGCCAGAGAAATAATTCTAGCCCTAGACCTCCTCTGTAACTCAAAACTGGTAACCTGTAGAAGTTTTTGAACGTCACCTATGGAGATTTTTAAGGGCAAAAATTTGTAGCTATTCCACGAGCGGGTGCAATTTTGAAGCGTGACGTGTTGGGTATCAATTTACTCGGCTTAACATTATCTTTCACAGTATAAAAAAAAAAATTGGGCTAACTTTACTGTTGTCTTATTTTTTTTTAATTTAAAGTGTATTTTTTCCAAAAAAAAGTGTACTTGTAAGACCACTGCGCAAATACTGTGTGACAGAAAGTATTGCAACGACCGCCATTTTATTCTTGGGGGTGTCTGAAAAAAAATATATGTAATGTTTGGGGGTTATAAGTAATTTTCTAGCAAAAAAAAAAAAGATTTTAACTTGTAAACACCGAGCCTGAAAAATAGGCCCAGTCCTTAAGTGGTTAATATGAATGGTTCTTTGCACCCTGTAAAGTGCTAACCTAGTGACGTTTTATAAATACTGGAGTTAAATGTTAAATAGGATTTGTCATTCTAGATATTGTGGACAGTGAATAATTTCACTTCGTTGTTACCGCTTCGGATTAAATTACCCCATTAGACAGCAATTTTGAAGGGTTAGGGGTTTTTTTTCTGCCCAGGGCTACATGTAGTGCACCCCGTTCAGTCATTTATGGCTATAGAATGATCTCCCTGAACCGCCTGGTGGGAGCAGAATCGCAATGCAACTAATTATGTGCTTTTTTAGACCCAGAATGTGTGCTTAAGGGACTAGCATAGTGCGTCTTGATTGCTGTGAAGAATCTGACTACGCACTCACCCAGCTGTAAGTGGATAAAGAATCATTACGAGACAATGCCAAGCCATTTTAGGATTGTTCGGCATGTGATTGACAGCACGTATAACCATATTTGTAACTGTCACCAGATAACAATACAGCACAGGAACATCTGATGATTGTAATTGAGCTAACATTTGTATCTGTAATGACATCAGTGCCTTTTGTTGGCTGAATTATTCATTTTTAAGAGTTATCTGTGGCTTGGTTTACGTAGGTAAAATCACTGCTTTCTAGGTTAAATTGTTGGAGACAGACAGACAGGAAAATACTTCATTAAATATACTGTAACATGCATTGCTGGAAACTCACATGGTGATCTGGAGAGAAAATAGAAGTCCTCCAGTGCTCTGAATTTTAAAAAATATGTCTGCTGCCAGTCACTCAAGGCTTCCTGCAGAGTTTTCCATTACTGAAGTCACGAGACAGTTGCAGCTCTGCTCAATAAGGATGGTCAAAGCCGTTCTCTACCTAGAGCTCAGACAAGTGAGATGAAAAAGGGGAGAGTTTAAAAAAATAAAAATAAAAAAGGCAGAAGAAAATCGCTGAGAAATGTCAACTTGTGCAAATATGAGTGGGCTGACAACTAAGACTATGGGGGGGCTACCAACACACCACCACAGATTAAAAAGACACGCATGACTTTTTGTGATGTGTGCATTATGGTGCACTTTGGTGTGTCATGCGTTGTACTCTATTGTACAGTGCCTTGGGTTTCCAATCATAAAGAATAGCCCAGCAACACATGGCATACAGAGGAGGTTGGTTGCCATTCATTGTGGGAAGTTTGAATGGGTCCTCAAGGAAAACTGTACTTTTAAACATAGATTGTAAAATTGCTACATAAACCTTTTTTTCATATTTAAAGTGATACTAAACACACACTGTTTAATTTACATTATCCCTTCTATTTCTGTAAACAGATGATGTTACTGTAATTATTTTAATTAAAAAAAAAAAAAAATCTAAGTGCAGTAAAACCTTGGATTGCGAGCATACAGGTGATACTTGAAAAATTAGAATATCGTGCAAAAGTTCATTTATTTCACCAATGCAATTTAAAAGGTGAAACTAATATATGAGATAGACTCATTACATGCAAAGCAAGATAGTTCAAGCCGTGATTTGTCATAATTGTGATGATTATGGCTTACAGCTCAAATCCACAATCTCAGAAAATTTAGAATATTACATGCAATCAATAAAACAAGGATTGTACATAGAACAATATCGCACCTATGAAAAGTATAAGCATGCATATGTACTCAGTACTTGGTTTGGGCCCCTTTTGCAGCAATTACTGCCTCAATGCTGCGTGGAATGGAAGTTATAAGCCTGTGGCACTGCTGAGGTGTTATGGAAGACCAGGATGCTTCAATAGCGGCCTTCAGCTCTTCTGCATTTTTTGTGATTGTGGATTTGGGCCAAACCATAATCATCACAATTATGACAAATCACGGACTGAACTATCTTGCTTTGCATGTACTGAGTATCTCATATATTAGTTTCCCCTTTTAAGTTGCATTAGTGAAAAAAAAAGGCCTTTTGCACAATATTCTAATTTTTCAAGTATCGCCTGTAATTCATTTCGGAAACATGCTTGTAATCCAAAGCACTTGTATATCAAAGCGAATTTCCCCATAAGATATAATAGAAGCTCAGATGATTCATTCCACAACCATTTATTCATAAGTCCTTCAGTTTATAGTCCATAAAAAATCCACCCACAAATGGAAGCCTCTACAAGGGGATTAGAAGCAAAATCTAGCAGGAGCTCCAGGGTATAAAAGAGAAGAGAGGCGCCTCTAAGTGTAGCAATATGGTTACATTTAATGAAGGTACAACATTTAGCAACTCACATGGTTGATGATTAAAAGAGGCACATCTAAGTATGCAGGCATCCGGGTAAAGCTGTCCACATAGACCATCCCCCTCACCGCCATCAGTCTGCAATCGTGGCCGGGAAGACTTCCCTGCAGTATAGCGAACTGAAAGTGAGGCTTGAACCGCTCATGGAGCACAGCGTGGAAGAGATGACGTTGATGCCGGTGCGGGGGATGGTCTATGTGGACAGCTTTACCCCGGATGCCTGCATACTTAGATGTGCCTCTTTTAATCATCAACCCTGTGAGTTGCTAAATGTTGTACCTTCATTAAATGTAACCATATTGCTACACTTAGAGGCGCCTCTCTTCTCTCTTATACTCAGTAGTGATATGACGCTACTTGTATATCCAGACATTGCTTGTATATCAAGTCAAAATTTTTAAAAAATTTTGCTTGTCTTGCAAAATGCTCTCAAATCAAGGTTTTACTGTACCTTTTTCCTAATCGGTATACAGCTGTCACATGACCCAGATCTTTTCCAGACTGTCTTCAGGGAAACCTAATCAGGAGGAGCTTCTAGTCCTCTGCTGCTGGTCACGTTTCAAAAAAAAAAAAAAAAATCAAAACAGCCTTTGGGATGCATAGCAAAAAGAAATCATATAAATTATTAAACTATTTTAAATTGTCATACAAATATATATATATATATATATATATATATATATATATATATATATATATATATATATATATATATATATATATATTAATATTATGTTTGACATTAAATCATTATTTTTTGGTGTTAACATGGTGTGGGTGGATTTCTGCCAGTCACAGGCTGTGTCATACCCTTCCAGCCTGTGTCTTAGAATAACAGAGAGGTGAAGCCTCCATCAATCGTAGACGTAATATCCCACCCCCATTGTGTTTAGCTGGTTAGTGGGAATGGAGGAGGGAGGGAGTGGGCTGTCATTTACCACTCTGTATACACCCACATGTGAATTTATAATCACATGAGCTGTTTAGATGTGATAGGGAGGAGAATGTGCACTAACTGCCAACACGACTCTGCAAAATCCCCAACTGCAGCGGGGACATGGACAGGAGGGGGACACAACAGCATTATCAACCAGGTTTTTTGCAGAAAACAAAAAACAAATCCCATAGTGACTAATCTTATAGTGAGTATGAACAGCATGTAATACAGCACTTATTGATAGTTTTTATTGATGGGGGTTTAATGACACTTAAATGCTATTAAAGATTGCCTTTCCATTTTAATCTGCAGTTGCCGTAATTTTCTAAAAAAGTAAAAATAAATTCTATGCTGTATGGCAACAGTGGATGTGTTCTGTATGCTGTTGGTGTCTGTACTAAGATAAAAAGTAAAAATTTAGGCATATTCAGCCGTTTTGGTGAGATACTTTCTAAGGCCTTTCGCACACGGACATATGAGGACATTTGAGGCCATATGACATAATTTGCTAATGAATTTCTGCACCCGGGATACACAGGTGCCACATAAAGCCAACCATAGTAATCAATGGGAGTTTATACTGATGCTTGTGTAACCCCTGCATGTATTTGTGTGTACAACCCTGGACGCAGATAATCTGGGTCTAGGGGCATACAGCTTTATGCATGCATGGGTTTACCCAACTAGCTTCATAAATCACATAGAGATGTATACAGCCATTCATTGCTATGGTTGGCTGTACGCATCAACTGTGTATCCTGAGCATGGAAATATGCCCGCATTTCACATTGACAAAAAAAGGCCCATGTGCATGAGCCTAAAATGTCTCTACTAAATGGATGCAGATATTAAAGCTGAACTCCAGCTTTTGTTACACTTTCCATAGTTAGTTTGGGCCAAGCTGGCCCTCGGTAAAATGTGAGGCCGCTGGATGTGCTGTATAAACTGCATGTAGCTGAGGCTACATACAGCGCTGTATTCAAGGTGCGAGCCGAGACCTTCCTGTCCCATACCCAGAACACAATAGAGTCTGAGCAGAGCTCAGCCATCCATAGAAAGCAATGAATACAAGGCTTCCTTTAGCTGAGTCAGAGAGGCGGGCTGATTATGTCACAACCATTGATTCACCCAATTAATTGGGTTTGATTGACAGCAGCAGGAGCCAATGGCTGCACTGCTATCAATCTATCCAATCAGGACACGAGACACTGGCCGGAGCTGGTGTGTTTGTTCCCGTCGTGGGAATTATGGGACTCAGGTAAGTATAAGGGGGGCTCGGGGCGCTGCTGCAGCAAAGGATGTTTTTCACCTTGATGCATAGCATGCATTTAGTTGAAAAATGGCGAGGGCTTACAACCCCGTTTTCAAGATTTTGTTTGCTTTTAACATTCGATTTTAGAAAGAATGAACTTTACTGAACCAAAACCACATACACTGTTAAAAGTTTGTACATAGAGAATTTTCAACATTTTTTCATCCTGCTCCTTCAAATTTTCTTGTCACTGCGGCCAAACACAAACGTTAATTTATCCTCAATAATGATTAGGAAAATGAACGAATGTTCTTATAGTAAAAAATGTCTACTAGTGTATACCCAACTTTAGTTTGTTTTTGTTTTTTATAAAGCCTGCTGGTTAAAGTGAAAAAAAAAAAAAAAAAAACAGCAGCGTGTACCCAGTTTAAGGCTGGCGTCACACCTATGGACATCATGCTAGTGTGTTGAATCATACCTTTTAAATGGCCCACTAGTGGACTACATGGATGCACAGGCATTCTAGGGAAAATAATGCAGGTGCGTTTTTTTGATCTGTTGTCCATTGGCATCCCATTCAATAAAAGTGTATAAACTTAAAAACCTGTAAAAAATAGTAATTGACCCCAAACCATTATCGTTTCTCTTTCATATGTAGAGCATCATTTTAATCCACTTCCACTGATCTGTATTTTCAAGTCTGAAATCACACAATCCATTACTTGGCTTTGCGAGAAATTGCAGTGCTGTTAAATATGCGCACATCTCCATTGTAATCAATATCTGTACAATAGAGTGAAACCTCCACCTATTGATCTATAGAAAGAATGTGTCTCCGATCGATCATGTAATAATGTGACATGTTTATACCAGTTGCTGTTAAATATCACAGAGCTGCTTGGACAGCTTGCTAGTAATATGTGAGCTGAGGAGGCAGAGATTCGATTCCCTCTGTACGTTCTGACACGCAAGTCCCAGTCAGCTGAAGTATTGTTCAGGTCCAATTTTTTTTTTTTTCTTTTTTACATGCTTGTGTCCACCAGCCTGAACGACTGCCCAGCCATATCCAAAATTGACATCTTTAGTGCAATGTATCCATTAAGGCATACCCCTAAAATCAGCCCAACAAGAGAAATACTTTGTCCTTGATCATCACTGTGTGGCCTTGCCCTGAGCCATACCACCTTCATTCGTAAAGCATCCTCATTGGGTCCTTTCCATCCTGCCTATGTGCGCTGCAGCCCTATTCATTCCTATAGGGAGCTGTACTCCTAGTGGCCTCCAGTGGCACTGCAGAGTGTGCCTCTCCCTATATGAATGAAGAGAGCCATGGCATGTATGTGCAGAAAAAAAGGATGCAGTAGGGAAGCTTTCTGAAGCAAGGTTGTTCAGCTCCAGACTGTACAATAAAGATTACAGGATAAAGGATGTAGGTAAATATTGAACCAGGTAGGAGTATGCCTTAAAGGTAATCTCTAGCTTTTAGTGAAGTTTGAATACTTTGTTTGGACCACGCTGGTCCAAATGAACTATTTACATCACAAAGACAGGCAGCAGCTCTCAGCGAATTTAGCCTCAGCTATAAACAGTATACAGCGCTGTGTTTCGGCAGTGGGATGGGTAGGGAACTTACCCTCCCACCAACAAGAAATGTTCAAAACTATGGCGCTGTTGGGGCTCCAAAAAAAGAGGATAAGGCTGGCGTAAAGAATTGAGGAATTATAGGACAGTCGCTGTAGTTGATGGTTGTTGCTCCCCTGCACCAAGTCCTGAGTAATACTAATGCAGATATATAAGCAAATGTGAGAGAGTGCAACCACTTAAGTGTAAGCTGTTAAGATAAAACCACAGTAATTCACTGACTGGATAATGAATAAGATCAGCATGTCACCGCTGTGAATGAAGTCATGGAAAAGCTGTGATCAGCGTGGCCAAGCGACTGCTGCAGAGTTCGGCCTGAAAAAGGCTGGATGGTAGAAGAGGAACTGCTATGATGCTTGGGTCTGGAACCCAAGCTGTCAAGCCTGCCCAGCGGCTTCCAGGTTTCTTCAGCACCTTCCAGCCGCTTGCCACTTGTCTGACAATCTCTCCTTAATTTTTTGTTAATGAACTACTTACACTTAGATGGTGGTGCTTTCTCTCACTTGCTTACTTCCCATCCCACTCCTGGAACAAAACTGAGTCAGGCTAAGCGCTGCTCAGCCATTCATAGGGAACTTTGGATTTTCTGAATGAATACAAAGCTTCCTCTGATTGGCTGAGTCTGCAATTGTGACATTTTCCACCTCCCCTCTCGCCAGGACCCTCTACTGTTCTTGTAATGGGTAAGAAATAGGTACAGGTTGACGACTGACTCTAGATGGATGTTAGCCAAAACAAGCACATTAGAGAGGAAACTAAAGGTAACAAAGAAATTTAGAAAAAGGTATAGGAAATCAAATATAATTAAGTTAACAGGGGAGAGGAGGAAGTAATACCGCTGTGCCCTCAATGCCACCAGGCTGAGGAAAACCCTCATTTGCTTAAATCCAGGGTCTTCAAACTTTCTAAACAAAGGTCCAGTTTACTGACATTCAGGCTTTAGAGGGGGTTAGAGTAAACCATGCCCCATTGGTTTTAGTGGGAGCAATATGCTCCTTCGTTGGTGTCAGTGGAAGAAATGGTGCCACATCATTTGTGCCTGGGGAAGGAATTGTTCCATAAGGGCTGGATAAAGGCAGGCAAAAGGCCACATTCAGCCCCCAGGCCACAGTTTGGAGACCACTGGCTTAGATACCAGATCTTTGAATTCCTAAGAATAGCCTTCCATGCAAGCAACTCAAGTGAATGTAAATTGTTCCATCCAGTCATATTTTGCTGCAAGGGTAGAGGGGGCAAGTGATAAGATAGAAAAAGGAAGGGGAAGCATGGGGAAAAGGCAGAAGAGAGGGACAGAGGGGATGGAGGGAGCTCCGGGAGTAGGGTCATCCAGGAGAAGTTGGGTAAGTGAGTTTGCAGCGGGGCAGAGTCTTCACAGTCCTAGTGTTAGGAATGGGAAACATTTTACTATAGGTATTGCAGTTAACAAAGATACAATTCTTACTACAGTAAACTTAAAAATATTGCTGAGGATTGCTAAAATCTTACCTCCAGCTCTGAGCAGCCCTTTGGGTAAAACCGTAATAAAACATAAGCATGGGGAAGAGAATTCCAGGAAATTCTCTTGAAATGTTAGCAGTGAGATAACTGAATTTTTAAAAGTTAAAGTAGAACTATAGGCAATATATTTTTCTCATTTTGGAGCTGGGTAGGGTCATAACCCATCCATTTATTATTTGTCATGTGTGTCCCATTAGGGAGATTTCCCTTCACTTCCTGTCCCATAGCCAAAACAGGAAGGTAAAGAAAATCCCTGCAAATGAGGGGGATCCCTTGGGGACCCCCAGGTCACCAGAACCAGTGTCCCCATTGAAAGATTTCCCCTCTATTACTTTTCTGGGGAACAACCCGAATTTGGGGATTTTCTTTTACTTTCAATGATTATGGTAAACAGGTCAAATAGAGAGGATATCCCTAACGGGGAGCACTGACGGGTGTTCTGATCCACCTCCCACTCTATCCAAAAGTTAAAAAAAAAAAAGTTTTGCCTTTAGTTGTACTTTATGTTAAAAAAAAAAAAATGAATAAGAATAAAACTTTTGCAGACTGAGATTGAATGTTTATTTTTTTATATCATTAAATTACAGATTGGCTTATGTAGCAGTTATATCAACTTTTAACAAAACCTGAGTTTTGCTTTTCTAGATGTGACTGAATTCCTCTGATAGAGTAGTAGTTGGCTTTGTCATTGCTGAGATGGAAGAATGGATTAGAGGAAGGCACATTACATAACTCTCTCTCATCTCGTTTGATCGTGCACCTGATCGCGTCACCATGTTTAATTAGGGACATTGTCAAAGGCTCTGAGTGGGTGTGTAAGACACGACAAATGTTCCCAAGTGTTTATAAAGCTTTGTAGAGATTGTTTTACCTTGTACTGCGTAAGCCACAAATGCATTCTTCATCACCGCAAGCACACTGCCTCCTTGTTAGTTGTTTTCCTTGTTTGTTGGCTAATTAGAATTCATGTCTGGGTGGAATCATTGTTAAAGCAATAGCATGACCTAGTTTTGTATTTGAAAAGTATGTTCAATGCTTTAACATATTGTGTGTGTATCAATCTGTATATATAAATTATCGCTTTAAACAATTTGCTGCAGGGCTGTGCCAGCCATTTTTGCTGCCACTAGAACGTCCCTGCCCACGTGGCACATCATCTCCCCCTTACAGATGGCTAAGAATATCATTGTTGCCAATTTCTTATCTAGGAGGCAGAAATTGCTAATTGATTGCTCGGGGAACCCCCCCCATTGCCAGGAATGCAGCCCCTCCCCCCATTGCCAGGAATGCAGCCCCTCCCCCCATTGCCTGGAATGCAGCCCTCCCCCCATTGCCTGGAATGCAGCCCTCCCCCCATTGCCTGGAATGCAGCCCCCCCCCCATTGCCTGGAATGCAGCCCCCCCCATGGCCTGGAATGCAGCCCCCCCCCCCATTGCCTGGAATGCAGCCCCCCCCCATTGCCTGGAATGCAGCCCCCCCCCCCATTGCCAGGAATGCAGCCCCCCCCCCCATTGCCAGGAATGCAGCCCCCCCATTTCCAGGAATGCAGCCCCCCATGGCCATGAATGCAGCCCCCCCCCCCAAAATTGCCATGAATGCAGCCCCCCCCCCCCATTGCCAGGAATGCAGCACCCACCATTGCCATCAATGCAGCCTGATTGATGCCCATCCATCTGCAGCCTTGAAGGGGACAGGGAGGGGGTGGGACGAGCGCCAAAAGATTACCTATAGTAAAAAACCCCTGTTTTCTCGGCGGCCTCTTTAATGCAAACTTCCTATTATAGAGGCTGCCGTGTAAACAGGAAATACTCCTGTGTGTACGCCACTCATCCCGCATCCTCCCTGTCCCCTCCAAGGCAGCCAGCATATATATCTTTTGTGGCCCCAGCACTGGGAGATCATTGGGGGCCACAAAAGATATATATGTCCAAATAACCAGGCAGGCCGTACAAAACCGGAACACGGGCCGGACTTTGGACATGCCTGCTCTAGAGAGATAACTATGCAAAAATATGCATACCTAAACTTCAGCTTTATGTAGCCATTTACTCATGTTTATTAAAAAACCCAAAAGTTTGTTTCATTTGTAATTTGTTGCTTACACTTCATGTTCACATAAATAACTGCAGTAATACCACTGAAGGACTTAGACTGGCAAGTCTGTTTATCAGTAATACACCGTAAAACATGTCTTGGTGGAGAAGAATGAACGCTGAAACCCCATCCTCCATACGCAGCAACTTGTTTGTGTTCTGTTGCATTCAATGTCAATGGGTGAGAAGGGACTTACAAAAAGCTAGCGGTATAAGCAGTGCCTGCTGGGGTAATGAGAGTCATAAAATTAATGGACAGAGCCTGCTCCAAATGCAGAAACTTTGTATATCTTGTAGGTCAAGAAGGGAAGTGCAGTAAATCATCAGCGTGTGAATTTATCTATGTCACAGACAACACTCTACTTTATGAAAACATTTCGCCACTTGTGTAACTTTCGGGAAGGCGTGATCAATAGCCAATTGTCCATTACAAAGATTAACTCGGGAGTTAATTTTTGCGTACGGGTGTGACATTCCTGGAGACAGATGAGGCATTGCATGGATGGAGGTTATAGCACAGGTTATGGAGCTCGTATTGTTTCTGGACATAGATGCGATGAGGAGGAATGGTTGAGGGTTGCCTGTCAGAAGTGGTTACAACTGTGAAGGGAAGGGTAGGCTCTGGTGTCCACTGCACTACTCCCTCCAAATGATGAACCCTTTCATGTCAATGGTGGTTGTACAGCCTTTAATATGTATCAAGGCACAACAATTTTATTTTTTTTTTTTCAATAGTGATGAGGGATTAGAACCACTGCCATGTTTGTCTGTGTCCCCCTTAGCTTCACCTTCACCACTGTCACCAAGACTGAAAGAGAGGAGAAATCTTCCAGTGTGGATGCATTTTTTTCTGGTGACAGCTGTCTAAAGCTGACTATAGATGATGTGATTTTCTTTCCTGCAACAATTCAGTGTTGATGGGGGAATCCTTCCCGCGGAGCTATTGTGTACTTCCGGCGTGAAGGGGGAGAACTGGTAGAACATGTGATTACAAGTGATTATTACTAGCAGCTATAGCCACTGGCAATAATCATATGTAAGAAGCAGACATGCTAGTTGTACCCAAGTTGATGGATGGATCGACTTGGATACAATCAGCCTTCCCATAGATGGTTAGAATCTGGCCGATCCCTGCTGAACCAGCCAAGATTCGAGCCATCTATGCTTAAGAGGAGAAAATCTGACAGGAGTTCCAGCCATTCACTGCACCATACAAAATTAGAAAAGCTTTGGCTTTAACTTTGCCAAAAAGGGACTTGGACATGAGTTTGTCCTTCAGGCCAAACACACTTTTCTGCGGTAACACACGTAACATGTTGCATTGCAATGGCGTTCTTTTTGAATGGTAGGACAATGCATTAGGGCAATGCCCCTGTCTTGTAGTGTACCAAAACACATGGTAGAGCATTGCATTACAAAAAAGGGTCCTATGTGATTTTAGACACTTTAGAAAGTGTTGGAAGGCCCATTCATTTTGAATGGGCTTACCTAATGCAGTGGGCGTTGGTGCACAACATAATGCACATCAATGCATGTGCAAGACAACGTGAAGAAGTAAATGGGCCCTCAATATTATGTTTGCTTAAACTTTTGATTAACTATATACAGTTAGATCCATATATATTTGGACACAGGCGCAATTTTAGATTTTTTTCAGGCATTTACCAAAACATATTCAAACTATAGTTATATAATGGATATGGGCTAAAAGTGCACACACTCAGGTTTAATTTGAGGGTATGTACATCCAAATTGGAGGAAGGGTTTAGGAATTACAGCTCTTAAGAATAACCATCCCTACCTTTTTCAAGGGACCGAAAGTAATCGGACAATTTATTCAAAAGCTGTTAGCCAGGTGTGGGCTACTCCTTTGTTATTTCTTCATCAATTAAGCAGGTAAAATGTCTGGAGTTGATTCTAAGTGGGGTATTTGCATTTGGAATCTTTTGCTGAGAACCTACAGTACATCAAGCGTTCAAAGGAGCTGTCCATGCAAGTGAAACAGGCCATTGTAAGGCTTCAAAACTAAACAAATCCATCAGAGAGATAGCAGCAACATTAGGAGTAGCAAAATCAACAGTTCTGAGTACATTTTGAGGAAAGAACGACACACGGGTGAGCTCAGCAACATAAAAAGGCCTGGGCGCTAACAGAAGACAACAGTGGTGGATGATTGCAGGATCCTCTCTATGGTAAAGAAAAACCCATTCACAAGATCCAGACAAGTGAAGGACACTCTCCAGGAGGTGGGCGTATAATTGTCAAAGTCTACAATCAAGAGAAGAATTCACAAGAGCAAATACAGAGGGTTCACCACAAGGTGCAAACCATTCATAAGCCAAAGAATAGAAAAGCCAGACCAGTTCTGAAAAAGCATTCTTTGGATGGATGAAACTAAGATTAATCTGTACCAGAATGACAGGAAGAAAAAAGTGTGGCGAATGCTTGGAACAGCTCATGATCCAAAGCATACAACGTCCTCTTTAAAACATGGTGGAGGCAGTGTGATGGCATAGGTATGCATGGCTTCCAGTGGCACTGGGTCATTGGTGTTTATTGATGATGTGACAGAGCAGCCAGATGAATTCTGCAGTGTTTAGAGATATACTGTCAGCCCAGATTCAGCCAAATGCAGCAAAGTTGATTGGATGGCTTCACAGTACAGATGGACAATGATCCAAAACACACTGCAAAAAGCAACCCAGGAGCAAGTAAAAGAAGTGGAATATTCTGCAATGCTGAGGCAAAGTTGGTCACCTGATCTCAACCCAATTGCACATGCATTTCACTTGCTGAAGGCAAAACTAAAAGGCAGAAAGACCCACAAACCAAGAACAACTGAAGACAGCTGCAGTTAGAGGCTTGAAAAGCATCAGAAAGGAGGGAACCCAGTCTTTGGTAATGTCCATGGGTTCCAGACATCAGACAGTCATTGCCAGTAAAGGATTATCAACAAAATATAAAAAAATGAACATTTATTTATTAGTATATTCATTTGTCCAATTATATTTGAGCCCCTGAAAATGGGGGGACTGTGTATAAAAATTGTTGCAGTTCCTCAAATTTATACTTGATAGTTCAGCCCCTTGAATTAAAGCTGAAAATCTGCACTTCAAATTCATATGGATTGTTCCGCTTTAATTTTATTCTGGTGGCATACAGAGCCAAACATATGAAAATTGTGCCTGTGTCCAAATATACATGGACCTAACTGTATATGTAGAAAAAAAAAAGCAATAAAAATTTACAAAGGAACATAACGAAGGCCAACAAATTTTATACACGGAATGACTTTGAAGAGCTACGATACATAAGATAACGTATTACCTTATTGCATGTCACAGGCCACATTCCAATAAAGTCTTGCAAGTGATAGACATCTTTGTTTCACTACTACTTACTTAACTGCAAAAAGTAGTTGTGGAAAGTGTTAGGACTCCTAAAATGCAAACTTCTTCTGCTCCAATGTTATCAGTGGGACAGGAGGGAGGAGAGTACATCTCACGTATAGACCCATAGAGAAGAGGTTAGCATTGCAGAGAGTGTTGGTAGTGTACCTGAGTTAGGGTTAGCGTTTACAAGAATGGTTAATGTAAGGGTTAGTGTTAAGGTTGCGGGGGGGTTAGAGTCTGGGGTTACAGGAAAGGTAAGTGTTAGGGCTGCAGGGAGAGGGTCAATATTAAAGGCTACTTAGAGGGTTAATGTGAATTAATTGTTAGGGTAGGGTTAGTGTTGGGGGGGTACATTGTTTACTGTGTTAATGTTAGAGGTACAAGGAGAGTTAGTGTTGGAGGTTACTTGTGAGTTAGGGTTATAGGGAAGTTTAACGTGAGTTTGTGTAACGCTTACTGGGGAAAGTTGGTGTTGGGCTTGTAGTACATGTTTTTTGTGAGTTAGGGTTACATGGAGTGTGCGTTAATATTAGGACTACAGAGAGGGTAAAAAGGAAGGAGGAAAGGAGGGGCCTAGGAAAGGAGACATCAAACACTGCACCAATAAATAGCAATGTTAGCCTCCTGGAACTTAAAGCTTATGTATCGCCTCATAACCTTTGCCTCCGTTTTTCTTCGGTATCTTCCGTTTCCAGCATCACTGGTTGTTTTTAATCTTGGGTGAACAGAGAACTTTTCTCATTTAATGATGAACTTTAAATGAAACATATAGGAAACAGTTTAGTGAGGAGCCTTAAACTAGCTCAAAGTCATTGATTCATCGACTTAAGAGCACAGCTTCAGAGTCAAACACATCTGTCAAAGCAGAGGAGCCGTTAATTATGCAAAATAGTGATTAAAATGGCTTTTATTTCTCCAGCTCATGGAAAACGAAACAGGGGGAAAAAAAAGTCAGCTCAACTGCTGATGATGCTAGTGATTTAAAGGGACATGATTTTCAAAAAATGTAATAGTTTTTTTTTATCAGAGACCTATTTAAAAAAATGACACCTCTAAATAAACATTTGCTAGAGTAATCTGCCTTTGCTGGCCTTTAGTTGTTCATAAGGTGAATCTAAGGCAAGTAGAGCTTGGGGGGGGATTTTAATTCCATTTGAAACTTAAAGTGGAACTTTAGACAGAAAATTAAGTCCTAGATCACTTCAGGCTGGCCTTTTTTTTTTTTACAGGTATAGCTATGTTAAAGATAAATGCCTATACTGTCTAAAATCCAGTATTACACTGTCTCACGCTGCTCTGCACATGCTCAGTTGCTCTCCATTTTTAGGCATTTTATGGCACTGCTGAATTTGTAGAGGCCGATCTGCTGACAGACTTAAAGTGGAAATAAACCCTTCTATCCCTTTACAGCCAAGGAAGCTGCTTATGGTTTGATCTGCAACTGCAATGGCTCTGCATATGTGATCAGTTATGACACCAGCCATATGACGGTTTGGCTGAGGAAACAAGCAAATGTGACAGTTAGCAATCCTGGCATCGATTGGTTTAGTTCCACTTTACGATTTACTGCTGCTGAAGGGCGCTGGGCTTCAGCAAAATGGCAGCGTCCAGCAAGAAGAAACAGGAGCAATGCTATAGGCAATTTACAGCACAAAGAGTTTGGTTGCAGTGTTATTAATCTGGAATGTATGTTCCTTGCTAAAAAATTTTTTTTTTATCAAGTTGTTATAGCTAAAGTACCGCTTTAATTTACAGAATCTTCTTAATATCAACGTCTTCGAATTCCCTATTTAGTAGTCCAGTAAAAAGGGACCGCACTAGGGGCCAGTCAAAAAGATGGCCTCATCAATCCCAGGCATGGGACAGGTAGCTGACCAAGCAATAGAGAAGAATAAAAAGAGAAAATAGCATGGTTTTATTACCTAGGCCCCTTTCACACAGGCTTTCTGATTAGATCTGCCTGTCAGTTCTTCAGACGGACCTGATTGGATGCTCCATTCACTCCAATGGCGCAGCGGATGTCAGCGGCGACATGTCCGCTGATACCCGCTGCTATCCGATCCTGTCTGTGAAATTCAGATTGATGGTGACCCTATTTTCCATCCATTGAGTCTTTTTGTTCATCTTCAATAACTGACCTTAGAATAACTTTTTTGTCTGAGCACAAATGCCCACATATAGACACCAAAATCTTGTGGAAGCCTTTGCAGAAGAGCGAGGCTGGATTCACACTATGTGTGGCTGCGGGGCACAGCAAGGGGTCCGGTGCGTCCCCGTTGACTGTTTCAGGTCCACATTTTTGGCTGAATTTGGAACTGAAACGGAGCCAAAGGTGTACAGGACTCTTCTGCTGTGTGCTCTGCAGCCGCCCCGGAGATGTGTGAACCGGCTAAATTGGATGCGTGTAATGCGAATTGGATGCGGAGAAACCCACATCCAATTCGCAGTCGTGTGAACCCGACCTAAAGCTGCATAGACGAGAAGAAAAACTCTATCCTAATGCCCATGATTTTGAAATGGGATATCTAAAAAGCTCATATAGGTGTGATGGTCCGGTGTCCACTTCCTTTTGACCACACAGGGAATATCAAATGATTAGCGGTTTGCTTGTAGTGTAGTTTTATAAACCTATGTAATTACCTTTTCTGGAAGAAAATACCATCCTCCTCTTGCCTATTAGGAACATTGGCAACAAGTGCCATATTTACTAGCCAGGTGCAACATTTGCCAGGAACCAACATACCCACCCTAATTATCTAATGCAACTAAACCCTCAACTCCTATATACATTTCTGCCTTGTACAGTGTCTCCTTATCACCTCCAAAAGATGACATTTAGCCTTTTGGTGGAGGTAATAAATAGGATTTTTGGATATGCCTTTGTAGGTCTTATGGGCCCTTTAGTCACCAGAACCTGGTTGCAAGCCCAACCACTGATACCCTATGAGTATATACTGCATTGCTCTGATATGACTGTACATCTTTCACACCCAGGAGCTGTACGGAAATCATTCCTATGAAAGTTAAAGATGCTCATTTAGCACAGAAGTGTGAGGTGATGATCATTTGATGGTGGCAGCCTCTTTTGAAATGTTAAACATCTTTTGATATTCTTTTGATTCTCTGGCTGGTGAGGAGCAGATCTCCCGGTGACATGAAGATGACACTACACGTTAATTAAATGCTCATAATTGCCCATGAAACTACTTCTTCCTTTTTGGACCACATGGCGTTGTGTGTTGAAGTTTTTCAAACATTTATGTTCATTTTCCTTCTAACGGTATTTTGAAGTTGCCCATTAATATGTTGGACTTTTCATCAGCAGTTGCTTGTGCGGAAAAAAGCGGCGCAAGGTACATTCCTTTTAAAGAGGTGCTCAGTCAGAAATTAACAAGAAGCAATCATAATGGACACTTTCTAACTATATAAAAAAAAAAGACTTTTTTTTTTATTTTTTGTGTGTGCGCAGGCAGTCCGCCCTGGAAGGTTTCATGATTTTATATAATGGAACATTGAAGCCAAAACTACAAAAGAATGTGAAAAAACAAAGATTTCTCCCATGGGACTTTTGTTGCAGCAAAAACACAAATCATATAATGTAAGAACAATTGCACTTTATTTTGCAAAATCTCAGTTAAGAATCCTATGTAAATAGGATTGTACATAAATACTCTAGTATTCTAAAAGCATATTTGTACACCCCTGAAAATCGGGCAGAAAAATAACATATATTGTATCTAAAGTGATACTAAAGTCTCAGGTTTTTTTTGTTTTAAAATAAAAAACATGTCATACTTACCTGCTCTGTACAGTGGTTTTGCGCAGAGCATCCCCGATCCTCCTCTTCTTGGGTCTCTCACCAACTCTTCTAGCCCCTCCTACCTGCCCGAGTGCCCCCACAGCAAGCAGCTTGCTATGGGGGCACCCGAGCCCAGCTGCTGCTGTGTGTCCCCATTTAGACACGGAGCCAATGCTCAGCCACACCCCCTCTCTCTCCTTGTTGGCTCACTGACTTTGACAGCAGCAGGAGCTAATGGCACCCTGTTGCTGTCTCAGCCAATGAGGAGTCCCAGACAGGCGAGTCTCTGGTGCAAGATCACTGGATCGATAGGGGGCTTAGGTAAGTATTAGGGGGGTTGCTGCACACAGAAGGTTGTTTTTTTTATCTTAATGCATATAATGCATTAAGATAAAAAACACCTGAATTTAGAACCACTTTAAAGTGGTTGTAGACCTCAGACATGAAATATGAACAAAGCATTTCCCTCTATAGCGTGTACTTACTTGTCTTGATTAAAGCGGTTGTAAACCTCTGATGAATAAAAAAAAACCCTAAGACAAGGACATAATGTGCTGGTATGCATCGCATACTAGTACATTATGAAATACTTACTTTAGAACGTGGGGAGGGACCTCCAGCTGATTGACAGCCTCAGCTCTTGTGTTGATGTGTGAAGGGGGTATGTCCCTTCCCTCCAAACAGACATTTCAGACAAGCTTTCTAAATTCTGGTCTTTGAGCGGATGGCAAAAAGAGACTGCAGATAAACGGGAAAAAAACCCCCAATAATAAGCCAATATCATCTATGTACCTCATTTATATGAAAAATGAGGTACATAGTGAAGTAATGAACAGTATATCAAAAATACTGTATAGTGTCCCAATAAGTCAATCAGAGCATAAAAGTAAACAGAATGGAGTGAGGCCTCACCCGCGATGATCGACCTAGGTGTCTAGTGGATATGACACAAAGGGGTTTTGGACATAGTGTGGTCTGCCAGTGGTTCTTTTCAGTGCCCTGGCAAATAAAAGTAGGCCTTTGAAACATGGCTGAAGGTTGATTTCAGCTATTAAGGTTGGCAGGATAATCCGCAGAGAATGTGTAGTCAAACCAGTAGAACCAGGTTTGCAAAATTGTACCTCTTTATGGTTGGACAAGGTTATAATATCCTTCATTGTGCAAATTTCCTGTATTTTACGTAACCGGACCCCCATTGGGTGCGGGCTTGCCAAAAGAGTGGACAGTAAACAGAACATTGAAATGCAATTATTTTTAGTAAATATAAACTGCTAAATATCTTTTCTCATCAGCAGTTAGAGCAGCCTTGTGACTTCTATCAGTGTCCAGCCAAGCACTGATTAAGACTTGTAGGAGGAGTTTTCTGACCTTATGAGGTTACAGGACCCTGACCCTCTGTCTGGACAGTGCTGATTGGCCCTGTGCTGATCACATGCACCCTCCCAAAAAAGAAAAAAAAGCCTCTCTATCAATAAACACTAAAACTGAGCATGTGCGGCCTGACTACGTAGCCTCTGTTATCAGGAGATTTATAAGGGGACAGTGGAAGGAGGGAAGGATCAGAGAAGATGGGATCAAACAGCCTTTTTATAAATGCAGAGGATTAACCCCTTAGGTTCTACAGTAATTGTAACAAGCATGCTTTTCTGCATATACAGACTGATTTTACTGTTGTGGGTTTAGTACCACATTAATTAGTATTAAAAAAATCACTTTAATTCAATGTTCTATTAATAAAACATGAACATTTCCAAGGGTGTGAATACTTTTTATAGGCGCAGTATCTGCTTCATCCTGAAGTCTCCTACTTCTCAGTTATTTCTCTGGGGATGGTAAACTCTGCATCCTGTAACATGCTGACCTGGTTTTGAACCCAAAGTCTGCCTAAGTACCTCCCCAGAGAGCCCCAGTACAATGCTGTCCATACAGATAACCGAGTTCAATATAGCAGTCATTATGATGAAAGCATCCTATTTTCCAGAAGTGTACTGGAATAAATAATCATTTCATTCTAAGAAGTATGTTTTCATATTTAGCATTTTCAAGCTAAAAATCATTTGAAACAATTAAATTTGTTTCAGTGTTCATTATCATTACATGAATTGTATGGCTATGATAATAAATATAACAATTGTTTAAAGTGATTGTAAACCCTCACCTTGTAACACAACCCATTCAGTTTAAAATAGAAAGGCAAAACATTTGTGTATAGATATAAAACTACATTATAAACACATTTTCCCCCTTTTTGAAAGTGATCACATTCCCTCTGTTCTCAGCTGCAAGGTAATTGGGGAAGGAGAAACAGCAGCACACTGAACTTCCCAGTGAATGGCTGTGTGGGAGGGGGGAGCAGAGGGGCTGGCAGGAACACCAGACATTTAACACAAAGGAAGCAATACAAGGAGTACAGGATACTTTCTCATACTAGTACATGGTACAGCAGGCACATGTCAGAAATATGAAATGTTGGGTTTACACACTCTTTAACATAGTGGACTTTGAGTGGAGATATCTGGATCAGGCATGAGCCAGGTATCTTTTTATTTTTTTTCAGCTGGTAATTACCTGCAATGTAAAAGCCACCCTAGCGGCTTATTAGCCACTAAATTGCTTTTACAGGCAGCTCCCCTCTTGACACGCTCTTGTGCTTATCTAGGCTCTCCCGTGCGATAGGGAAGCCGGAGATCTGATCTGGTGTTGGCTCTGGATTACAACAGAGCTGGCCGAGCACCGGATGGTCCCTGGCCATCCCTATGACCCTGGGAGACCAGAAGCGACGTTATGATGTCACTTCCGGCTTCGGCAGATGTAAACACTGCCATTTTTTCCCACTAGAAAGCAAAGATAAATGTTTTTTGTTTGTTTTTTTTTTAACTCACGCTTTCCAGGGTAGAGGAGATATCTGGGACCTTGGACCCCAGATCTCTATGTAAAGAGGACCTGTCATACCTTATTTCTATCAAAAGGGATGTTTACATTTCTTGTGATAGGAAGAAAAGTGATGAAAAAAAAATTGAAGGGACAGTGTAAAAATAGAATATGTTTTTTTTAAGCCCCCCTGTCCCCTCGTGCTCGCACACAGAGACAAACACATACGAACAGTAGGTTGCTCCCACATATGTAAATGGTGTTTGCACCACACATGTGAGGTATCGCCGCGAATGGAGACCCATTTTGTCATGATTGTTAGGCATCAGAAAAAGGTAAGGAAAAATATTACCATAACCTATAGCTAGTGAGAGCCTCAAAGGTTCCTTCCCCGACGATCTCTGCAGAACCAGCCGCTTCCCCGACGATCTCTGCAGAACCAGCCGCTTCCCCGACGATCTCTGCAGAACCAGCCGCTTCCCCGACGATCTCTGCAGAACCAGCCGCTTCCCCGACGATCTCTGCAGAACCAGCCGCTTCCCCGACGATCTCTGCAGAACCAGCCGCTTCCCCGACGATCTCTGCAGAACCAGCCGCTTCCCCGACGATCTCTGCAGAACCAGCCGCTTCCCCGACGATCTCTGCAGAACCAGCCGCTTCCCCGACGATCTCTGCAGAACCAGCCGCTTCCCCGACGATCTCTGCAGAACCAGCCGCTTCCCCGACGATCTCTGCAGAACCAGCCGCTTCCCCGACGATCTCTGCAGAACCAGCCGCTTCCCCGACGATCTCTGCAGAACCAGCCGCTTCCCCGACGATCTCTGCAGAACCAGCCGCTTCCCCGACGATCTCTGCAGAACCAGCCGCTTCCCCGACGATCTCTGCAGAACCAGCCGCTTCCCCGACGATCTCTGCAGAACCAGCCGCTTCCCCGACGATCTCTGCAGAACCAGCCGCTTCCCCGACGATCTCTGCAGAACCAGCCGCTTCCCCGACGATCTCTGCAGAACCAGCCGCTTCCCCGACGATCTCTGCAGAACCAGCCGCTTCCCCGACGATCTCTGCAGAACCAGCCGCTTCCCCGACGATCTCTGCAGAACCAGCCGCTTCCCCGACGATCTGTGCAGAACCAGCCGCTTCCCCGACGATCTCTGCATGGTAAAAACATCCTGAAGACATTTTTACATCATTGAATTGCCTTCCCAATATTAGATGCAGTGAGTGTATTTTTTTCTTGACTTTCATTTAGAACAGCCTACATTTAGATGGGTGTGTGCCCTCTGTTCCCCACTCTCCACTTTACAAGCTACCATCTGGGTTTTAAAAGGCGTTTGGTGCTCAAAAAGTGTTTGAATAATATCCTTTGTGGCTGTTGGGGAATATAATTAAATTGTCCCTGGAAAAAGTGCCTGGAGTTCAGCTTTAAGAACTTGAATTGACATGCAGTGAGAATGTCTTCCCCAGGTGAGCTGCCTGACTTGAGTCACGGTCAAGTGCGTGTGAAGTAGAGAGATGAACTTCCAAAGCGCTTACGTGTAAGATTGGCCATTTGACATTGCTCAAACACAACGCCGTGGCTGCGTCCTCATTAATTACTGTTTGTTCATCCACTATAGGGAAATATATCTAAATAAACATGTTATATCTCGCTTCCTTGATCCTCAGGATTGATGAGCTGCAGCATAGACTCAGGCGAGAGCTTATAGCTCTGCTATGTGGAAATCGGACACGGCTATCTGCGCGGCTGACCGCTGTAATTGATATTTGACTTCAAGGCGTTCATGCAAAAATACAGCACAATATTGAGTAGATGCTATGACCGTTAAGTCAGCAGACCTCGTTTAGAATTGTTTTACCATATAAAATGGGTCGGTGACAAGCTACATTCCTACAAACCCAGGAGCCCTGGAATATCCCCTGCAAATACAGACTTCTGAAAGGCTTAATCACCCCCCACTCCCACACAATGGCTCTCTGTGCCTACTTTCCACAGGCTTAGTGTGTCCTCATCAGGGGCCACAATGACACCATTGAGTGGTGGTAATGTGTATTTTTACGCAACTCCCATTGGTGCATTGCAGAGCCATTCATTTTTGTGTGGTGCCCCAACAAACATCCACAATGCACCTACACCGGGGGAAAAAAAACGCAAGTACATTTCTGTTCCTAACGCAATGAAACAGACCCCTACGGATAGGCTTTTCTTGTACTACATGGTGCCAAATGTACAAAGTCACTGTATCTGTCCTTGCAGTCTTTTAATATGAGTTTTTTTTTTTTTTACTGTATAGAAGGCCTTTTTCCAAAAAATCAGCCAGCATCCTCCTGGCTTTGAGTATATCCTGCTGTTGGTTGATGGATTACTTATTCAGCTCATTGCAGAGCAGGTTTTCTGTCTTCAGGTAGTGCCCTCTAGTGGTGGAGAGGCTTGGCTTATAGATAGCAAACAGAAAGCCATGCTGCTGGTAACAGGATTTAGGCTTGTGCAATTCGTTTTATAACGAATCGAAATTCGGGCAAATTTTGCATCTTTCGGATATTCGGATGCATTCGAATTTCAACGAACACAAAAGAAATTATAGTGAATATAACGAATGAATTCGACACGATTCGGTAATTCATTAAAGGTCTAATGAAACAAAAGGTCAACTCAAAGTAAATCTTACAGTCCAATCAGCTGATTAATTTTGTGCTGGAGGTTGGATTACTGGCAAAGTGCATTCCTGAGAACTGAGTGAGAAGGGTGTTGTGTTGTATTTGAGCAGAGGAGAAGAGATATTGTCATTGTGTGTGTTAAAAGATTCAATAAACAAACAACTTTCCAAACTACGAATCATTATCACGAATATATATACATACATAAATATCGAATTTCAACTAATACAAACAAAATTATAGCGCATATAACGAATGAATTCGACATGATTCGAGATTCAGTATAACGAATATCAACACTCTACGAATAACAACAAATTATCTGAAAACGTATTATCGCAACATAACGAATATAACAGAACGAAATTATGTATTTTACGAATGACACGAACCGAAACTAAACAAATTTTTTCCATTGTGCACATGTCTAACAGGATTTATATTTAGTAAAGGTAACTCATCATATGGGCTTTTAGGTCCTATTCACTTATTTAATGAATTTTATTACAGAAAAAAAAGTTTTCAAGTAGAAATCCTATTCTTTTCTATGTGGATGCTTCAGATCAATGCCTTGGGGTTTAGTGCGTTTTCCTAAAGAACCATTTACACCTATGCATGTGCATTATGCTTCCTGCAACATGCCTTTAGGGCCACTTCATACCACATGTAGTCCACTCCCCTTTTTTCTGCATCAGAAACACATAGTAGGTTACATTGATTGTAGTGGCAAAGTACACCCCATTGCAAGTGTGTTCCAGTGCAGTCAACAAAAGTAGAACATGCTGCATTGGAACGTGACGAAATGCATCGAACGCAGTACAGCAAAAAACAAAACAAAAAACTGCAGGAGATTTTCGGGGGGGGGGGAGCAAGAGGTGGACAAAAACACATGGAACGCCTTGAAAACTCATTAAAATTGCACCGTAATGCATCAAAATTGCGCATGCAGAAACACATCCGCACTATTTTTGTGTGGTGTGAACGAGGCCTAAGCCCCCCATTCCACACCGGTGCGACTTGTCAAATCGCACCCTATTGTCGGTAGTGGAACTGGTCAATTCGGTGCAACACCAGCTTTGCAGTGCTGTGCCGATTTGAAACAGTACTTTTGGACGATTTCAGGTGCGATGTGCATTGATATCTGTGCATGAAGTCGCACAGATGTCAGCCAAGTCATATCTGAAGTTGCACTGACATAAGGCTTTGAAATCGTGCAACTTCACTTGAAGTCGCAAAGCCACATTCAGTGTGAACCTAGACTTAATGTTTGATAAAAATGCTGTTGCACTTTAAAGGATAACTCTACTCTACTTTGTTACCCACTTCTCCAGCACCCCTCCCACAACACAAAAGTATCATTATCCTTTAAGAGCAGTGTCATAAACCATAACAAATACTGATGATTATGGAGAAAATTGTACAAGAAAACGGGGCAGAGGCCCCAATAACTGCTTAAAAAAACCTGTAAGGACCCTTTTTGTCATTATATCCATGGTTTTACAAGCTATATAGTAGGAGCTCATGACCATATTACTGTATAACCACTTGCCCACTGCCTAACAGGCAATTTTAACGTTAAGTAAAGTTATGGCAGCAGCTAGCTGCCCCCCCCCCCCCCCACTTCCTGGTCAATTCCGAGCTTATCGGAGCCGTCGGTAAGCCCCTACTATGCCCTTGGAGGACCGGAGCGATGTCTGATGTCACTTCCTGCTCTCCGGCAGGTAGACAGGATTTTCTTTTTTTCTTATAGTCAAAATGACTTTTTTTTTTTTTTTTTTTTTTTTTTTTTTTTGCTTTTAAAGGTAAATGAGAGAAAGGACCCCAAATCTCTCAATAAAGAGGACCTGTCATGCTTATTTCTATTTTTCTATTACAAGGGATGTTTATAGGAATACAAGTGATACAAAAAAAACAAAAAGGGACAGTGTAAAAAAAAAAGTAAAATAATTTTTTTTTTTTTTTAAATGCCCCGTCCCTTCGAGCTTGCACACAGAAGCGAGCGCATACGTAACTCGCGCCCGCCTATGTAAACAGTGTTTAGTCCACACATGTGAGGTATCACCGCAATTGTTAGAGCGAGGGCAATAATTCTAGCACAAAACCTCCTGTAAAACCTGTAAAAAAAATTTAAAGCGTCGCCTATGGGGATTTTTAAGTATTGTAGTTTGTCAGCATTCCATTCCAATTTTAAAGTATGACATGTTGGGTATTTATTTACTTTTCATAACATCAAAGTAATTTTGGAGTATACATAGTGTGTACATTATAAACGCACATTAAAGTACAAAGGTCATAACAACAGAACTTCAAAAACAGATGTACTGATGGGTGGAGCATGCATACCAGAAGATAATTATAATCTCGTCTCTGAAAGAGAGAGATCTAGGTTTGTTTTTTTTTTTAATTCAATAAAGTGTATTTTTTCCCCTAAAAAATTACGTTTTAAAGACCGCTGCTCAATTACAATCTGACATAAAATATTGCAATGACTGACATTTTATTCTCTAGGGTCTCTGCTAAAAATATATATATATATATATATATATATATATATATATATATATATATATATATATATATATATATATATATATATAATGTTTGGGGGTGCTAAGTAATTTTCTAGCAAAAAATACAGATTTTTACTTGTGAACAAAAAAAAAAAAAAAAAAAAAAAAAAGGCCCGGTCTTAAAGTGGATAATGAAGTACAAAAAGTTTTCATATCTGAATATAGGGCCCGACCTAGGAAATGACTCTTTTCTTGCGGTGTGCTAGTGACAGGTAGACTTTTCTTGGCAGAAGACGTTAAGGCAGGGTGCACATACCTGGTATTTAGAGCGTATAAGAGAACTCTGTGTTATGTCGGGGTGAAAAAGTCAACATTCTGTTAAGATTAGCCCAGAGTCCGGAAAATGACTTTCCCCTCCTTGTTGGTAGTTGGCTTTTTTTTTTTTTTTTTTATTGTGAACGAACAATAAATGTAACTGGAACGGAACAAACTGGCACCCAAGAGGGACCAAACTTATTGGGTGAAATTTTATTTTCTTTCTGTGCCGTTTGTCCTTCGAGGGAACTGGGGGGGATAATTAGGTTTCAAGTGGCCGATTGTCTATCACATGACGTGATGGCTTTTTTATTTTACTCTTTCATCACTGTGACCAGAAGAGATTTTTGTGGTGTGATTTCTGGGCTGTGCGAAGTACATATGTATTTAGAAAAGCATTCATTGTGCTTAGCAGGGCTGAGCCCTTGCTTGTGTAGCATCTAGGCTGTGATTGATGATGTAGGCCCATTGAGTTACATTGCAACTCCAGACCTCCACTGGGAGCCTACTGCAGATCTGGATGGAAGATGCCACATGGCTCTAGAAGTGAGAAGTAAGATCAGATCCTGGTAATTAACCACTTAAGGACCAAGTCTCTTTCTGAGATTTGGTGTTTACAAGTTAAAAAATCTTTTTTTTTTTTTTTGCTAGAAAACTACTTAGAACCCCCAAACATTATATATTTTTTTTTCTAACACCCTAGAGAATAAAATGGCAGTTGTTGCAATACTTTGTCACACCGTATTTGCGCAGCAGTCTTACAAGCGCACTTTTTTGGAAAAAAATTTGAATTAAAAAATAAGACAACAGTAAAGTCAGCCCATTTTTTTTTTTTTTATATTGTGAAAGATAATGTTACACTGAGTAAATTGATACCTAACATGTCACGCTTCAAAATTGCACCTGCTTGTGGAATGGCGACAAACTTTTACACTTAAAAATCTCCATAGGCGATATTTAAAAAAAATTCTACAGGTTGCATGTTTTAGTTAGAGGAGGTCTAGGGCTAGAATTATTGCTCTCACTCCAACGATCGCGGTGTGGTTTGAACACCGTTTTCATATGCGGCCACTACTCACGTATGCGTTCGCTTCTGCACGCGAGCTTGGCAGGATGGGGCGCGTAAAATTTTTTTATTTATTTATTTTACTTTTTATTTTTACAATGTTCTTTAGTAAAAAAGCATTTTTTGTCACTATTACAAGGAATGTAAACATCCCTTGTAATAGAAAAAAAGCATGACAGGACCTCCTAAATATGAGATCTGGGGTCAAAAAGACCTCAGATCTCATATTTACACTAAAATGCCATTTAAAAAAAAAAAAATTAAAAAATGTTCCTTTAAAAGCTATGGGTGGAAGTGATGTTTTGATGTCGCTTCCGCCCTGCAATGGTATAGAGACGGGTGGGGGCCATCTTCCCCTCACTCAGCTCCATACCACAGAGGGGAAAGGACCCGTTCGCCGCTGCTGGTGGCTCCGGTAAGCGCAGGGCACCACAGCGCTGCGGGAGGGGGCCCATCTCCCGATACCGATCAAAGTGATCTGCTGGCGAATCCGCCCACAGACAACCGAACCGCTCACTGAAGAAGAGGATACAACAATATTCCTCTTCAAAGTGCCAACGTCGTGAGACAATCCGGAAATGGTTAAGAATCCTCTGACTTCTTTCTCTTAAAGTGTTACTAAACCCAGCACCTTGCATTCACTATATCTAGTCTTCCACAGTACACAGAACATGGAAATGCAATTATTTTAGTAAATGTAAAATGTTAAATACCTTTTCTTATCAGCAGTTAGAGCAGTCTTGTGACTTTCTATCAGTGTCTGGATAAGGCTTGTAAGAGAAGTTTTCATTCTCCTGTGACTATCCTATGAGGCTGCAGGACCCCTGACCCTCTGTCTGGACAGTGCTGATTGGCCCTGTGCTGATCACATGCACCTTTCCAAGAAAAAAAAACTCTCTAGCAATACACACCAAACTGAGCATGTGCAGAGTGCCCCCCAAGGCTCTGTTCTATCAGGAGATCTAGGGGGATCAGAGAAAACAGGATCAAACAGCCATTTTACACAATGCAGAGGATTAACCCCTTAGGTTCTACAGTGAGTATAACAAGCATGCTTTACTGCATATACAGACTGATTTTACTGTTGTGGGTTTGGTAACATTTTAAAACTCCAAATCAAGGTCTAAACAGTATTGTGGCCATCCTTTTCCTCTGGAACCATACAGTATAAGCAATTAGGTGTTGGAGAATCACAAGAGCACAGAAATAGTTATTGCTTTTGAGTTTCAACCTTAAAAAAATCACTTTTGTTGAAGAAAAAGAGCATTCCCCCCTTGGGTAATTATGTACATTGCAGAGATTTTAACAAACTTTGGTGGAGATTCCTACCCTTTTTATTTTTAAGTAATAGCTATTTGTGTCCATGTGCAATGTGAATGGGAGTGGCTTTATAATTACCAATCAGCTGCTGCACTTGCAGGTTTCTAATGAGGAAAGTGGCAGGGTCTGCATATTTTTTTTCCCCACAAAATTGGAGCTACCCTTTTAAGTATTGCTAGCAAACTGTCGTCCCCCCCCCCCCCCCCCCACGAGGATTACGTGTTATTAACTGCTTGCCAACCACACTTTAACTGTGGCAGGTCAGCTTTATTGGTCGAAATTAGGTTCCTGTACGTCATTTCGTGCAATAGACAATGGGGGGGTGCGTGCTGTGATCGTGCGCGCTGAATGGAAACGGGATGCCAATCAGCGTGTCCGATGTCCACCGGCCACCCGCGATCGTTCCCCAGCAAGCAGGAACACCGATCTCTATCTTCATCCAGTCAGAGCAACCCCCACACAGTTAGCAAGCACCTCCTAGGCACACATTTAACCCTTTGATCGCCCCTGATGTTAACCCCTTCCCTGCCAGTGTCAGTACAGTGGCCGTGCATATTTTTAGCACTGATCACTGTAATGTCACTGGTTCCCAAAAAAGTGTCAGGTGTCCGATCTGTCCTCTGCAATGTCGCAGTCCCGCTAAAATTCACTGATCGCTGCCATTACTAGTAAAAAAATAAAGAAAAATGCAATAAAAATATCCCATAGCTTGTAGACGCGATCATTTTTGCGCAAACCAATCAATATACGCTTATTGGGATTTTTTTTTACCAACAATATGTAGCAGAATACATATTGGCCTAAATTGATGAAGAAATTTGATTTTTTTTTTTTTTTTTTAACTTTTTTTCATTGGATGTGTTTTATAGCAGAAAGTAAGGTATATTGTTTTTTTTTTTTTTTTTTTTTTTTTCAAAATTGTTGATCTTTTTTTGTTAGCGCAAAATAAATAAAAACCGCAGAGGTGATCAAATACCACCAAAAGAAAGCTCTATTTTGGGGTACAGTGTCGCATTACCGTGCAATTGTCAGTTAAAGTAATGAAGTGCTGTATTGCAAAAAAGGACCTGGTCAGGAAGGGGGTAAAACCTTCCGGGGCTGAAGTGGTCAATTATATAGAGCTTTAGATGTTTGCTCCGTTTTACATTGTGTGCTTCTCGGAACTGCACAATACAGTGAATGTTGCCATCTGAAAGGGAACTTGTCCTATTCACCAAAGTGCCTAAACCAACATAAAAAGTAAACTGCATGCACACTCTGGTGACTGCAGATACCTGTATATGTCTGCATATTCTCTGCCTGGGGATGATCCCGGTTCATAGGCACAGGCTGTATTTTGGGCCTTGACTTTAAAGGGAATCTGTCATGGGAGATTAATAGAGGCCTGCATTGCTGACATTTTATTTTGAAAATACTAGTTATCTGGCTGTTTTGATTCTTGGAGCTCTTGCACACAGGACATTTTTACAGCTGCTGTTAGGGGCGTTTGAAGTTTTTTTTCTTTTTTTTTAACTGCCTCTAAAAGCCCTTCCATGTTATTCCTTCTTATGCTATGTGTCCATGCATACAAACTGTCAGAGGCGTTGGGATGCATAAGCGTTTATAGGGGAAGTAGAAGAAAAAAAGACAGCCTGTGCTGGCAGGAGCAGTAAAAATGAAAAGCACCAAAGAACGCGGACAAACGCGTCAAGCCACGTTTACGATTTTAGGTGCTTTTACATTATAGGGAGTGTTTTTAATGAAAAAACGCCAACGGGTGTTTTTAGCGCTGGTATTTTTAAAACGTCCTGTGTGCATGAGCCCAAAGAATCAAAACAGCCAGATAACTAGTATTTGACTTTTGTGCTGACTGAATCGTTAACCTGTACTTGTTTTGAGTTTTTGACGGAAAAGTACTAAGGTCAGATAGAGCCAAGCATCTAGCATTTTAAGAAGGAGGTTGGCAATGGCTGCCTTGTACCTCTTTCATGACTGTCAGCCCACAGCACTAGGACCGCCCCCTTACTATTACCGCTGTCAAATTCCAAAATTTCTGAGCCTCCTTATTGCTTTATTATTAAGCATATTATTATTTCTAAATGTATATTTAAAACTTTTTTTAAGCTTTTAAGTTTTTTGCCTGCTGAATATGTGCAGAGCTTAGTACTAATAGGAACTAGGATTTAAAGCAATAGGAAGTCCAGAGGAAAAAAAATTCCAGGCCCCCTGCAAGGTAATAGCATAATATGCTGGTATGCTAGGCTGCTGTTCTCAACACAGTCACTATACAAGGATTGCTGACTGCACTGTCTGAACACTTAAAATAAAGGTTTAAATCAAATCTTTCCTTTCGTTCCACAAAAAGGAGGCATCTTGCCTCTTGATGAATTATGCCTTTTTTTCAAGACCTTCATCAAGACTTTTCTACAAAATAACATGAAGGTTAATGCAACGGCACAAACTGATGTCTAATGATATATATGGTCTATAATTAAAATGCAATGAATTCCTGTATTAATGATTTTCGTTAATGGTCAGAATTACAGCAAATGCCACACTGCTCCGGAGAGCTTGGTATGCTTGCTTCACGCACGTTTCCAACTCATTTTTTTCCCTATCTTGTGACTTTGCTGAGAGGAACGGGTCACATTGCAAATTTCTCCTGTCTTTTGGAAGATAAATCACTCTTTTCCTCAGTTTAAGCTGGTTCTTCGATTAGAGTGGGAGTCTTCAAAGGAGTTTTTATTCAGTTTAGGATATGGAGGGTGAGATTCCCCAATAGCTTCATGATAGGAGTTGTATCTTCTAGGCAGCCTTGTGGCTTTTATAGATCATGCACGATTGTCATTCATCTCTATGAAAAGTCCTGCAGTAGGTGCTTTACCACTAGACTTGAGGTGTAATTCCAGGGAGACATAGTAGAGGGCTCAAACTTCCTTCCTTTACTTCTATGTGGTATACTGTGCTGAAGGCACAAGCAAATGCTAATACCTACCCAAAACTGAGATGTATTTATTTTTTCGGAGGACCCACATATAGAGATCCAAAAATTATTTGGAAACAGCTGACCGCTGATGAAGTCCGGAGGTGGACGATACGCGTGCGGGAGGTTTTTGGACATCACTGCAGCCACCATCTAACTTACGCCATGCTTTGATTCTATTTTATCTGTATCCCAGCACTAGGGCATAGTGCTGTGTTTGTGAGAACCTGACTTTTATAATATGGCTAATAAATGTTATCATTTTTAAGCCACTCAGTGTGCACTATGTATTTTCATTTTTATTGCATGTGAAATGATCATCAATATTGAGTGCCATCTCTATTACCGTGGGACCATCTGCCTATGCAAGTCTTCATCCCTATCCACTGAGAGTGGTAAATGCTGTTTTGACCCATCTGTTAGTTCAGGGGTCCATATTCTGAGGTGAGCAGTTTGGCTAGCCGGTGGTGGAATCACGGATGTGTAGCACTGCATGGACTATCTTGAGCACTTATATCACTACAGAGGAGAACCTTTCTCTACCAACATTTGGTTTTACTCTAAAGGGACTTTTATTTGGACTTTTTGGTTTAGCGGTGCACTGCTTTGTTTATTGTATGTTCTTTGAGGTTTTTTATGTTTACCTTCAGCGTTCAGCTGCTTGTATCTTTGTCATTTGGATTTTTTGCGCTGACTTTATTATTTTTAATATCTTTTCAGTCATTGTCACTATTCTTGCATGGGGTGATGATTGATTTTAATGGCTGGTGTCAATACTAGCATCCCAACAGAGAAATATCTATTGGAAGTTCTCACAATTGTGCACAGACTGTTATGCCATTGTGTCGCAGTAGCAGGTTTAGGGTTTTCAGTGCTGGATCCCGAAGTACTAGGTTTCCTTGTGTAGGCTGTAGGTTCCTTGTTGCGCAAGTTCAGTGACTTTGGTTAAACTGTTTTCAAACGCTAAGTGGTGTTTCAGACAATATACTTACAGCGTAGAAAGAATAGATTTTGGCATATTGCAAGCTACTTCATAATGTAGGTATCTCAGAGTCTGGGTGCTCATCTCTTTTGATTGATCCTTTATAGATGCATGCAATTCATTGGATGGTTTGTGGACATATACTGTATTTGTCAACACCTGCCACTTTTAATTTCTCCATGGATTGCTAGGGGTTCCTTGAGCTGTGGCTGACTGTCCTCCCATCTGGTGGTACACGCCTAGTTCCATGGCCAGTGCTACTTAGCAGAACCAGCACATGATGCCAAT
Source organism: Aquarana catesbeiana (assembly GCF_042186555.1). NCBI lineage: Eukaryota > Metazoa > Chordata > Amphibia > Anura > Ranidae > Aquarana > Aquarana catesbeiana. The sequence goes on from NC_133330.1 coordinate 51,244,746, forward strand.
GATCATTTTAAGCTGTCTGTAAGAATGACCAGCACTGTAAGGGGGTCATTCTTCCCACTGACCTATCAATGTAAGGAGCATTTTCCCAATGACCCCTGATTACTTTATTTTAAGCAGGGGTTCCCTGAGATCTGAGCATTATTTATAAATTTACAAAGGGCTGATCTATACAGTATATTGGATTTTTAGAGTTTAATATTGGTTTGGTGATTTCTTCTTTCCCTCTCCCATTGGTCATGTTACAGCAGGTCTGGAGCACTTGGGATGGAACAAACTCTACTAATATAATCTGCTAAACCTTTTTAGTAAGGAAACAGTTAAGCACCTGATTGAACTGCCAACACTTGTTTTCTTTGAAACAGAAACCCAACTTTGCTAATAGAAATAAAAGCTGCCAGCCCTTCTGAGAAGAAATATTTTGCATATTTTAATAGACCCGTTTTCTTATTAAATCTCAGCAATGTTTTATTCATTACAGCTTGCCTTATTCATTGGATCTGCTGGTTCCAGGATTTTAGCATTGCAGGTGCCTAGACTGTGTGTTAAAATATTACCGGCATTTACAGGGCTTCTTAGGAAATCACTTTTGAGAGATATTAAGTAAATAAAGCTTATCAGGTGTAAGCTTACAGTAAAGTCAATTTTGCTGTTAGTTCTAAGTTTTAACAAACAAGTTTGATTTACATTATGCTGCCAAACAAATGGTATTTGTACTAGAGAGGGAGCTTAAAGCATGTCTCTGCTTTTACAACACAAATGATGTACACATAGGGGACATTATGGAGAATGGGGTACAATTCTGTTCATAGAAGCCATGTTTTATTGCTGTCAATGTCCCCGCTGTGGAGATTACTCTGACAATTGTGTCCCAGGGAAATCCAAACCTTTGGGCCTGATGCACACGTACATTTATGTCCTCAAATTTAAAATACCCAGTACTTGACCAGGGTAGATCAGAACTCACCTCCATACCTAACCTCTCACCCAAACAGTCCCAAAACTC